>NC_034596.1:86203278-86204729 GCF_900095145.1 Mus pahari | reverse complement strand
TCTCTCTCTCTCTCTCTCTCTCTCTCTCTCTCTCTCTCACACACACACACACACACACACACACACACACACACAGTCTCCATGAGATGAAGAAGGTTGGTCCTTGTGAAGAAAAGATGATCAACTGCTTCTAAAGCATGCAAACCAAGAATCTGATCCCAGTGGTGTGTTTATGTTAGGAAGATTGTATCAGAAACTGTGGGTGGCTCATGGCTATCATCTTATGGAATTAATGAATGTAAATAAGAAGTACATTTTAGATGGACATAGAATAGTTTATTGTCTCTTAACTATAGTACAATGAGTTTCCTCCAGACACACATTGCTGAGGGGAATTCCAATGGTTTTGAACTTATATTTACATTTTCCCCTGTTATCTTCACTAGGATAGTATATAATACATTTCTTGTTGTCTGGGGGAACATATTGGAGTTTATGGCTTCAGCCATTGTCATCTGGTAATGTATCCCATGTGTTAGCCATTACATAGAGCTGTTTAATCTGTACTCATCTGAGTTCATTATGGTTCATTCTGAACCATGCTTTAAGTCTATTACAATAAGGATTGTTTGGATTATTTTTATATAATATTTTCATAATCAAATATTTTAGTTGTGTGATTGTAAATAAGTTCTGCTACTGTTTATGAATAATTTTAATAGAGATGTGGTTCTCTGAGTCATTTTATACCTTAGTACCCTTTCCTGTTTAATTTTTTTGCCTGGACAATAACCATACCTTGATAAAGTTAGGGCATTGCATTAAATACTGTCTTTCTTACATTACTTTCATGGGTTTGCAATAAACTGAAATGAAGAGAAAATAATTTCTGTATCTTTTTTCATATCCAAGTGGCTTTACATTAAACTGCTTACTTCAGAAACACAGTGAAGGCTCTCTACTGAAATGGAAACTTTGTGTCTTGGTTGAATTCAGCACTAGCATTTCAAATGTTTATATCTACTGCTTTTATTAATCTGTACATGGAACCTTCAGTCTCATAAGGGTAATAAAAAAGATGATTATTATGCATTTCCTTAAATTCAGTAATTGATTCAATTAATATTCATTGAATTTCTATCATTATGAAACTGTAGCTTTTGAGATTCCTCATTTCTTTGTAAAATCAGAAGAAAAAATATGTATGTCAGATGTTGTAAAAATTGTTACACAGTATGAAGGAAAGTAAGCAAAGAGATAGGAAAGAGGCAGCCGTTTAGGCATTGCTGAAAAAGTGACCACGGAGGTCCATCTGCAAAAGCAGCACCACAGCCTAGCTAGGGAAGAGCATTCCTTTTGTGTTTTATTTTTAGTCTAATAGATACCAGCAAAAAATGAAACTGACTGACTTTTTTTTATTATTATTATTATTTTCTTTATTTACATTTCAAATGCTATCCCGAAAGTTTCCTATACCCTCCCCCCGCCCCTGCTCCCCTACCCACCCACTC
>NC_034596.1:86181961-86202113 GCF_900095145.1 Mus pahari | reverse complement strand
GATTGCTCTGGCTAGGACTTCAAGTACTATATTGAATAGGTAGGGAGAAAGTGGGCAGCCTTGCCTAGTCCCAGATTTTAGTGGGATTGCTTCCGAAACTGACTGACTTTTGTGGCATAATCAGAAAAAAAAAATCAGTAGGTTTACGAATCCAGAACTACAAAAGTTTAGAGAACTTGTTATCTTGACATACAAAAGGGAGAAGTTTACGTGGCTTGAAGCACTTAGAGATAATGGTGCTTCAAGGAAATTCAAGTTTGGATATTTAGTTTTACACATTTAGTGAGGTTCTGATGCAACATGATGTGGAGGAGAGAGATCTGGTCAGGGTACAGAGGCTCTTCTACTCCTGCAAACCCGCAGAGCATGGGGCCTTCCTTTCTGTTGTCTTCTGATGGACACTGGCTGTCATCCTAGACTTGTGTCTACAGCCCTTTTCTTTCCAGTTCTGTTAATACTTATTCTTTTTCACGATCCATGCATTTATGGTTCATTTATATCATATTAATTTATTATATCTTTATTCGAAGTTTCTCAGTTCCAGTGGCAGAGAGTTGACCATGTAAGATAGCAGTCCCATGACTCATGAAATAGGACCTAGTATATTCTGGGGGATTTTGTGCATTACATAGCCCATTATATAGAAGGTAAAAATATTAATGCAAAGATTACCTTTTTATACATACAATAGTTCGTATCTGGATTATATCTTCATGTGTTTAGAAAGTATTTCTTAATTATCTTCATGCATGAGACAACATGCAGGGAATGTTTGCCATGGGTACTGTAGGAGGCAAAGGATTAAGAATAGTGTTTAGCCTCAGGGAACATAGCAATGAGATAAAAGTTGAGAAAATGAGATGCTTCAAATCCTTTTGATGTAGTATCATCTGAAGGCCTGGCTCTGTCCTCATGTCTTCTTCTCATGCCCCTCTCCTTTTATCATCTACTTCTTGACCCTTTTGATACCCTGGGATGCATCTGGGTAATCCAGAGTAATCCCTTTGTTGAGATCTCCTGGTTCACAGACTTAGTTCCATGTTGCATCTTAATTCCCCCTTTCATGTGATACTACATTTCACAGTCTAGTGATTAGAATATGAATATACTTGAGGAGACTTCATTCTGCCTACCCTGATTAAGAAAGACCGTGGTAAACAGTGTAGTGTCATTTAGAGTTGGATGGTTTACACAAGCTAGGAATGTAGATTCCAGTCCTTGGTATAAATCCAGAATGATCTTGGGGCAGTGACAGTGGAATAGTAAGCAACCACTGAACTTGAAAAAGAACTTAAGTGATTTCCTGTGACACATTGGGGATGGCTGTTTCTATATTTTTGGCATATAAAACGAAGAGCCTTTTTTTTTTTTTTTTTTGGTGCTTCTCACCAATGGGGAGAAGCCACCCACCCAGAAGAGCAGCAAGTTTTGGAAAAGAGAATAAATGTGTTTATGTGAAGCACCATGTCAACAGTAGCGGAAGAATAACAGCATGGACATGAGAGACATTTGGAATAAGAATTGGCATGAATGGACCCCTCAAGATAAGCCTTGTCCTTAGGTGGTACCTACATAGACTGTGTGAGACAACCTGTGTTCCTCAGGAGTGGGTGTGGTAGTAGCACAAGAAGTGACGTGTATATGTACATGCATGCCCGTATGTGTATGTGTTCATCTGGGTCCCTATTTATGTTTGTTTGCATGCAGAAAGAAGCCAGAGTTTGACATCTAATTTCTTGATTAATTACCATCTACTTTATTTTTTAAGGAAGTATCTCTCTTTCTGAACCTCTAGCTCATTGTTTCAACCAGTCTCACTGAGCAGTATGCTCTAGGTCACCCCTGCACATGCCTTCAGAGCATGTGATTATAGGCATGTGATGACAAGCCTGGCTTTTATATAGGCTCAGAGAAACTGAACTCAGGAAGTCATGGTTACATTGCATTCTACCTGCTGAACCATCTCCCCATCCCAGGAAGTAGGTTTTTAGTTATTTGAACATAATAACATTAATGTTTATCATTTCAAGTAGGTATCTAACAATAACTGCCCTTTGTGCATAAATACAGTTCCCAATCTGTGTAGTCACATCTAGAATGGTCATCCACAGCCACATGCTATTTCAGAAACCAAGAGGACAAAGAATGAGTAACTAATAGGAGCAGAGTCAAGCCCCAGACTTCAGTTTTTTACTCACTAATGGATCTGCTTTACCTAAAAATCCTGCCTGACTCACAGGGAAGGCTTATTTAAGTGTTTGAATTAGTTAATTCAAGGCATGTTGATTGCATAGCATTGTATTCTCTCAATATAGCAATCAAGAATGGTTATTACTGTTTTCAACTCCTTAATATTTCTCAAAGATTGTATAGTAATATAGAATAATACAGTAAAAGAACCATGTTCAGACCCTCATGGATGACAGTGGAGAGCCTACTGTGGGATTGCCATTTTATTTTCCCTAGGAGTGGTGCAGTTTGGGGAAAGTGTAGTGCAGAAGTGTGGGGTGATGTAAACCATTTTGTAATGTCTTTGCATTGGAATTCAGCGTGTCCAGTTTATTCTAGGTCAAAGTCATAGGGAAATTCAATTAACAAGTGCCTTGTCTGTAATTGAGTATTGGCTCCAAGGAGAACACTGTAATGAATTTTCATTGACAGGTTAGAATTGTGATCAGAGATGAATGAGATGAAGCTAGGCATATTTTTTTTTAAGACTGACGAAGAGCAGGCAGTAGGTGGCTAGAAAGAGCAAGTCAAGTAAAAGGATTATTCATAGGCAGTTGGCTTCCACAAAGAGAGGACATGTTTATTGGTGAGTTTGGAAGCCTGGTGGCCCTAAAGCTATGTCCTTCCATAGATGTAATATGTTCACATTGATGAACTAAACAGTGGGAAACCAGCCACTCGTGGATGCAATCCAAGAAAGTGTTAAAACCAGCCACTCGTGGTTGCAATCCAAGAAAGTGTTAAAAATGATCAAATCAAATTATCATTATGTCTATGTCAGGTTATATACTATAGAAGAATGAAGATATAATTAAAGACATTCCTAAATTTTTTTTTGTAGTGGAGGTACCAGGGAGTGGGCTAACATGGTAGCTGAAGAAATGGAAAAGTATTTCAGCAACTTCATAGGAGATATGGGTTTGGAGAGGGAAAAAGAGCAGAAGATAGAAGAGTGGAGGGAAGGAGAGGTAGTTTAGATTCTGAGGTTGCCTTTTCTGAACTAGAAGTTGGGAAGAAGTGCTTATTATACTTGAGGTAGAATAATGTTCTTAGTTGATTTATCACTTACGTTGTCTGGAAAAAAATACTAGGCTAAACCTCACAAATCATGGAATACTGAATAATGAAAATGTACAATAAAAATAATTGCTTTACTTGTTGACTTCCTATTTGTGTCTATGTGAAATATCTATATTGCCATCACAGCCATTTCAACAGATTTTACAATATGTGTATATGTTTGTATGTATATATATATTTATTTATAAGAGTATATTTTAAAAAGGTCAAATTTGTCATCAGAGACTTATGCAAGAAGCTAATTTGTCTTACTTTGTCAAGCATCCTAAAGAGTTATTAATAAGTAATACCAATATCATGACTAACTTAAAGTCTTGCAGTTGTTCCCATTTGCTCTATGACACAATCTGAACTCAGTAACAGTACATAGGACTCTCTATGACTAACGTCTAGTCTCATTTATTTTGCGTTTCTTACAGATTACAACTGTGTAGAATATTGATGTTTCATATATTAGAGAGGCTCTTTGTGGTTCAAGGTCTCCCATGTTAGACATGAGGCTCTCTGACCTCAGAGGCCTCTGTAGACAGCTCTTTAATCTTGCTATATCTGCTATTGTCCAGAGTTTGATTACTATGGTTTAGGAATTCACTAAGATTGGATCCATTTCATGGGAACATTCATTTAAACATGGCTCATTTAGTATATTTATTAAGGACAAACCTTGCAGCAGACATTGAGGTGGGCAAGAAATATACATTGTGACTGCATAGATCTCACCCCCAACTTCCTAAGATCTATAGTCCAACTGTAGACAGAGTACATAGTTGGAGCTCCTGGGTTAGGGCTATAACTCATTGGTAGAGTTCTTGCCTAGCGTGCTCAAGGCCCTGGTCTTAGTCCCTAGCACCGCATAAACTGGTATATGTCTGTGCTTCCTTAACTCAACACACTGAAGAGGTATAGACAGGAAGATCACAAGTTTAAGGACATCCTTGGCTATATAGCAAATTCAAGATTAGCCTGGGCTGTATGAGATGCTGTCTTGAAAAACCAAAATGGCAAAAGCAGCAAACTGTAGTTGGAACTTCGTTTTGTTATCTTAAGTGTAGGCACCAGGTGCAAGACATACAGTAACTGTAAGCCTGAGGGTGTTATTGCAAGGCTAAAAAGCAGAGTAGTGTATGCAGGATGAAACACGGCAGGCAGGAGGGGGTGTTGAAAATGACCTAACAGGATAAAATAGGCTGAAGAGCAAGCAAAATCTAGCAATTGAATCAAGGGATTTTGTCTGGCATACAGGAGTGTTGACTTAAGTATAGGGCCACTAGGGCATCTTTTATGCTTTAAGGAGGAGAATTATATGAATGTTTTTTTTTTTAAACCTCAGTGCTGATGGGTAAAATTTTACAAGTGAAACTTTTACACTGTGAAGCATGACTGTTAACATAGTAAACCTCTTCTATCAAAGCGTATTATCCCCTTGGAAGAAAGCAATAAAAGAAACCAGATGTTGTGTTTCTTTTGACACTATCAGATATTTTCTTTTCAACAAAGTATATAACAACATAGTGAGGACTAAAGCAATGGAACTTTGCTTCATTCTTAGAACATCTTTATAAGCCAGTAGAGTGGGAATAACTCAGTATCATTTATAGAGTTGAATGTATACTTGGTGTGTGATTAGCAGTTTGATTTGACAATGTGCAGCTAAGAGAAAAGCTCTTACATGGTTGAATCAGGAGATACACTGAGGTGTACATACTCACTATGTGTAATTGCAATGTCTCTCTGTTTTTCTGTCTTTCTGTCCATCCATCCATCCATCCATCCATCCATCCATCCATCCATCCATCCATTTATCTATCATTCCTCCCTCATAGTCTTCTCCATCCACAGATGAGAACAATGGTATTTTCATCGAAAAATACACTAGAACTACTAAAAAATATACCAACAAGATTATTCTGAAAGGATCCTGATATAGCTGTCTCTTGTGAGGCTATGGCAGTGCCTGTGAAATACAGAAGTGGATGTTCACAGTCATCTATTGGATGGCACACAGGATCCCCAATGAAGGAGCTAGAGAAAGTAACCAAGGAGCTGAAGGGGTCTGCAGCCCTATAGAAGGAACAACAATATGAACTAACCAGTACCCCCAGAGCTCGTGTCTCTAGCTGCATATGTAGCAGAGGATGGCCTAGTTGGCCATCAATGGGAGGAGAGGCCCTTGGTCTTACAAACTTTATATGCCCCAGTACAGGGGAATGCCAGGGCCAGGAAGTAGGAGTGGGTGGGTAGGGGAGCAGGGCCGGGGGGAGGGTATAGGGGATTTTCGGAGAGGAAACTAGGAAAGGGGATAGCATTTGAAATGTAAATGAAGAAAAAAACATCTAATAAAAAAAGAAACTGCTAAAAAATAAAAATCTTAAAATGAATATTATATATAGGCATTTATTTTACCAACAACATAGTCTCAGCAATGTAATGTGATTTGACTAACAAATTAAAAAATATTTTATGTTCCATTTATAAAATATTAAAATACATGAAAGGAAACAACATTATATAGGGCTATATGTAAAGTTATATATGCTGAATGGTGGTCATTTTTTTCCATTTTTCTGACTCAGTGTTATTGAAACTTACTTGCTGATGCTTTTTACATAGATAATTTATAAATTATAGAAAATGCTAGTTTTCTCTTTATTTAAAACCATTTTTAGATAGAATCATATTACACAGTCCTGGCTGCCCTAATACTTAGTATGGAGCTCAGCCTAGCCTTGAACCCATGGAAGTCTCCCTGCCTCAGCCATCCAAGTGATGGGATTTCAGGCATGTACTAATACACCAACCTCGAAATCAGCTTTTAATCGAAGGATGATTCTGTAAAAGTAAGTACAGTAAGGTCAAATATCACATTTGCTAAGAATATGAACTTTGTAATCAGACAAAGATAGCTTCAAATATTTCTCTCAGTTATTCTGCAGTTCCAGAGACTTGGGATTTACAAAAGTCCTTCGTTAATGCAAGTTAAATTCTAGTTGTAAGAAATTAACTTTTGTGAATTCTCTCTATGGCAAGTTCCTAGACCCTGGATTTCTTCATTCGTATTTACACACCTGAGATGGGAATCTAGTGTGCACTAGTAATAATTTTACAAGTGAATACTGCTCTAGGAGTTATTAGCAAAGGTCACTTCTGAACTTGTCTCATGCCTCAGGTCCCACATCTGTGAAAATTGAAGTCAGACAGAAGTGACTCCCTAGGACCCCATTTTGTCTACCAACTGCCCCTCGGCCTCTTTATCTGCTTGCCTTGCAGTACCCAGTATGACAGTTTTTTTGAAGTTAAATTCCATAAAGGAATGAGGTTGAACTCTGTGTACATAGGGAACAAGACACAATACACATTGCTCTAGACTTTATCAAGTTGTACAACTTGAAATCAGAGATGAGCCTTCTAGAGCTTCAGTGACTTGAGCCCTCAGTGCACCCATTGCATATGGAAAGTGCTAGTGGTAACAATGTCTTCAGTGTGCAGAGTGGACATGGCTGAACGTGGTTTGTTGTATGCATGTCTCTTTGAAAATATCTGCTCTTTCCATGCTTTAGAACAGTTTTAAGTTGAATAGTAAATGTCTCCTCTTTGCTCTTCTCTGAAAATTGAGCGTTTCTCCCTTCCATCCTGAAAGCAATTTTTGATAATTATTGAAATGTTGATTCTCTCAAGTTTTTAATTACATGCATACACACACATCTCTTTATGTTTTCAAAGTCAGAATATTTCATATTTGTGTGCATGTATGTGTGCATATGTATGCATTTGTATGTTAGAGAAGTATGTGTATATTGCACTAGGTAAAGCCTCCCAGGTTCTTATCAGATTCTCAAAGCAGGTGATCACTAATCTACCATTGACGGACATTAGATTCTTTGGGCATTTAGATTCTAGATGGTTTTGATGAAATTAACCAGATTTACACACACACACACACACTTCTGTACTTAAAAATACACTCAGTTTAACTCTGCTTAAACAGGTATGAATATCTTAAGTTTCTTTATAAACATTTCCTTCTTCTATTTTCTCATTATGAAAAATAGAAGACCAATCAAAGCATCTTATGCATGATTCTTTTACAGTGTTTATAGAATCATTTTCTCCTGTTCATAATAGATTGGCTTGAGCATTAACAGTGACTGTTCTGTGATTTTAGTCAGTCATTGCTTTGTCTTTTTGTCTGTAGGGAACCCTGTCTTCATTATATTGGCCAGTGAA
The DNA here is from genome assembly GCF_900095145.1 of Mus pahari. Lineage (NCBI taxonomy): Eukaryota > Metazoa > Chordata > Mammalia > Rodentia > Muridae > Mus > Mus pahari. The sequence goes on along the minus strand of NC_034596.1, from coordinate 86,194,580 downwards.
AAATTCCATATATCATACCTTGAAAACAAATTGTGCTAATGTAACAGAAGTATTTGTTTATTGACTCACAGACCTGGGATTTATCTCCTTATAATTTACATTGACTACATGTATAATTTTAGTAAGTAAGATTCTGTTGTGGACTGTGGCATTTATCATATGGCTCAGATTCTTCCAAATGCTGTGTTTGGGGTATTTTTTCATAGCTTATAATTTGTAGATTACAGCAACATTTATAATTTAATTTACAGACATTACAGAAGGACTAGCCTAATGAATGTTCCTCCCAGCTAAGTGTAAACTCTATAGCCTGTAGAAAAGTTAAATACAAGATACTATATCACACTTTCATGGTACTTAATTTTAGTAAAACATATTCACTTATAATTACTTGAATAATTCTAAAGTGTTTCCAAAGTCACAATTGAAAAATTTACAACAAATTGTTCTTAATTGTTGGTGCTTAATTTTCCCTTATAACTTAAAGCCATGCAATAAAAGTGTTCCCACTGTTGCTAAAATGAATGTTTAAGTGATAGTTGATAATATTTAACATTTAAACTTGATGTCCTTGATCACTGTTCATGGATCCTCTTCCTTCCATTACCATGAATGAAGCAGAAGGCAGTTTATGAGTGTAGGTAATAATGATATGAAATGGCCTTTATCTAGGATGGGGTTTAAAGCACTGAGGGACACTGAGCAGAAGACTGGGGTCTTGAGAATATTGCCTCCATATACTTGGCACTAAGCTGTTTTCCCATGCCCTAAAAGAAAAAAAAAATTAGTATTCTATGTTTTATTGGTTTGACATTTCTTTATGACTTAGTTTATTTTATTATGAAGTTTTTGATTAGCCCAATAATAAACTATACAATTAGAACACAATATATTTTATTTTAGGCAGATGATTCTAAAAAGCAAAACCGTGTTGTTACTAGAATAACTAATTTGTGTGTTGTTTCTGAAAACGTAGTATCAGAGAAATATGTGTTTTGAAAGTTACAGAAACTCAGATTTTAAGTAAGTTAACCTTAAGGCTCTTCATCCAATGAGCACTAAAAGTCTTGTTAAAAACCCTCATGAGCACCTGAGGGTTTTCCTAAGAATGAGCCTTATATCACTGCACACATGGAAACCCTTCTTTATATGTAAATATTTTACCTACTTTTTTTATTATTAACTTATTTCCAAAATTTTATTTCTTAGTCTCCTAGCACAGACATTTCCCTCTCAAAAATATATTTATTGATGAGTATGTATTGGAATTTGAAAATCTATTATCAGGTAAATCTTGTCACTCTCCTCATGGATCAAAAGTATTTTATATAATGTTGCTCCTGTCTCTCCACACATGGAAAGGATATGAATGTGCCAGCTTACATCTTGAAAGTTGCATACACACACACACACACACACACACACACACACACACACATATATATATATATATATATATATATATATATATGATAAATGGTATTTTCTGATAAATGGTATTTTCTTTTTTATATATATAAATATGTCAATTTTATACATATATATGTATATATATACTAAAATGTGATTAGCTTGAATTGAATCTTTTTTTCCAATTTTTATTAGGTATTTACCTCATTTACATTTTAAATGCTATCCCCAAAGCCCCCGCTCCCCTACCCACCCACTCCCCCTTCTTGACCCTGGTGTTCCCCTATACTGGGACATATAAAGTCTGCAAGACCAAGGGGCCTCTCTTCCCAATGATGGCTGACTAGGCCATCTTCTGCTACATATGCAGCTAGAGACACGAGCTCTGGGGGTGCTGGTTAGTTCATATTGTTGTTCCACCTATAGGGTTGCAGACCCCTTCAGCTCCTTGGGTACTTTCTCTAGCTCCTCTATTGGGGGCCCTGTGTTCCATCCGATAGCTGACTGTGAGCATCCACTTCTGTGTTTGCCAGGCACTGGCATAGCCTCATAAGAGACAGCTATATCAGGGTCCTTTTAGCAAAATCTTGCTGGTGTATGTAATAATGTCTGCGTTTGGTGACTGATTATGGAATGGACCCCTGGGTGGGGCAGTTTTTGGATGGTCCATCCTTTCGTCTCAGCTCCAAACTTTGTAACCCCTTCCATGGGAGTTTTGTTCCCAATTCTAAGAAAGTTGCATATATATATATATATATATATATATATATATATATATATGATAAATGGTATTTTCTAATAAATGGTATTTTCTTTTTATCTTTTAGTGCTTATAAGACTTTTTTGTAGATTGCCTTTTGTGACTTGATACTTGATACTGTATCTAATGATTTTGCAATTAAAAGTAAAGAAAATGTTCCCTTAGTCTGTACAATGCAAAGTGATTGATATATATTTATGTATGATGCTTTCTGCGGTAGAGAGGAAAGTCTTCTTAAATAGCATTGACTTTTTACGGTGACAGATGCATTGATCCAGTTTTCACATAAAGTCTTAAGCTCATGACCAAAACCATGTACTTGCTATTGAAAGGGCAAGTTCCCTTTCATGGATTAGGTGGATCTGTCAAACCACCACATAGTTCTGTAACCTGTGTGTGTGTAACATTCACTGAACTTCTCATCCTTGCTGTCTAAGCTTTTCCTAGGTCACATGCTCCAGGGAGCTAAACTGCCTTGAAAGCGGCTGTACTGAGATTTTTGAACAGGTTTAGACATACTCACAGCCAGCACTGGGAAAACTCTTAAGGGAAGTCCTGAGAAACCTCTGGTGTAGGACTTTACTTCTATACCTGAGTGGAATTATGCTCTGCTTGTGTTCTGTCTAGCACTAAATATTTAGGCAAACAATGACTGTTTTTGAAGTTAATGAAGACTTTTAAAATAGGCGTTCTAATCTGGTTTGAAATCCTTTCCCATTTCCCATTGTATTCTTGAATTATACAACTTCCAAACCCTTCCCTTGTATGGAATTCAAATGTAGCTGACTACATCTTGTCTACAACAAATGATAGTAAAATTAATGTACTTTTCACTCACTTATTAGCCCATCAGACATTACTGGAACATTTAGAATGAGCCTTACAGTGTTACCAGCGTCAGGAGCAGCAGCAGCAATGAGATGCTCTGCAGAGGTTAAAGTTTTATGTGATATTTGCATCCTATTTTGTCACGTTTGTCTAGTTCTGTAGTGTTTGATGGTTGTTTGAGAATAATACAGGCCCATTTGAAGTTGGTCTGAGTGGGGCAATTGATCTGATAACTTTTTGGAGAAAAATTATGGTTCTTGGGTATATGAAATGGTAATTTATTTTAATTGTAGTTTTTTTAAAGGCAACTCTTAGGAGGTATTAATTTTAATTAGCGTCAACCACTGCTTTTGAGTCACTGACCCCATGAAAATCTGATGAAAGCTTCATATCTATACAGAAGTATACACAGGTTCACATACTGCCTGACTTTCAGAGCAGAGAAGCATTGAGTAGCCTTTATTCTAAGTATAGATGTCCTTGTTTTTTAAGTTGTTGTAAAATTCAGCTCAAACCAGTGTGTTTTCAGGGTATCTTTGTTTTACTTCATTTACATTGTCCTAATATCAGACACAGGTGTTTGAATAGAAAAACTATATATACTTAATTACTAGTTTTAACTACATTATCAATGCTTTTAATTGTTTATATTTTTAAAGCTCTATCGAATTCAATTGTCTATATTCCAATGATAAATTTCAAGAATGAAATGCAGGGTCCTCTGAAATCACGGCATTCTATTTTAGGATTGGCTGAGTATGGTCCCCAGATTTTCTGGCTTTGTACAGTGCAGTAGTTGAAATGGGGACGGCAGAGCCTGTAATGCCTACAGGATTTGTTGGCTGGCCATTTGTGGAAGAACACTGGCTTATCTTTCCTCTTCACTAAATGCAGCAAGTGTTTGTTCAGTGCTTCCTCTCCTCACCCACGAGCGGTCTGCCTCGCTTTTGTCTGCTTCATATCCCGGCACATGTGTTTTTCTTACTTAACTATGAGTATAGACTAGATGGCTTTATACTCCTTGACCACAAAGTATAAAGCATTATTTTGCATTTGTGAAAATGTTTTATTCCTTGAATAAAATGAGATTGGCAGCAGATAGGAAAGCTTAGATAGAGGTGCCCTGGAATGAAAAAGGAAAACTTTTGAAGATGCCATATTTTTGTCTAAATGTAAAAAGAAACCAACAAAAGGCAGAAGGAAGCACGCAACCCCCCTTCAATCCACATAGCTATTTTTAGCTGTCTAAGTCCCTCAGCAGCTCCCGCAGTAATCTGTGTGCGCATGTTTTCCTTCCACTCCTTTGTACCTGACGCTTTCAATTTTACAACCTGGGCAAGCAATTCCATTCCCCTGCCTTCTGCCCTTCCCCTACTGCTTTGTAAGACATGAGCAAATGCAGGGGTGAGAGGTTGGCGCCTGCACATACCTGCCCCCGAAGGAATGAAGCCCGAAGCTCTAATTTTAGCCTTCCTTTTCTTGGGGATCTCAGAGTGGTCACTAACAGGAATTGTTTGGAAGTTAGTAAACAACGCACAGTACCACATGAGTCATTGCAGAAGAACAGACACATGCTTTTCATGTTCTGGTAAATGGAAAAAGAAACAAGACACCTTTCACAAACAGCATGAGACTTGAATTATCAGTGAGAACTGTTGAGGTTAGAGATCTTCCAACTCAAGGCAAAAATACAGTCCAGCAGATTCAGAGTTGACGTTTGAGAAACAAGGGGGCTTATGAAGTTCATAGACTCAGATGCGGCTGTCCTCTGTCTTCCTGTCTGTTAGGGATCACTCGATAAGTAGACACTGTTTCATTGGATAACTCTCCGGGGCTTGGTGGAACTGGGGAATGGGCTTTTCATCCCCCTCAGTGGCCCTCTCGTTATTTTAGGGCTCAGATATCCCTCCAGCCCACATACTTGACTTTCAGTGGGTGTCAGCTCATGTCAGCCAACTTGGTACATTCCAAGGGAAATTACCTCTTAGATACAAGGATACTAGGTCAGATACAAAGGAGGGGAAGGAAGTTGCTATGAAGATTGAAATGTTTTTGGTTCAGGTGCTGATTGCAGTTTATTCTCTCCACAGTCACTGAAGTGCTTATTAGTGAATTACCCTTGCAGAAGTTCAGTGTAATAATCGCTCTTTCATTCATAGTGTTCCTTTGACCACAGCTAACTGCCCTTGCAGTAAGAAAATGACATTTTAGGACTTAATATGTACAGTTTTTAATCACAAAGTATACCAAGCAGAATTTTATACCAATCAAACAGAAATGAATTGAAATGAATTAGTGCACAGAAAGCCTGTTGTAGCCTGTCGTTCATCGAGCATGCCATGTTTGTCTTTGGAAAGTGAATACGGTGATTCCTTTCTAGCTAACTGAGCATTTCTTACTATGATGGCTAGTAACTTCATTTGATCTCTTTAAGAATTTACTATGTTTCTAATATTATAATATGCAGAAATGGGAAGTTACTGTGCATCACTCGGATTTAGAAGCTTGTGACATTTGCCTTATTTGAATGATGTTAGTGGTGTGTATTGATAGCCTTTCCAAAGGTTTTAGTTATCACCATTATGCTGAACCTGTAAATGTAACTTTATGTTGCTATTTATTTATTTATTTGTGTATTTTTAACTTGTTTGGTATTTTATTTGACTTTTTTTTTATGTTTTTAACTTATGTTTTGGAAATGTTTGTATTATTTGAGTAGGTGATCGTTATATTTCCCTGAGTGGGAAATATAGCGCAGTATTAGAATACTACCCTTTCCACAGCAAGCCCCAAACCCATCCAGGCCAGACTTAAGGCTTACACTTGTTCAGTTTCTCTCCCCCCCCCATATGAATTTCTTTACCACTGAAACACACTGGTTACCAGTTCCCCTGCTCTTCCTGTGTTATGCTCTAACACTGACTTATATTCTCAGTCCTAATTTTAAGGAATTAAAAATTCTTCTGCTATGCAATGTCTATATTATGCCTTCATTGTTAACTGGTTATTTGTCTTCATAGAAAAGAGAAGACTGACAATTATATTCTGTCAACATTTTTAAAGTATATTATTATCTTAATGGCCTTTGCTTATGTTGTTTTTCATTAGGCAAATTGCCATTTGCACAGCTGAGTTTTTCTCTCCATCTTTCTGAGTTCTTTTTGCCCGTGGTTTACCATTTTAGGCACTGTGGTGGTTCGGATAGGTTTGACACCCATAGATTCATGCATTTAAATGCTTGGCCCAGAGGGAGTAACACTTGTTGGAGTAGGTGTGGCATTGTTGGGGGAAGTATGTTACTGTGGAGGTGGCCTTTGACGGCTCATGTATATGATCAAGCTAGACCCATCGTGGAAGCCAGTCTCTTCCTGGCTGCCTTAGGCTCAATATGTAGAACCCTCAGCTCCTTCTCCAGCACCATGACTACCTGCAGGCTGCCATGTTCCCTGCCATGATGACAATGGACTAAACCTCTAAAACTGTAATCCACCCTCCATTAAATATTATCCTTAGAATAGTTGCCATGGTCATGGCAATAATCCCAGTAATAAAGTCCTAGCTAGACAGAAGTTGATACCAGCATGGTGGGGTATTGCTGTGACAAATCTGACCATGTTTTAGGGAAGATTAGGGAAGGACTTTGGAACTTTGGGCTAGAAAAGCCATTGAGTGTTGAGACTTCAGCGGGTGTTCTCTAGGACTTTGGAAGAAAAGAATGCTAAGAACAGTGCAGAGAGGGAGACATGCCTTGCACAGTTTCAGAGGAAAGAGTCAACACTCTATCAGGGCCATTTGCTACTTTAAGTTAAGATTCTGTGGTTCTGGTTAGCTGAGGCTAAAGAATCAGATGTGGTTCTTTGACAAGATACCAGGACTACTGAAGTGCGACCTTTGTGTTACCGGGGCGCTTGATGCTGGTTAGCTGGAGCCAAGAAATTAACAGTGATTAAGAAGGACCAGCATCATTGAGGTGAAATCTCCTGGGGAAGTGTTTCCTGAGAGCACAAAGAAGCTGTGTTCCAGAGACAGCCAAGTTGTACCTTGTGCTGGCAGCTGGACTTGGAAATGTGTGAGAGTCACCCAGGTGACACTGGTTTTGAAGGCATGAAGGAGTCTTGGAGAGCGGCTGAGGCTTTTCATTGTGAGAGGTCAGGAGAGGCCATTGGTGAAAGTGCAGCTTCATTTGAAAGCCCAGGAGGACTGAAGGGGTCATGAAGAGCAGTTGAAGCTTGGTACCATGAAGAAAGCCTATGCATGACAATTGGGGAAAGTGCAGCCCAGTTGCAATGGAAGACCCCAGCTTGTTGGAGATGCCAGTACCATGGTATGATCCGCAAGGACAGCAGCAGCAGTGGCTTGAAGCCAGCTGGAGTCTAGAAGCCAAGCTGCCTGTGCTGCAGAGAACAGAGCTAACGAAGTGATTCAACTCCTTTGGAGGGACTCAGAAGATTGTGAGTACTTCCTGGACACTGGCTGGTTGGAGTTTGAATTTGTTCTTACTTGATTGTGACTATGTCCTGGTTTTTACCTCTTGAAGAAAGTATTTTACTGGAGACCTTGAGACATTTGAGAGGCATTGAATTTTAAAACAATTTGAGTTTTAAGAGATTGGCTATTTTAAAGGGACTGAAATTTTAATGTGTTTGAGTTTGCAAAGACTGTGGGACTTTTAGAGTTATTTATGTTTTAAAGGTGAGATCTTGGGGATGGATAAGAAAGGAAGGATTGTGGCTTAATAGTGATGTTCCTATGTCATGTTGACAAGGGGTTGGTTGTACTGGCTGGTTTTGTGTGTCAACTTGACACAAGCTAGAGTCATCTGAGAGAAAGAAGCACCAGCTGAGGAAATGCCTCCGTGAGGTTTAGTTATGAGGCCTTTTCTTAATTAGTGATCAGTGGGGGAGGGCCCAGTCCATTGTGGGTAGTGCTATCCCTGGGCGGGTTGTTCTGGGTTCCAGACAAAAGCAGGCTGAGCAAGCTGTGTGAAGCAAGCCAATAAGCAGCATCCCCCATGGCCTCTGCATCAGCTCCTGCCTCCAGGATCCTGCCCTGTGTGAGTTCCTGTCCTGACTTCCTTGAGTGATGAGTGGAAATGTAAGCCAAAGAAATCCTTCCCTTCCCATCTTGCTGTTTGGTCATGGTGCTTCCTTACAGCAATAGAAATCCTAACTAAGGCAGATACTTAGAATAGCTTCATTTTATTTGCTTATTCTTCCTGATTATATTTTTGCTCATCATTCCTAGATTCCAGTTCTACAAGATTCTTAGCTGATTTTATTTTATAAAGTTACTTTTCTCTGTTTTTACTTTATGTAGTTAATAGAAATTCCATTACCCATCTGCTGTGAAATTCCTTAGCATGTATTCATTTTTCTTTAAGATGCTCTTCATGTTTTGCCCCCTGTGATATGTTCTGTATAATTCCATTTCTGTCTTATGCAATGCCTCCCCATTGGTGCTATCCACCCCGTTGGTAGATGAAATACCTGCAGCACAGAAGCACAGTGATGTCCCCAGATTACCTTGCTATTAAGTGAAGTGGGTTTTGAACCCTTGAAGCCTACTACAAAGGTAATGCTTTAACCAAAATACAGCACACATTTTCTTTTAGCAAAGAAATATGCAGAAATGGGAAGCTCTTTTGCATCCTCTTGGCGTTTTCTGTCTTATTCTTGACATTGGTCAAATGAGCAATTAATTCCAGTCCACCCTGGCCTTGTATGGTTTTGAATAAATGGCTTATAAACATATGCTAAGTGAATAATAGGATTGAGTTTTCATCCAGATGGTCATTATTTCTAAAGCCTTTTCCATTCAGTAACTGTCTAGTTTACTTAGCATTTTATACCCCCCGGAGTTTATTATATTGTTTATTGCATGTAAAAGCACTAGCCCATCTATTGGAAGTATTTGGTCAAGGAATAGAATGATTTCCAATGTGATAAGATAAAACTGTTTGTATTTCTTGAATCTTTGATCTGTTCGGCTAGATTTGGTTGTTGTATACTCTGTAGTTTTCAGGTTTTTTTTTTTTTTAACTACAAAATATATCATATGCAAATATACGTATATCTCTCATATATTTTTTTATTCTTCTCTTACACATTTCACCCCAACCATAGTTTCCCCTTCCTCCATCCCTCCTAGTCCTACCCCCCCCTTCACCTCTCCTCTTCTTCCCCTCAGGGAAGAGCAGGAGATCACTGGAACACAGCTTAGCAAGTTACCGTAAGACTAGGCTCAGACCTCACATCAAGGCTCAATGAGCTCTCATGATCTTAATAAAACAAAAATGGTTATAATAATTTAGTTTTTAAAGCCTTTATGTCACGATGATTTTTTTATCTAAATTTACCCTTCTTCGCTCACGAAGACTTCTTATTCTGATAATCACTAATGCCAATGTGAAATTCATTACTTATATTTGGAGAAACTCAAGTAAATTTGGACTACTTATAAGACCCCCTTAATATTTGTTCTGAAGAATTCTATTAGTGTTCTTTATCATTACTAGAGATGCAAACTCTTGAGTTGAAAATACTGCATCATGCAAAGAAAAAACTTAAATTCAGGTAATTTGACATAAGAGTGTGAGCCCCGATACGGAAGTCAGGCCTGGGTGAGACGCCATCTTTTTTAACTTCCTATTTTATAAGGAAGTTTCTCTGTCTGCCTGTCCCCTCTCCTGTGAAACGGAGGAAGTAATAGTCTGCATAATTGGATGAAGATTAAATGAGGAAATAACCCCCCGTAGCACAGTGACTAGAGCACAGTACACATCACAGATGCCAGCTGTTGCTATGTCACTGTCACTGCAATGATTCCTGCTAAGTGTCATCCCTTGAATTGGAGTGCTCACTGAATGAACAAGCAGGGTAGAAGAAACCTGATCTGAAATGGAATGCAAATGCTTAAATTCTGTTAAATAATTGAGTCTGGTGGAGACACAGTTTCATGTGAGCCAGAATGAATGAAGCATCGTCAGCCCTTTCTGGGAGATTCAAACACCCTTGGTCACTATGTTTCCTAGCTACAGCCATAGCCTGTTCAGTCTGCGTGTGCTTAAACTTGTGGTGGTTAGTGTCTCGGGCTGCAGGCTATGACATACATTGAGACCTTCTCTGTCTTGCTCCTTTATGTCAGGGGGCCGTCCCCTCTGAGCATGGCACTCCTGGCCCTATGCTGCTAATGCTTGTGCAGTATTTTCCCTGTCCATCTGGGTTAACCTTCTATATCCCTCACCCTGGAGAAGGTGAATATAGCTTCTCCACGTTACTATTCTTCTGAATTGCCTTTGCCAGTGTGTGCAAATCTCAGAGTTTTATGGTAAAAGATAGTGTATAGCTATAAGTCTTAATAATATATGTGAACACAAGTAATGTTTGATGTACCCTGATATTTTCCTGGATTTTAGCACCACACTATAAGTTTTAGTGTCTTGGTAGTACTGTTATTTAACATAATGTTTCTTGAATTACAAATTTTTTATCTCTGCTTTTTACAAATTTGAGTGACTATAGAGCTCACCTTTTAGAAACTGGCTATATGGGTTAACAATTCAGAATACTGTCCTTTCTCACAGAGGACCTGGGTTTGATTCCTAGCATCCATATGTAAGCACACAGCTATCTGTAATTCCAGCAGATCTGATATCCTCTTTTGGCCTTCACAGGCACCAGGCACACATAGGGTGCATAGATATGCATGCAGATAAAGCAGCCATACACATTTTAAAATCTAAAATTATTTTAATATCTAATAAGTGATTTTCATATCTAAAACTTGATTTTGACCTCATAGCACTGGACTGGTTTCATGCCGTGATTAATAAATACCAACTTGATTTTTATCATGCTACTGTTTATTGTACACTGATTTAATTCCTACTGTGTCCTTGCTGTTGAGGGAAGCGACTTGATGGAGACACCCTGGTTAGGGCTATGTACACCAAGCTCTCTCCCATTTCGTGTAATGTCCAGCTGTGGGTCTCTGTATTTTTTTCCCATCTTCTTCTGCTGAAGCTTCTCTGGTGATGTCTAAATAAGTCACTGATCTTGGAGTATGGCAGAATATCATTAGGAGTCTTTCATCACTTTTTAAAAATTTATTTTACTTTATGTTTTAAAAGATGAGTAATATTTGGTTTAACCCTACGTCTCTGGACTACTTAGTCTTGTTCTTGGTCACCCAGGTAGTGTCTCAGGTATGCAGTCTGTCACCATGCCACTCCATGAAGAACACTTTCAGTCAAATCTGATGATGCTTGATTACTTCCACAGGCTTTTTACTGCCACTGTCCTAGCATAATTTGCAGGCAGGACAACATTGTAGATCACCAGATTTGTGGCTGGCTTTGTGTTTATGTTTTACTTTTGGTAGCTTGAAAAGTACCTTCCCATACCAAAGACACTAGAATGTAGGAGTGAAGGAGTGAAGGTTCTATTTAAACACCAGATAGACATCTCGGTGTTCAGTGTGTTGAGTGGGTGTTACCTTCACTTCAGTGAGGCCTCAGTGTCAGTCTGTGGAGAGCAGCCTATCATCTTAGTAATAGCCTAAGTTGTTTGGGGGATTCCATGAGGACTCTTTGACCATAGGATACTTCTTAAAGAATCTGTGGAATGAAAAAAGAACAGGAGGAGGCTCTCAAAAGCAGAATGTGGAGGGGGCTTTCAAAAGCAGTGTCACACTAGCAGAATGTGGCACGAGCAGCTGTTGTAGGAGTTGAGGCTCTGTAAGCAAGTGCCACTGAGATCCCAAACTGGAATCCAAATTGAGCAATAGTAATGATAACATAATGATAAAAAAATGAACTATATTATTTTGAAGTCATTTTGTCATTGAAAAATAAGATTGTCTTTTTTCTTTCTTTCTCAGCCTCTTTGATATTATCCTAATTTTGCTTGTATTTCAATATTTTGTTCATTCACTTTCATAGCTTTTTATACACAAATTTTCCTCTCACTTTGAAATCTAGTCCTATTAAATATGAGAGAGATGATTTTATAATGAATATTATGGATAGAATATCTTCTGTAATTATTATTCAGTGCAGTTATTTGTTTGTAAGCCATGGCTCTATGACTCCTGTATGTAGTGGTTATATGGTGTATATGTATGACTGTTTGGTCCCAGTCTTATTCCTTGAGGGATTTGAACATTTTCCTCCCAGGTATGATCTGATCCACTGAGCTCTCCTGATGGACCCAGCAGAACTCAGTGATGTCGGCTCCAATTCACAATGTGTTGGTACATAGAAGATTACCAATATTGTTAAGCTATCTAAACTACATTATACTCAAGTTTCTACACATTCCTTTTGGTGATTAAGCTATTTTATTCTAACGAAGATATAATTGACAAGATAAAATGTCATTAAGTAATTCAGACTTTCAGAGAATGTCATCATCCTTTAGTGTGGTGGTGCTTTGCACAACTGAGGATCAAATCCAGGGACTGCTTGATAAGTGGTCGGCCCCTAAGCCACACCTCCAGACTAGGGTTTTTTTTTTTTTTTTAAACCCGAAACTATGGTTGAAAGTTGGACAACACATTTTAGCAAATAGGAAGTATTTTTTCTTAAATTGTTTTTTTTAATTCCTTTTTTTTCTTTTTTTTTTT
>NC_034596.1:86171153-86180781 GCF_900095145.1 Mus pahari | reverse complement strand
TTTTTTTTTTTTTTTTTTGTTTGCCTGCTTTTTTAAGAGCAATACTTACTGCGTTATTTGCATTTATATTGTTTACTTTTCTTTTGTAGCTTAATATTTTGGTGTACTTGGGATTATAATAATAAGGTGCTTGGCCCTTTTTTTCTAAAATTGAATTGTGTCCCTATATTCTTCTTCTTCAACTTTGTTAGATTTTTCAGTTGATATACATGACCTCAATCTATAATGCACAAATGATTTTTTTATCGTAACATAATATTCATCATAGGTAAAACAAACAAGTCATTAAGTCTGTCATTAACAAGTCATTAATGACTTGTTTGGTGTTGCCGTCATTGTTTTCTTCAATAAACCAGGGCTGTGTAGTGATTTTTACTATTTTCATTTTTTTCCTGAGTGTTAATTAAAACTTATTAGAATAATTAAATAACGGAAGTGAAATTTCCTAATCTGTATGCTTTAGAAACTTCATAGACTTTAAACTTCAATCATTGACTTAATGACTGGAAACTAATAAGGTACATTGGAGAATATCTTGAAAAATTCGACTTCTAGCCTGAGTTTTGCTGCTCAGTTTCACGCTGTCTTCCCCTGTATGCTTCCATGAATAACTTACATTTATATGAACAAATATTTTCATAATTTCTTCGCTTTTTCTCAGAAACTGATGTGCTCACTGTATACCCGATGTCTTCCTTTTATCTCATATTTCTTTGAGATTTTTCTATATTATTACATGTTTGCTTATTGGTTTTATCATTAATGAGGAATTCTTATAACATGAATATACTATAATTTAATGTTGCCCTACTTCTATTAATTTCTCTCTGTTTTTATTGTAATCAGCAATGATTAATAGCATATAAAGGCATTAATATAAGTAAAGTAGTTCCTAAATGAATTTCCGGAAGTGAAATTGTGAAGTCACAGGGTGAATGGGTTGGCTAGTTGGGTAGAGTTTTGCATAATTTTCCTCCTTAGAGTTGTTACTCCTTATACTTTTCCTCTGAGTGCATGAAACCTGTCTCTACATAAATGTTAATGTATTTCTGCTTTGTCTTTTTGTTAAGGCAAATGTTTTGGTCCTTAAATCATGTATGAACACTTCGGCTACAAGATCGTGAATGGTAGGGTCTTGCGTTCTTTCTATAGGATGTGCATTGTGTTGGTTTGTAACCCTGGAACTTATCAGGGCATTCAGTGCAATGGTAATGCTGCCACTGGAGGCCATGCTGATGGCTGTGAACAGGGCTGCTGCAGGAGACAATGTTGATGGCCATGGTCTTTTCCTGTTATGGGCATGCAGGGTTCTTCTGCAGTGGTATTGATGACTGCAGACTCATAAATAAGAATGAGACACAGAAGGTTTCTGTGATAACGCCCCCTCCCTTACCAGAAAGAAAAAGAAAAAGAAAAAAAAAAAAAAAGAAAAACAATCCAGATGGGAAGCTATTGAAGAGTGTCCTTTAAAATTATAATAAAGCCCTGCCCCTTGCCAGCTGCAGCACTTGGGAGAAGAGGGGACCCTGTACCTCGTCTGAGCAGCACAGTAGAGCTGACTCTGATGCCTTGCGTGTGGGAGACCCAGCCTTGAGAGCATAAGAGGGTGAAAGCTGTCCTTGCTCCATGCCTGGGCAGTGTTAAGAGAGCTGGCCCAGGTAGCATGGGTGTGGGATAGATATCCTTGATGATATGAGCGAGGGAGAGCTGTCAGGCTGACCAATTCAGCTACCAGCCTGGGCTTTGAATTGACTACCCCAACACAACATCTACCCCATGTATGAATTGCTGGAGCTCATAAAGAAACCAGTGCTTCTGAACGAAAGCTGCAGGGTCTCCATGACACAGGGCAACAACAGGACGTCTGAGAGGAGCTCCAGGGAGGATCCAGAATTGATGGTATAGCAGAAGTCAGAGGCCCCAAACCAGACCAACGACTCACTGCAGTGAGCATTTGCAAGAAAAGCTATTTAGGCAGACGGGTGTACTGTATGACATACCTCAGGTCCCATGGCAAGATGTTTTTGTATGTTTCTTTCCTTTGGGGGAGGATGTTGCAAGCACAGGGCAGATATGGAGCGATGAGAAGATGAGTGGGATTGGGGAGCATGTTAGGAAATTCACAAAGGATCAATGAAAAGCTTTAAAAATGGATAAAGATGCTGAAGTGTAGCTCTCCATGATTTATGGCTTCTGTGTGGGGAGAGAGGAGGCACAGCTCGCAGTTCAGTTGTCTTTGAGAGCTGGCCACTGGGACTTTGACCATTCTCCAGTGAGTATGTTGGCATCACAAATTGTATGTGCTGTATTTCGGGGGGGCTGGATAGGGGGCAACAAGAATATGAGGGTGGACCTGAGAGGAATGGAAATCAAATGTGATTCAGATGCATTCTTTGACATTTTCAGATAGTTAATAAAATATTATCTTGGTGTAAAATAATACAGAAAGAAATCCTTTATACTTTATAAATCTTACTAATCATTTTATTTATTTGCAGTTTGTACCTCATTTTTTCTCTGTCATTTTTGAAGAATAAAAAAAATCTTCATTTTAATGTAAAAATGCTCATCAATGTTAATGCTAAATGACTAGAGTTTAGAAGCAAGACATAGTTTAATTTAAAATAAGTAGAAAAGGATGGACAGGTCTCACTGAGTTTAAGCCAACTAGAAATTTCTCTGAGGGGAATAAAAGGATAAGCCATATGAAATACACTATATTGTTTATATTCTGTTATATTGCCAATGGAATAAGTTCAAAATGAAGCAAACATTTGTCTTCTAAAATTTGTACATACATAGCTTGCTAGCATGAGATTAGGGGAAAGATAATTCCACATCCATGCCACCCACATGTGCCTCTGCACAGATAAGTCTCAAGCACCCAGAGCTGCAAGCATATTTTGAAAGTGATTTGACCTTTGAGAAGTCTGGGGGCCAGGTAGATAGTATTTCAGTGGTGTGTAGGGAAGCTCGCCTTCCCCCCTGCCCCCTTTTATAGTTGTTTGAATATTTTCTTGGCCCATGTACATCTACAAAAACAAAAGAGCAAGCAATAAAGAAAAAAAAAAAAACACAAGAAAAGAAAGAAACCCATATGTGCCCTCTTTTGGTCTAAAACCCATGACTCTCAGGTGCTTCCATCTCACTGTGTATTTCCAGAGAAACTGATTTCACTAAGAGATGGAGTGTTGTGCTATTTTTGCCTGGTATTTACATTGAGGTTAGCTCTGCTGGTTAGAGTGTACTGGTAATGACACCAATGACATGGCTTTATTTCCATGTGGTTCCATTAACTTTTTTCCACTGCCGCAGACTGCTCCCATAATTATGTCTGAAATGTGTTCCTGGCCTAAGGGAGACTTTATGAAGCCCAGTGCAAATCTACCATCATTTGGGGAAAATGTGCACCCAGATGCCCATCCCATGGATTACAGGTTAGGTTAGGCAGTGGAAGACTCTCTTAGTAGAATCCCAAAATTTATATCTTTACAATATGAAATTCCTATTATTTTTGTTGTGAAGTTCAAGACACATGACTTAATGTGTTGGTGTTAGTAGGTTCAAAGTCGGTTTCAGGCTCAGTTTATAGGCAAATCTTGAAATATTAAGCACAGTTACCTTACAAAGAAGTGAGTCATGCCCAGACATTCCCAATTACATAATATTTACTTATCCAAATGCTTTACTGAGTTTAAAATATCTGTTTTATATTTGAAATTACATGTGACAAGTATTTAATTATGTAACTTATTCAAAATGAAATTTGTACTGCAGTAATTTAAAACTTTAGTGCTGTGGCATCTTACCATGTTGCCAGTATTCTCAAGTCATAGTTCAGAGTTGTTGAAATCTTCAGAAAAAAAAAAAAGAATATATTTAAATTTTAACATAAAATTTAATCTACATTTGTATAGTTGATGCCCATTCTTTCTGATTTCCAGGCATGCTCTTGAGTAAAAGCAAGGGTAAACCCAAAGTGTTTTCAAATGAGAGAAGGGAACCAAGTAAGTAAGGGATAAATACATAATTATGTTATAAAATAGTGTGGAAATGCAGGGTTAATGCATGAAACAAGATACTGACTGTGCAAACAGCTACCAAGAACAAGTTGCTTTTCAGGGTAAACTTTTCTGGAATTTGAAGAATAAAAGTTAGATGTATTTTGGCTACTTTATTAACAACATAAATTCACTGTTGCACAGTTATAGATATTGAGAGTTTTAAACATGAAGCTACTTTCATCCTCTCTTATGGCAAGTCAGGTGTCTGCTTCTAAGAACTTCCTCAGTGGAGGCTGGTTTACCACTGTGTCCCCATATGTTTTGAGATGGGGAATGAAAGCCAAAGTGGCCTAGCTTGTTCCTTTTAATATATTTATAATCTTAGTATTCTCATCACGAATAGTCCACCTTCCTCATGCATTCACAACCTAAAGTCTCTAGCTTGTAGCATCATCATGTTGGGATTTAAATGTGATGAGTAAATTTGGAAGGACATGTGCATTCAGATGAATCGGGGAAGTCAGACAGAAGTCTTGGATTGAAGTTCAGTGTAGCATAGTACTCTTAATTGTAAGTATCGTTTCTAGAATAGAGAGTGGAGAAGGGGATAGTTGTTGATTAAACTGCATCCATAAAGGCCTGTAAAACATTGTGTTCTGCATGACAGTCATATTGAAAGCCATTGCAAATTGTTAGGGTAAAATGTTGTTTGTGTTCTGTGAAGTTTAATTTCCATGGGCAGGAAGGATAGAAATGGAGTCATAAATTCAACATGTATTTAATGATCAACTATTAGGAGCCTAGTACTACTTTAGCTATCTGAGTATGTAATGACTCAAAGCAACCAAATCAATGACACCTAGGTACTCACATAGAAAATGCTTCCTGTTTCTGCAGAGTATGAAAAGGTTAAAGTGTTGCATTGTGGGAAGCTATGGGCGTGTGTGATGCTTTAGAGGATCTCTCTAGCTCAAAGCTGATCATCCTGATTGAATAAGAACTCAGTTCCATAGATGGTGCTCTAGGCAGAGCTGGTCCTGGCAAATCCCCAGCCTGATACTATTGGTAGGTTCCCAGAACTACAGGCCAACCAGTGTATGGAGCTGACCTGACAAGGGAAGTTATCTTAGGTGCATATCAGAGCCAGGCAGGGTTCTTCAGAAAGGATGGGAGAATGTGTGTCGATAGCACCTGAAGTGAGATTTACTTTGGGAGAGGAAAGCTGTAAACTGAAGTCTTCAAAGTTAGCCTGGGCTCCACTTTCTGGTCCAGGCTAGTGAAGAAACAGCTGCGCCTTCATTCTCTGCAGGTCTGCCTGAACCTGCCATCGTGGACCTACACCCTATCAATCCTACTTACTGATCACTTGAAAACTATCCCAAGATGGCCAGATTGCAGAAAATTGATCCATGAGAGTTGTATCAGTCAGGGTTTTTTAGAGAACAGAATTGATAGAATGTATATGTCTATGTGTGTGTGTATACATGTGTATATGCATATATATATTTAATATATAAATATATTTCAAAATACATGTATAGTTTAAGGAGATTTCTTATACTGGATTCCAGGATGTGGTCCAGATGGGCCAGCAGTGGCTACCATGCTGGAGAAGCTGAGTTTGATTTCAGTGAAGGAATGCACGGCTACAAGAAGCACAGCCATGAGTACACATGCAGTGGGCATGAAAGCAAGAGGCCAGAGCAAAGCTTCCTTCTTTCCTCTCCTTTTATCCGTGCTGCTGTCACAAGACTCTGCCCACATTTACAGTGAGTCCCCCGCTTCAAATAATCTGATCATGAACTCCTCACAAGAGTGCTTAGGGGCTTTTGTTTTGGTTAATTCCAGATCTATTTAAGTTGACAATTACGATTATCTATCATAAAAGATTAACAGCTCTTGGGTCCACAAAGAATTTTTCTTTTTTGGAGGGATATACATACACACACACACACACACACACACACATATATTACAGTCTAGCTTGGCGAAAGTGGGCAGTTTTAATTTACCCTTGAAAGATGGAGATGGATCAAATGTAACAATTCTGCTAGGAGCTGGCTGGCTTCCTCCTGTTGTGTTTGCTGCTGGCTCTCAGGGTCTCACTCCCTCTTCATCCACTCGTGTGCTGCTGTTTGTCCTGCCCCTGGTCACATGTATTATGTACCTTCTGTCTACTCTCCTCACTATATGCATTTGCTTTAAAATGAACTGATTGGATTTCTCCTTAGATACCGCTTTGGACATTGTGATTGTGTTACATATAAAATCCGTGTTTACATGCATATATACCTGTGTGCATACCGGGCAGATTAAGGGCATAGAGGTCATGATGGGAGGAAGAGTGTACTGGGATTATGTTTGATCACTTAAGGGAAGTTCTTTCTGATGGGATGCTTTTTGTTTAGACATTGTGTATGTTACCCCCACGCTACCACAACTCAGCACCAGGTGCTTCCTGTATCTACATATTTATATAGAAAAGGGCAAGGCAAGGAGGTCATTGCTGAGAGCAGATCCTTTGCTCTGTTATAAACTCATAGACCTCCTTAAACCCCAAGGATTATCCTGAAAGCACAGTACATTTTGTTTTCCAAACAAAGACATTTTCTACTTTAGGGAATCTGAACACTGAGTAGTTTCCTTTGCTTTCTCTGTTTTATAAGGCCCAGCTCTCTCTACCTTGTCAGATATGATTATATGTACCATTCCCATCCAATGCAAATACGAGAAGCTGCTGATGGAGGGGGGTGGTTGAAAGAGACTTCTAGAAGCATCTGGGCAACATGTAATTGATTCGGTATGCTGGTGGCATTTACAGAGCCTGGCTTCTTTGTACCAACAAGCAAGCCCTCCGCACTCTCTAATTTTGGGGGATCTATGTTTATTTAGTTATGTATTTATTCATCTGTATTTTCTCAATCTCCCTTTCACTCAAAATTGTGTAGAGTCAGAAGCAAAATAGGCAAAATGCCTCAGTTGCTGTTTAATAATCAACCCCAGCAGGGAAGGAAAAGTTAATTAAAATCTATGAAAATGAAACAAGTAACCTTTAAAGATAGGCGGTGCAACGTGGCAGTGTTAATGTGACAGTTTGTTAATGGACTAGGCAGTTGTAATCAGTATTAAACCTTACTTGAGGCTTCTTTATGTTTATGAAAGCTACTAATTAAAGGGAGCAATGGCCTGTGAGATTATCCAGGCCGACCATTTGCCATCTGAACAGAGGGGTAAAGAATCACCGGCTCTCTTCTCCTGTTATCTCAAGTTGGAGACAGTCTTGCTTACTTCTGTTGTTAGCTTGTTCTTTGTTCAGTCCCTTCTGTTGAAATGAGGTTCCCATTTTAAATTCCCATTAGTATAGTAAGAAGCTGAAACCACTAAAACCCCAATGTCTCTTCTTCTTAAGCCGGGTTTGGTATGCTTGACTGCCTTTCCCAAGTCCTCTCTGATGGCTGGTTTGGGGGAAAGCTGTCCTTTGAAGACCTTCTGAGTCTTTGATTGCCTTGACTCTGATGTAAAAGAAACAGATCTAGCAAATGAAAATTGTCATGTTAAATAATCCCTTTGTGCGGTGAAACGAAATCTATTTTGTACTGTTTACAGCTTCCAAATGAAATAGTGATTTAATTTGTTTATTGGCGTTTGCAGGTCCTGGGTAAGTAGAGGGATCATTGTAATTGTCAGGGAGGAGAAGGGAAGGTTCGTGATCCCAGGAAGTGTGCTTAGCCTAGCTAGGTGGAAAAGAAAACAGATTAGAGGTGAATGGAAACGATTTGTCATGTGCTCTCTATCCATGCATTGGCTTAACAGTGACAGTGATTACTGAGACTAAGTGCAGAATCTGTTATGTGTTTTTACAAAGATCTTTGGGAGATGATTGCCATCCATCTTCATTCCAAATAATTATTCTTCATACTCACTGAGTAGCTCAGCTAAGACGATGACATCTAGATACCAAAGTGCAGTGTTCAGCATGCCTGTGCTAGAGGCGTGCGCTGTAAAACAGTCAATAATAAAATCCCATGAGTTCATTCATAATTATAGCATGGTGAACAAGAGACAAGTGCACTGTGGTACCCACCAGCAGCAGGAGAGCCCTGCTCTCCTCACTTCATCCTGGTACCTCTGCATCATGCTGCATCCTCACTTCATCCTGGTACCTCTGCATCATGCTGTATCCTCACTCCATCCTGGTACCTCTGCATCATGTTGCATAGCCTTCCCTGGAAAGCTTGGTGGAAAGTGACTGCAGGCCTAGATACCCCTGAGTTCTGGTTTTATTGTTCTACTTGCGAAGTCACCCCTATTTCAGACCTGTCTGGCTCCTTGTAGTTTTTGCTAAAAATAACTGTTACTGAAAGAATGGTGCAAACATTTTGGTACGAATCAAGCTTAGAAAACACAGCGGAAGCAATAAAGGGTACTGATAAGGTGTACTGAACCTTTGATAACAGGTAGTTAATATCAAATGACAGTGTGGGTGACTTGGCTTTCCTTTTTGTTCATCTGATATTCTCGTCTTGGGGTTCAGGATAGTAAGCTAACTGGCCTCAGCTATCAGGAGGATGTAAGGAATAGAGTGGAACAAAGCAGAGTCAGTGTTTTGTATTTTCTTCATTCTTCTTGAACTCTATGAACACTTTTTTTTTGATAGTTTGTTTTTATTATTTACTTAAGATTCCATGAGTTGCTGGTATAATGCAGGGTGGACTGTTTCCCTAATGTTGGATTTAATCCTCTTCAACAGAAAAATTATTAAGCAAACAAATCTTCATTAAATAGTATTTATAACTAAGGCCTCTAAATATAATAACAAAGAATTTGAGTCTATTGATATGGAAGGAAAATCTGAGAACAGTGTGCTAGAATAATGGCGTGATTGAAGTAGATGGAAGATGATCCAAGAGCACAGGTGTCTTAGTGGAGTCTGAGCAGGCGCGGGAGTGTGTATGGATCTGAAACATTTCCAAAGGCAGGGAAACATGCGCTGTCCAGGCCAAGGGGGTTAAATTACTTGCAGTGGATCCTTCAGGAGACCCTGAGCCACTGATAGCTTTTACTTTCTTGGCTTCGCTCTCACCAAGGTGAACAGCTTTCCTCTGGCACAAAGGCCCCTCCCAGATGGGCTTCTCAGGTACAGAGCCCAAACAGCAAGTCCACCTGATGAGGGAAAGAAATTTCAGGAGCCACACATGGAAATAAGCCTTCCCTCTTTTAAACTTTATTCTCTCAGCTGTTGTGTCACAGTGTGGCCTTGAGACCTAACAGAGGGCATTTGCTTTGGGCTGACTCTGCAGCCATTTTAAGGAGACACTTCATTGAGACAGGTGATAATTCTTTTCTCTTTTTTTTTCTTTTTTTAAACTTATTTTATTAGATATTTTCTTCATTTACACTTCAAATGCTATCCCGAATGTCCCCTATACTCTTACCCCGCCCTGATCCCCTCCCCACCCACTCCCACTTCTTGGCCCTGGCGTTCCCCTGTATGGGGCATATAAAGTTTGCAAGACCAAGGGGCATCTCTTCCCAATGATGGCTGACTAGGCCATCTTCTGCTACATATGCAGCTAGAGACAGGAGCTCTGGGGTTACTGATTAGTTCATATTGTTGTTCCACC
>NC_034596.1:86100547-86170883 GCF_900095145.1 Mus pahari | reverse complement strand
ACTTATCAGTGAGTGCATATCAAGTGAGTTCTTTTGTGATTGGGTTACCTCACTCAGGATGATATCCTCCAGATACATCCATTTGCCTAAGAATTTCATGAGTTCATTGTTTTTAATAGCTGAGTGATACTCCATTGTATAAATGTCCCACAGTTTCTGTACCAGGGCTTCTCCTATGTTCTCCTTTCTTCTCTGTGTCCCTCACCTCTGAGCCCTAGGGTACAGGCATTTGGTGCTACACTGGCTTTTGCTCTCTGGCCTGGGAGTGCGAACTCAAGCAAGCGTTTACCCTGTGCCATCTCTGTACTCCTGCCATGTTTTAAGAAACAACATTTTGATTTTCTCATATGTCCCTTTGGCATTTAACTAAACTACATTGTTTCACAACTTTCTCTGCTGGTTCTCCACTTACTGAAGTCAACAACAGGGACTAATTTTTATTTAATAGTGTCTAAGGAGAGAAAGCCAGTATGTTGCAATGTATCATTTTCAGGAAAGAAAAGGGTAACTGCGTGAGAGTGAATGGTTTTTATCCTACTGATGATATGTACTGCTAACATGGTCCTGCTCTGCAAGTTCAGTAGTCTTCAATGCATTTTAATATGAAAGGAATAATAATAGTTATCATATCTGCAAATTGGTGTGAGAAAATTACTATTTGTTTAAAGGGCTATATACACCATCTCATATAAATATTAAAACAAGCCTTTAATTTTTATATTCTTTTTAAATTATTTTTTGAGATCATAATATAATTACATCATTTGTTCCTTTCCCTTTTGTTACTCCAGGTCTTCCATATACCCGGCCATGCTCTTTCAAATTCATGGCCCTTTTTCCCTCTATTTTATTTTCCTTCTATTCATATATACTTATATGCCACATCCAGCTTTTTATCTGGGTGTTGGGAGACATATTTACAAACCCTCTGTGACATCCACCTTATTCCTCAGTACATACATACAATCTGCTCAGTCTTTATGATGACACTTGTATGTTTGTGTTCAAGACTGACCGTTGGTGTCAGAGCCCTGTTGCTGAAGCCTTCCCTGGAGAAAGCTATTCCTCCTGCTTTCGGTGTTCCCGTGGTTACCTCCAGTTTTTCTTTGTGATTGACATCTCCTAGGATTTCCACATCCACTTTAGCATATCTATTGTTTTATTCTTGTTTAGCTTCCATTTAGACCTCCATGTTGGTGTGATTTTATTGTCGTAGCTTCTTACATTTCTAGGAAACATAATCTCACAGCAAACTTCCTGACCCTTTACCTCTTAAAATATACCTGCCTCCTCTCCTGCTGAGCCGTAGGAGCAGGAGTTGTGTTAGAGATGAACTGGGTGCCACATCTCTGGATTTTATTGGTTGTAGTTTTCTATCGTGGTCTCTACATATTGCAAGGAGAAATTTCCTTGATGAAGGTTGAGAACTACACTTACCTGTGAAGATAAGAACAAATATTTATAATGTAGATTGGGATTTGTTAGCAAGATGATGGTTATAGGTTCTCCAAGATTCATGAATTCACTAGCCATAGGTAGGTGATTACATTTCTAGAACCAGGCATGGTTTCCATCTTGTTGAGAAAATTAGAGAGCTCTTGGTTACTGCCAAAGTACATGTGTCAGAAATGTACCCTTAGGGTTATCATGCAAGGCTTGTCTTTGTGGTGGTAGTTCATAGGTAGCACGGGTGGGTAGGGCTGTTGCTTGCTTTCCTTCTCTGGGAAACTTGCGTGATGCCTTCTGGTACCATGACTGTTAGTCCTGACGGAAGAGGACTTCTATGCCCTTCCAGCCCAGTGGGCTTCTGCTCCTGTGTCTCAAGTTCATAGTATTTTCAACAATAGGGACTTAACCTTCCTCCTCTGTCGGGCAACCAGGAGCAACAGCAGTAGCCTTTACTTTTTGGAGTCTCCTAGACAACCCTGGCTCAAAAAAAGGGCTCAAAACTTAAAACCCCAACTCAAAAACTCAAAAGTGTTCTTGTCATGCTTGCTTTTATGATTTTTTGTTGTTGTTGTTGTTGTTGTTGTTGTTGTTGTGTGATTTTTTGGCACTTGAAGGGAGCAATGTAGCACAGATGGGAAATTTTTATTTAAATTAGATAGATAGATAGATAGATAGACAGAGAGATAGAGTAAATAGTGTTATCCTTGTGACTTTTGTTTTTGTTTCTTTGTCACCATTTAGAGTAGTAGAAAGAGGATGGGCTATTTTGTATCTAAACCATTTTGATACCAATGCCCCATATTCTGTGTTTTATTCATACAGGGGATGGTACACCTATGGTTATTTTATTTCCCCCAACAGTAAGATTCACACAAAACAACATTCTGCTCTTAAGGGTACATTTTTATATAAGTTTTTATGACCATTACTTCTGTCTAATTCTAGACATAAGCCCAGTAGCCCACAGCTGTGAGGACACACTTCCATTTTCTCCCCTCCACCTTCTTGTCACTTCCCAACATATCTCTTGTCTGTGCCTTTACCTGTCCTGCCTTTTCCTGTAACCAAATGATGGAACACATTTTTAAGGAGCACTTTGTTTCCTCAGTCATCCTTTGATGAACAGTTGGGTTGTTTTCTATGTTTGGCTATCAGAGCTGCTCCTCATCACAAAAGTCTCTGTCCAGGCTGCTGAGCCAACTCCAAAGCCAGGGCGCACGGATGTCTAGGAGCACTTCGGAAAGTGAACTCTGAGTACCTCTGTCATTGGTTTGTTTTTTCTTCTTTTTCCTTGTTGTCATGAGAAAATATCCTGACAATAGCCACTTTAGGAAGAAAGGGTTTGTTTTTGCCTCATAGTTCCAGGTTCCAGTCCATCATAGCAGAGAAGTCACGGTGGCAGGAGCTTGAGGGAGTAGGTAACCTTGTATGTGCTGTGAGGAGACAGAGCATTCTGGATACTTCTGCTCACCTGACAGTTTCCTTTTTATACACTCCAGGACCAAGCCAAGAGAATGGTGTTACCCAGTTTTAGGATGAATCTTCACCCAGTGCTTGTCTTATCAAGATAATCCCCTGAGCATGCCCAGAGGCTGACCTAACCTAATGTAACACAGCTCTGTCTAGAATCTTGTCTCCTAAGTGACTTTATAACCTGTCAATTTCATAATTATTACTGTCCATCAAACCTTAATAAACCCACTGAATTCATTAAAGGCAGCATGTTGTATTTTTATCTTTTTGAAGCATTTGCTAAATTTCATTTCTTTACTGACTCTCTCTCTCTCTCTCTCTCTCTGTGTGTGTGTGTGTGTGTGTGTGTGTGTGTTTGTGCGCTGTGTGGTGTGGTATATGGTGTTATACATGGGGGTGCATATACTTGCTTATACATTGCATATGGAAGTCAGAGGTTGACACTGCTTGTTTTTTGGTAATTATTCTCCATCCTTTTTGTTTTGTTTTGATTTTGTTTTGTTTGTTTTTTTGAGACATGTGTCTCTTACTTGGCCTGTAACTCACTGATTTACCAGGCTCTTCAACCATTGAGACCCAGGAATTTGCCAGCCTCTGCCTCCCCAGTCCTAGAGTTACAAGTGTATACCACTGTGTCTGGCTTTCTAATGTAAATTCTGGTTGACTTAGTGTTTGGACCCCATTGTTACACAGCAGGCCCTTGACCCACAGAGCTATCTCCTCAGGACCATAAGCCACAGTTTTGCTTCTGTCTTTGCCATCAACTCAGCTGCCAAGTCCTTCTCAACACATTTCCTTCCTGTTTGGAGAGCTTCCTTTAGAATCCTGGGAATATACTAATTTAATCTTTCTTTTAAAGGAGTTGTTTATTTTATATATACAGATGCTTTATGTGTATGTACATCTGTCTGCATACCAGAAGAGGGCATCTGATCCCACGAGATGATAGTTATAGAAGGTTATGAGCCACTGTGTGGTTGCTGGGAATTGATTGAACTCAGGACCTCTGAAAGAGCAGCCAGTGCTCTTAACTGCGGAGCCCTCTCTCCAGGTCACTAATTTAATCTTCAGAAACAAGGCTTGACTTCACCTTGCTTCCTAACAATGTTAACTAAATAGACCATTCTAGGACATTAGCCATTTTCCTTTTATGTTAAAAAAAATGATGCTTTTTATGGCAATCTGTATTGATCTGATTATTTTTTTCCTCTAGAATTAATTTTTTTTCCTGCTGATTTCAAGATGGTTTGCTTTAGATTGTCAGGACCTTTCACTACCAGGTGTCTCTATTTGGGGCCCCACAGGTTCATTCTGTTTAGCCTTGCCACGTTTGCTTCAATCTGAAGTTTATGTGTTTTATCAAAATTTGGAAAATTTCCAGTGTGTGAGCAAGTGATTGCTATCTAATGCTGAGATCCATGTGGATTCTTGACTGTGCCTTGATGCTGTATTGCCATCACTCAGAACTGTGCTATAAATGGTCATTCCTTGTTCTATTGCCTATTAATCGCATGTCTTTATTCAGTTGGTCTTTGTATGGTATTTACATTTCTGACTCCTCACTCTCCTTTGCATTATAAAGTGCTTAAACTGTGTGGATTTATGACCCTAATTCAGAAAAAAAAATAATGCAGGTAAAATATTCAGTTTTAATTGTGACTCTGTTGCTTTAGATGATATCATGCAGCGTCTGACAGTTATAACTCAGATTCTTATGAATGTCTTCAGCATGTAAGAAAACATATGTGGATAACATGTACATTGGTAGGCAGGCTTTAGAGTAGGTGTTGAATACATTTCTGAGAAGCAGTTTCTGTCCTTGAAATATTTTTGCTGCACCATGGCCCTTACACAGTCGTATTGGCATGTGCCTTTTATAGGAATGTCTACATGGTATATTCTTGTCTATAAAATTATACTCCAGTGTAGACATGACACTCAGGATAATTTTTAAAATCATTAAGAACTTTTGGAGGACCTAAACATGGATGCTCCTTGGAGTCAGCAATTATAACAGATGTAACATTTAAAAATTGGCCGTGAAGGGCCACACTCTCACCAGTCCTACTTGGCTACAGTCGTCTTTGCAAGGCTTTCACTGAATTCTGTGTATCTCCTGTGGTGTCCCCTGTACCCTAGCGATTACATGCTGATTACCTGCTCCTCTGATCGTGGTCATGCATGCCCTTAAACCTGTTCTCAGTAGAATATATTTCTTATTAAAACATATATTGTACGGGTTTCCTAGTATGCTGCATGACATGTCACAAACTTGGTGGATGCCTGTGGAGGTCAGAGTTAATATCAGCCAAACTACAGGCTGCACTTGGTCATATAGGGTCAGCAGGAGAATCTGTTTCCTTGGCTTTCCTAGCTTGTAGAGATTATACTCAGGCGTTGGCTCATGTCAGCCTTCCTCTGTTTTCAAAGCCAGAATCAACACATAGGTACGTGCTGTCTGTGGGAATTCCCAAAGGTATTTGACATGGAGTTATGCTTCGTCACAAGTATGATCTACCCGATTTTAGCTTTCCCTTTCCAGGGTCTGTTTACAACTAGATCACTAGATCATAGTAGTGGCAGAAATCTGAGAATATTCTTCTAAAAGCTCAAGTGTGGTTTGGCTCTAGAGTAGACCTCTTGTTATGTCTCAAACCATGGACAAAAGGCTGAGGTGCCTATTAGGACATCAAAGAGGACAGTGTCTGCCACCCTCTTGCAGTCTCTGTTATAGAGACATTCTGACAGGCATACCCCACCCCCTACCCTAAAGTCTCAGCCCAGTCCCTGGCCTGGGGTCCTTGCCCCAGCTTCTTATTGCTATGTAGCCTGGTTATCTTGGTGATACTGCCCTCAGGCTCTCCTGCTCTCCTGCTCACTCATGGCCTCTTGGCTTCTAACTGTCTCCTGTCTCCTCCAGCATTTCTCACCCGGCCTGGTTCAGTAGGCCTGTCATGTTCACTCTGGCTGTTCTAGATGCCTCCGCCTGTGCTCTCCCCCCCCCCCTTTATATCTATCACAAGCCCTCAGCCTCTTGGAAGCCGCCATGTCCTCCTTTCATTTATTTTTTGCTTTCACTCGTAACCTAGAAAACACCATGGATCTCCTTAGTAGCTGCATCAAACACAGACAAACAAACAAACAAACAAAAAAATCAAGAATATTTTGTAGGTTCTATAAATAAGAGATGGTCAAAGAAATTAAATAAACAGAGGTTGCATAGACTCTGAAATGTGTAGCTCCTAGAATGTAGAGTCCCTCTAACTTAAGGAATTTCCAACTTTGCACTTTATGAACAGTTGAGAGTGGTGTCTATGTGAATGGGTACTTCACATCATCATTTGGGCAGAAGACACTTAACCTGGAAATACTGTTTACCATGAGTCACAGAGTTCTTTCCCTTTTTTTGTTAATCAAGGGTCTTTTAAAGCAAAGATAGCCCTTTGACCAATTTAGGGCAGTGATTTATTTTTCAGTGCAGACACCCTTACTTTCTCTTTCTATCTTTGTAGAAAAGACAAAAGCATAGTTGTTGGCTACATCAGAACATCCATTCTGTCACTTGGTTTTCCTCAGCCCAAGAGCTACGAAGGAGTAAGGTGGAGCTGGCTAGGAAGCGCTTGTGCTTTTTTTTCTGTACTGTTGAAGTTTGGGGAATATTTTCCCAGAAATGAATTAGCTTTATTTATTTTTTTGACACTATCAAAATATGCAAGTTTACTTTATCAGAATACAAACTTTCATTTAAAGTAAAAAATACTCAATATTATAAATATGTACTTATACATCAAAAAGCATAATGGGAATGGCAATATAATTAAGAAAATATTTGGTAAACCAACCATATTAGCCAAATTACTATTGTTGCCACAAAACATGAATTAGCTTTGAATGAAAACATGAATACCTGTTTTTGTGTGTCGAACCACATAGCCAAGATAGACAGTGGCCCGTAAAACCGTTTCTTTATTGAAACTTCATCATGTGTTGTGGCAGTTGATGCCCATCTGTGGACTGGCATGTTGTCTTAGTGTCTCTCAGACCACAAGGGATAGACAGAGGTTTTCAGTGCTGCTCTCTTTTTTTTTAACCTGTGTTCTCTGTGCTGAGTTCTGATGAGGAAACTCTGAGCTCCTTGTGGCATGTTCACTGATAGCCAGCTGGTGGCAGTAGATATGACAGGGTTTTAGTAATGTAGCTTTCTGTCCTAGGTGGAGTCGGAAGACAGCGTGTGTGCGTGGTGGCCTCTTTCTTTTGTTTGTTTAAGATTATAGCTGATACTTATTACACATTTTATTGACTTTACAAGGAATACTTAGGGGGGATTTTTTAAAAAAGTAATTTTTTTATTATGTACCTGCCACTATTGTAAGTGTTTTGTGTCTCTTGGTCCCCACTTGGGATTCTTCCTATAGATAGCAATATCAGTGGCAGCGGGTCCCTCCAGGCAGTTAATAGTGTAGTGTGTACATAACCACCCCATGCCTAGATTACGTACAATAGCCAGTACAATGTAAATGATACATTAATAGTTGTTATCTTTTTAGGGCACATTGACAAAGGGAGAATAAATTTGTAAATGGTCATTGCATGCATAAGTTTAAAAGAGAATTTTGAGGCTATGATTGCGGTGATCCAGCTACCCAGAGAGTCAACAATATTAATTTAAACCCAAATATACTTGACTATATTTACCTTATTACCTTGACAAATATAATGAAATAGGTAAAATATTTGCTGGCCTGTGTCATTTAGAGCTGCAAAATTATTCAGTGATCATTCAAAAAATCCCAAATATTTCCTTATTGTTTAGTTTTATAAGATATTCCTTTTGTTGTATGCTAATATTCTAAATGTCTGGTTTTTCAACTGTTTGAGCATTTGCTTTCCTTCAGTCACCTGTGAGGCAACCTGAAGTGGAGAGGCACAGTGTAGACGCACAGGCACAGGTAGACTTCTTCCAGATTGCTCAATGTCAGTGAAGTTTCTTTTAGTTTGTGAAAGAGATGCTGTATAAGCATGTACAGTTGAAGAGGGAATGGTAGAACATTTATTTCAGTGCAAGTCTTGAAATGTAGAGGAGGGTAATCATTATTTCATAAAAACCAAGGTCCAGTGTAGACGGTCTGTGGGCATGGAATATCTTGGAGCTCAGTCCTCATCTGTAAGATATGAGGAGATTAGCGTACATCCGGGGTTCTTAAATTACTGTCATTGAAAGCATTTAGTTCCACCATGACACTATGGGGGTCTGTCTCAAATCAGGAGGGAAGCTTATTTGCTGATCCTTATGTCCCTTACTTCAGCCTTCCCTAAAGCAGCTTCCTTTCAGCCCTTTTAAATTATTTATTAGCAGTACATACTAGATAATGTGAATTTCACTTATAAATGGAATTCTGCTTCTTTAGAGAAAATGAAAATTTGGGCTTGCATTATTTCTGCCCTTTCTATCTTTACAATGTCAATAATTACAATAGCTTGATAGCTAAGGAAAAAATTAAAAAGAAAAAAGTGACCATTTTCTCCTGTATGTAGCTAATGTCTTGATTATCAGGAGTACTCCTGTAGCAGGCTAAATCTGTCATTTATGGTCCCTTGTGAGATGTCATGTGCTACTTTGATATCATTATACCATCATTACTGTACACAAAGAAAGATACACAGACTAAATTTTGAATATTGAACTTTTAAGAATTATATTCTCCACTGTTCTTAGTAAAGGACAGGACACATGGGAATGTGGAGCAGGGCCTCTTTCTGACTAACTGGGTACAGCAGCTAATGGCTAAAAGCTTCTGGCTGCACTCCAGTGTTCTGCCCCAAGTGTTGCTGTAAAACCTGCTGTATCTCAAGTGCCTTTCTGCCCAGTACCAGCTGCCCTGAGCTAGGATGGGAGTGAGAGGTTTTCTAGTAAACGGTTAAAGAGAAAATAGTTATTTCTAAGCCTGATCTCCAACATTTTAAAGAGGAGTCAAGTTCCTAGTTAGGTGTGCTGGTGGTGTATGGCTGGATGTAATTTACCTTTTGAAACCAAGTATATTATCTGCTTTCATGAAGCTGGAAATGAGGTAACTAAGATAATACAGTGTTGAGTTTCCTTAAATACCAAGGGATGGGTTACAAAGATTGCAAAGGAAGTGGCACAAAACTGTTGAGCTGTGTGACCCTAACTGTGCTTCAGAACACTAAGTGGAACCAAACAAAACCAGAGGCTTCGGTTCCCATCTATGATTCCTTCTTTTTTCTAGGAAAGATTCCTTTTCCAAACACTACACATCATAATGAGTTGGCATAAGTTAATTTAAAGACTGGAGCCAATCTCTGGGAGGCTCCCGGGCTGCTATGCTTCTCACTCCATCCTTTTGTTAAGTGATGTCCATGGAAGGTGCTCAGGCGCAGTGGCTTCTGTGGCAGTTGACTGTAATACAATAATGAGGCAGAGCCCGAGGGTGCCAGCACTGAGCAATGGTGCTTTCTGAGAACAAATGAGGTCAGCCATTATGACAGGGGCACTAGCCACACCAGTGGGGACAGCATTGTGTTCCTTCACCTCGTTGGCAGTCTTACTGCATTCTGCCTTTTCTTGGCAGTAGGATGTTGCTTCTCGGCCATGGTCAGTAGCTAGGCTTCACCAGCACAGGCTCACAGTCCCACTCTTCATTCCCATCAAAGGCATCTGAATAGTGCAATTTGGGGGTTTTAAGTTAAATTCAAAGTTAGAGAGGCAGTTCTCGGGAAAATGGGAAAGTCCAGACTTTGATGTCGGAAGATTCCTAAGGCAAGTAGGAGTACAAATGTGAAAACTAAGTAACCGAAGAGACTAATTACATACGTATGACATGGTGCATGCGAGTGAGCGCACATTGTGCTCGGTAGGTTACAAGTTAGGAGAACAAGGCTGTAGATATGCCTTTAACACTACCTAGGTGAGCACCAACAGCAGAATTACTGGTCTTGGCAAGGGGTTCTAGTCACAGTCAGTGGGGACAGTATTGTGTTCCCCCACCTCTTTGGCAGCCTTATACTGTATTCTCCTAGATTCATTCCTACTTTGTTTCTATACCTTGCTGCTAAGTAACCTGAAACACCAATGGAAACTCTTCTCCAATATATACCGGAAAACGCACTATGTTGCTTTATCGTCGATTCACTTGATCATGGGGGGCTTTGGCAGGAGTGTTTTGCTTCTCAGCTATGATCACTAGGTAGGCTTCAGCAAAACGTTCATAGTCCCACTCATAAATTCTGAGTTGGAGTGGTACTGAGCTTAGCTGAGCCGCTTGCATGCTCTCGGCTGGAAGGCGGTCTGGGTCACCTGTAGCTGCCTTCAGATCAGCTGGACAGCTCTGCTCCTGGGCAGTTACTGGCTGCCTCCTGGAGAGAGCCTACAGGGTGGTGGCAGGAGTAGGAAGCACCCTGGGTGATATCTCTTACCGTACACAGGTTATCTAGGGCTTGTCCATATGGTAACGGCAGTTCCATGCAAAAGCACAGGTGTGTAAAAGTCAAGGGTTTTTTTGTTGTTGTTGTTTTGTTTGTTTGTTTGTTTGTTTGTTTTAATGTGGAATCAGGTCATAACACTAGCCTGGACGTAGGAAGAAGATCCCAGTGCCACCGAGTAAAGTGGAGGCAAGCGTGAGAGCCAAGACAGGGGGCAGTCCAGTACACCCAAGTTTGTTTCTATACCTTGATGCTAAGAAACCTGAAACGCCAGTGAAAATGTGCCCCAAACCACACAGTGCTGCTCTATCATTGAGTCTCATGATTTGGGGAGGCTTTTTGGAGTCAAAGTCAGTTCCTTTAAAGACTACTAAAGAGAAACTGCCTATGACTCCCCAGTGCAACAGTGCATCTTATGGGGATCTCCTTTTACCTGTGTAGCTCTCTTAGTGTACAGTCTCAAAGTGCCATTACCATCCATTATCACTTACAATGACACCCCCTACTGTTTCAGAGCAACACCTGTGGGGTATGGCACACACACTGTTACTTTGTCCCCTTTATGTGGCTTCCTCCTGCTGCTATCTAGTTTAGCACTTGCTAAAATGTTTGTGTCTGCCTCTGTGATATGTCTGTTGGATCTCTTCCAGTTATGTTTTACTTTGATGTAGCACCAGCTCACATAAGGTAAACCAGTCACAGTGTAATGCCAATTCTAATTCTAACATGCACTGCTAAATGTGATCCATGCCAATCATATCCATGTTCTGACTCTGCCCAGCCTTCTTTAGGCTACAATCTAATAAGATTGTAGCATCGTGGTGTAGCTGCAGGCAGAGAGCTCTGCTAGCCAAATATATTTTCCTTTTACTGCAAGTACATAAATCAAGGCACTGAGAAACTGTGGCTGTATGCATGCAAGAGGATGCATCTCTCTTCAGTTGGCTATTTTCCTTTCTAGCCATTCATTTCTCTGAGGGCATGCCAAGCTGTTGATCAGATATACCTGTGATACATCCCGCTCTCTCAGTATAAAATGATGATGATGATGATGATGATGACAATGTTGATGACGATGTTGATGATGATGATGATGATGATATGACTTTACAGTTGGTGTTATATTAGGCTTCCATTAATAACACTCATTACAGCAGGGTGTTTTAGTTTGGTTCCAAATATTGACTTTGGTGGTGGGACTTGGCTTGAGAGCTCATCTTAAGAGGAAATGGCTTGTTGTTAAATTTTTCCTTAAGGAATTTTATATTTTATGGTTGTTATATAGTCATTGGATAAAATGTTGCAGATACTGATTATATAGTCATAGAATAAAATGCTTCAGAGATGGTTATGCTCTTTGGTTTCTAACTGAGTTCGTATGATTCTTTCATGTCATATAAAGGTGAGGATTTCCAGGCCTTTGCATCTGACTTGGTGTTGGCAGGATCAAGAGCACTCATACAGCTGCTCACTAGGGGCAGAGGGCATTGTTTCTACACTCTTTCTCATACCTTACTAAGCATTTGATTTCAGAAGAAACCCATTTTTTACATTGAGTTTTCATGGGCATTTATTTTCTCATTATAGGTCTGCTAGAAGAGACTCAAAGGAAAGATGAAGAAGTCGAAACTCTTCAGGTAAAGTCAATTCTCAGATAGGACAAGTATCGTTGTGAGAAAAGTATTTGTTCTGATCTGTTATCTGTTCTCATTCCCATATTCTGACTGCTCCAGCACATGCGGTAACTAATAGCGACATGGGAACATTACAGTTGGGCTCAGAGTTTGCTTCCCCTAGTTGTCTTTGAGAGAAGAGCCTTTACCATTCAGAGGAGGCAGACAGCTCCACCCTTAGCATACTCTCGAAAACCGTATGCCTTGGTGCATTACAGGGGGATCCTGGGCATTTAAAGATGGAGACAGCATAGTCTCAAAAGGCAGAACTGTCAGATGAGAATGAATTTGCAGAATGTACATTTTCAAGTGAAAGTCAAACTAATTCTTACTCAGTGGATACCATCTGCCAGTGATTAACCAGGAGTGCTAACTTACCCATGGAAGGCAGGATTTACCTTTAGACCGTCAACTTACCATGGGTTTATGTACATTTTTCAAATGGAAAATTATGTTAGAAAGTTTCTGTTAGAATTCTAACTGACACTTCCATGGTTTGAGCAATTGCTGTTCAGTCAGCTTCGGAAAGAAGTTCCTCCCTGATTTTCCATAGGGATAACTTACAAATAGGTAACTCACCTGTCTGTCTTCATTAAGAGCAGATATAATCACTGACATAAAACATGACATGATCTAATCACATGATAGAAACAGTTCACGTCATGTCATGTTGGAGATTAAGCACTGTAACCATGACCATTTGTAAGTCTTTGTGGGCCTTAAGCCATAAAGCTGGACTGAAGGATAAAATATTGAGCTAGTATGAGTGTTTTAGGGATGACTATGTATGCTTCTGGTAAATGAAGAACTGGTCAGGTTGACTGCAGCAAAGAAGGGCAACAGTTTTTAGCTGGATGTTCTTCATTTGATGATGTATTCATGAAGAGAAAATTGTATAATTGAACTGAAAATGCTCAGTTAGTACAGCATAGCATAGCATAGCATAGCACAGCATAGCATAGCATAGTATTAGGATAGGATAAGTTACTACGCAGGTAGTAAGGGTGACATATTAGCTATAGTATTTTAGAGATTATTTTTTCATATTTCCCACACTGTATTAGCTGTAAAAAGCAGACAAGAGTGAGGGCAGGAAGAATATCAAGTGTATACCCACCCTACTCACCTCTGAAATTAGTATCACTGGTATTTATTGTAGAAAGCACTGTATTCTAATTACTACTTGTCCCAGAATAACATGTTAGCATATCTATTGGATACGTCTAGCCTTTTAAAATAGTAGCACATAATACCAATCTTGAAATCAGTTACCTTATTAGATGTAGTGCCTGTGTTACTCCTCAGATATTCTCAGATATGTCAGTACCACTTTTTATCAAAATGTCCACCAGGGCAAAAACTGAAGCAGCCAGCTCGCCATGGGCATTTACAGATAAACTTTGTACAACATGATGTCTGACTGCAGGAGAATACAGCATTGCTATCACTTTTAATGGTGCTTAGTATCTGCTTCTATCCACTTAAAGAGAGGGAGCCGACACCTCAAAATGACAAGAATTCAGAGCACATCATAGAAAAGTCTTAACTGTTAAAAGATAGGGGAAAACCTATGGAACATGGTTATATGTCTCTAACCAATATAAATACCATAGGTGAGGGTTCGGAGAGGGCCACTGAAGTAAGTTGAGTTCTTAACCCAGTGATTCTGTGGTAAGAAATGCTTTCCAAAAACTGTTCGTTGTAAAGAGTGGAAGTCAAGAGCTTGTGTTCTGCCTCTGAGCCCCTGGGTAACCTCGGCAACTCAGTTAACTTGGATGTGCCCATCTTCTTCTCTGTGATACCAAGTCATAGAACTATCTTCCTAAAGTGTTTAGTTTGGAGTCCACTAGCCCAGAAGAGAGAATTACTTAATAGCAACTTACTCTCATCTTTTACTTATGTATCACAGGCAGACTACATTTAACATTATTTTCCCAAGCACTGCTGTGATTTCTATGTTCTTAAATCTAATAAGTATCTATAAAGATGTAAACAAATATTGAATGAATGATAATATATTCATATATAACACTTCTGGGTGCTAGGTAGTTAGATAGGCTGTGTCCTATTATGGGGTGGGGGTGATAGATTGAAAGTCAGTAGGTTGAGCCTGCAGAGGTGATGATCTGTGTAGCTTACATTTAAGCCAGTGCTTAAATGCTCACTAAGAATTATCCAGGGGAGCTTAGGGAAACATTGAGGTGATGGGCAGGCTGTGTGTGGTAGAAGAGCACACACCCAGGTTTGGGGGACTGCATGTGGTCCATTATGATGGAATTTGTATCTTGACTGTATCTGACTTTAAAGTTGAATGCAGGTTAAGATTGAATGCAAGAAGGCCACTCCACTTAGGATTTGTGAGAATCTTCCCAAGAAATGGTGGTATCTTGTATTAAGTGACAGCAGCCTGTCTGAGGAAAGGTCGAGACATCCTACTATATGTTAGGATTGTAAAGAAGGATGGAAGGAACGAAGAGGGAAGGAGATAATAAATCATGCAGAAAAAGGAAAAAAAAAGACAAAATTGGGATAGCATTTAGGAAGTAAAAATGAATTAAGAGAGCCCGAGGCCACTTTGTGTATGGCCACGTTTGCTGTGATTGTCAGAAACCAGCTGATTATTTTAATTGATGTGTTGAAGTACCCAGGGGCAGGGTGTGTTCATGTGATGAGCCTGAGTCTATAACTCAGAAGGGCTGAGTGCGAATTTAGAATTGGATGTTACTGACTCTGTTGTCCACAGTGTTTGGGTGACCTGACAGTCTCAGGAATGTGGAGAATGAGAAAAAAGATAAGCCTAGGCCGGGTCACAGGGAGTACTAATAGTGCCATCACGGATAAAGACCTAAACCTGTTAAGTTGCCCAAGACCTAAAGTGACAAACTTCAAGTGAACAAAGTATCATGAAGATAACTGTGTTTTCATATCAAGGGGAAAATAGACAAGAGAACAGAATAAATGGATCTTTTTAGTTCTTTATTTGGCCTCAGAACTAAAATTTTTGTTAGTCCTGTTATGCTTGTGATGCAGCTCTCATGTCTTTCATCTTCTAAGTATCTACAACTGAGCACTCCCAGCAAGTTTCCATACATTGAACAATCACTATCAGTTCTCCTCCTCGGGACTTACCCACTGACAACACTACACTCACTCTGTCATCTCCATTTCAAAGCACAGTCTCCTTCCACATCCTTCCCTCTCTTCTGCTGCTTTCTTCCCCTCTTCCCCTCTTCCCCTCTTCCCCTCTTCCCCTCTTCCTCCCTTCACTTCTGTTCCTTCCTACTCCTGTTCTATCTCCATTCTCCATTAGCTGTACTAGGTGAGGGTCAGTACAGGCATACCTTTGGCAAGGGTCCGAAGAAGTAGCAGGAAGAATGACAGGGAGAGAATGCTATCACAGACAGTGGAGATAAGATTTTTTTGACAGCTAGCTGGTTACAATGCAGTTCATAATTACTGAAATTCTTTACTGGAGTATGATGTAATGCAATATAAATCTTTAGAAGATATTTTTCAGAGCTATTCCCTGAAGGACATTAACTAATAATGACATTCTACCTTTCAGATGACCCATTCTAACATTTAATTTGTTCTAGTTGACTTTTAAAAACAGTTTTGAATCTTCCGTTTGAAGCATTAGATGATGATTGCTTGTACAGCCATTTTATAGATGGAGGGATAGGTATTGGCCTTTGGTTTTCCCACTCCCATGGCAAGCTGGCAAATAATTTACACTGAATAACACTTTTTGCGCCCTTTACTTTATGCTGGCTACTTAGGAGCAGTCTGTGGCAGCACAGAATATTAGAGAAAAAATAGAATAAGGAATGAATTTGTAGGTTTTTATTTTTTTAACTAGTCTGAAAATATTAATCTAGAGGGTTTTATAATAGAGAATAGTAATATAGAGTTGGCAAGCACATTGCTGGAGATAACTGGGCAAGAAAAACCACCTTAAATGTGATGGACACACCTAAATAAACACCCTGGCAGAAGCTAAGAAGATAGTATATTAATATCCCAGCAGGCCATGAGATAGCTGGTCCTACTGCTAAACAACCACGGCAGAGACTGGGCTTCTGACAGACCTTCTTGGTCATTTTCAGGGTTCTGCCATCAGTAATGTTCACCAGACTTCAGGGGACCAAAATCTTCTGCTTTCTCTCAGTGCACAAATGAAGTGGTGGGCAGCTGCTAAGTGTGCCCTCGAAATTATTTTCAAAAGGATGCAATGGTGAAATGCATTCTATCCTTTTAGACAGATGAATTGGAGCAAGTCATGCCCCAGAAATACTCATTTTCTTAGGAGCTGTGACATATATTTTTAGAAAACTCAGTTTGAAGAATTGACAAATTGGAATTACATGTTTAAGGTTTTATTAAGCGGGAAGGCCATGTGACAGCCTATCTGTTCCTAGGGATGACTCTTGAGAGTTACAGTGGAGCGTCTATCAACCTAGAAACCAGAATGTATCACATCCCACATCTACATAGCCTTCCCAGGATGCATCCTGTAGAGCTCAGGCAAATGACTGTGTGTGTTTGTTGTAAGACATGGGAATAGGGGTGGGTATCCATCAGCAAAAGTAAGCATGCATGATTATGATGTGGAGGGGCACCCCCGTTGCCATTTTGAAGGCAAGACAATTAATAGCTCATTAAAATCACTCTTTTCTCAAGAGGTGAAGAGACCTACCCAGCCTCACATTCCATATGAGGTCTCAGCAGAGATGAACATTAACAGCATGTCTTGGGGTGAAGCAGGGTCTCAGCTCATTAGATTTGCACACTTCAATTTACTACATCAGGCGGTCTCTAGAGAGCAAGGATGGAAGAACAGTAAAGTGGATTCCACCTGATATTCTAGTGATCATTAAATTTTATCACCCTCTTTTACCTGATAGTGGCAACTTAATTTTAATTCCAGTTTATGACAGAATAAAACTTGAAAATGGAACACCCCAAGAGAAGTCTTCTATCTATCTATAATATAATATTATAATGTAATATTTAATATACAGAGGTTGTTTGACTAGGCTGTTTTCTTTTGAGTCTAAATGAAATAGAAAAGTGAGCTGGGCTTTGTTTATTTACCAACGTGTAAGCACAGGTCCTCAGGACTCAGCAGTTTCCTGAGTCCAGCCAATACGAAGGCCTAAAACAGAGGCACTATTTGGAGACTTTTATGAAGTGTGAGACAAAGCACAGCCTTTAAAAACCCCAATTTCACTCTGTAACAGGAAGTTACTAAAACACTTTCAGTGGGTATCTTTTTCAGACTTTATAAATTGCCCTCCCAAGAGCAATTCATGCATCTTCATATATCAGCTTCCTTGCAGCTGACTTCACGGAGGCAGCACACGTTCCTTGATGGCACACTCAGAGCCCACTGTGGGTGCCAGGGGCACAGTCGTGGATTTACACAAAATAAATTCCTTCAAAATAAAAATGAGAGGCGATCTCAGCTCAGCATCATGTTTAATGGTGTTGAGCTGGACTGGAAGAGTCTACAAGTCTCCAGAGCTAACCGTCTCCTTACACCTGGGGCACTCCCACTTACATTGTCCCCTTAAAGTTTTCTGCGTATGCATGTCACGTGACACCGTAAATGGGCCTAAGATGTTGGAAGGCAGCCATATCAATCCATTTTTTCTTCTACCTTCTGATAACAATTGCAGTTGTGAAAAGAAGCATTTTAAGTAATGGCTGTCATGAGCAGCCAACTTGGAAAGCAACACCCCATTAATACCTTTCTGGTTAGAACAAATTTCCATTGACCCATGAAATGACTCCCTTGAGTTTGTAAATGTGAACTGGATATTGCTAAAAGAAACTATAGTTGTCATTTCCATGTTCTTACCCTTCCCAGTCTCTGACTAAGTTTTTGGAATATAAGGACATATTGTAGAGGATTTATGAGTGTTGGTTCTTGAAAACTCACCATGTTTAAATTTAACAAACATTTTGGTGGTCTTTACTAATTCCTGTCAAGATTGGGCTAAATCAAACCTGAGTATGGTAGATCATGCTTGTAAGGCAGAGGATTGCCCCTCAGGCTCCAGGCCAGCTTAGACTACAGAGTGCGACATGTCTCAAAAACAAAGCAAACTACACAAGTATCAAAAAGATTGTGTTAAGTCATCCCCAAGTGATATTCTGTGCACCAAAGGAGGAGGGAAAGTTCTGAATCAATAGCTATGGAGTATGTCTTTATTTCATTTACTGTGCTGACATAAGGCTGTGCCATTTAGGCCTCACAAAGTCCTCTAAGGTAGATATTTCTGTTGTTGTTGATAGATGAAAACACTAAAGCTCATATAGCCAATAAAAGTCCAGATGGCTCCAATGCCTTGCATGCACTTAACATATCTTAAGTATTGTAGTGCGCAGTTACCAACAGCTACTGCCACTACCTCTGGTGCCTGCATTCTCCCCTCCTCTTCCTCTTCCTCCTCTTCTTCTTTCTCCTCTTCCTCTTCCTCCTCTCCCTCCTCCTCTCCCTCCTCCTCTTCCCCCTCCTCTTCCTCTTCCTCTTCCCTCTTCTTCCTCTTCCTCCTCCTCTTCCTCTTCCCTCTTCTTCCTCCTCTTCTTCCTCCTCATCTTACTTTTATTTTTCATTTTATGAGAATTGTTGATTGACAGACACCTGATCAAAATACTAGCATTCTATTTTTTCAAAATAAAACATTATAGGAAATTTTGTGAGTTTTTTTCAGCACATTAAATATGTTAGGCAACATACTTAATGACTTAGCATTAATGAAGCATCTGGCTGACTTTCTATAATTTTAAAACTACTCATGATCTCTTAGATACCAAATTTATACACATACAGTGGCTAACACAATATCAGATAGATTTGGCTACTAATGGGCAAGCAAGATTTCATTTCTTGTTTCAAGATGCTGAACAATCCAGAAACCTCAAACCCTTCTAGGAAGAAGAAAGTATCATTTTTCTCTTTTCAGTTATGCACCTTTGCTTTGTGCTTATTCATCATGTTTTAAATAAACAGACTGAAGAAAGTTGTTATTAAAACCCTCCTCAGGCTTCTTCAGTTTCAGTCTTAAACCAAGTTCAAAATATTCTGGCAAAAATTAAAGGAACCATTCAAACATTTCCATAAATTTTAAATTGTGTAAAAGGCGATAAAACTAAAATGACCTGGAAAAATGGCTAATAAGCATTTCCTCATATCATAATCCATGATTGTTTTCAGATTTTAAAATTAGCTCTAATGCATTCTTGTTTTCCAGAGTTTGTACTACATTTGTTTCTGGATTTAATTTTGTAGAACTTTACTCTTTTATTTTATAGTACGTCAATATTGATGTATCAGTAAATGGCATGTAATGTTTTAATACTCATATTTATTCATCAAGGAAGGTAGAAAACACTGCCTATGTGCCATCTTCTACCTTTATGACCCAATCTAGTTGAATAGATATCCTTTTTAGGAGAGAACCAATAGATTTGCCCCAAACGCAGGCAGACTCAGAAGATGTGTGCTCCCTGATAGCCAAGAGCCTGCTGCAGTCTACAGCTCAAAGTCTTGGAATGCTAGCACAAGAGCAGAGTCCTGTCTCATGGTATCTCTGCTAATTACAGTTAAGGTTGCTCCTTTGTCCTCCTACTCTTCCCCTAGTGAGTTTAAACCCTTGTGTTAGAGCTAGCCTAACATTAGAACCTACCTAAAAACACATACAGCAAAAATACATTCCCTTTTATTGTGTAGTGAAATAAGTATAACAGTTTTTGTTCAAACATTGTTGCACTGTCACCCGGCAGCTTTTAAAGATAAGGTTGAGGAGTGCTTGTGTGGCATAAGGGATTTTAAGGAGATGTCTCAGAAGAGGTCTCCAGTGGCTCTCTACAGCTGCACATGAGATATCCATGATAACTAAAAAGGACTTATTACTACTCATTCAGAGTTATTACTAAATCCCATTGTATGCATATTGTGTTTCCCAGAACTGGTGAGATGAGGGTTTGATTAACTTGTTCTTTTTAAGAATGGATATAGTAGGACTTAGGAGACTGAGACAGGAGGATTGCGATTTTGAGGCCAGCCTGGCATACATTACAGAAGAAGTAAAGAGGAAAATAAGGAGAAGAGGGAGAGAGAGAGAGAGAGAGAGAGAGAGAGAGAGAGAGAGAGAGAGAGAGAGAGAGAGAGAGAGATTTTAGATTCCTTTGAAGTAGACTTGTATTATACTACACACTATGCTTCATGTGAGCATGATTTGAAATTCAACACTAATGTTCTTTGTTTTTTACTTTAAATAAAATTAATAGCAATCTGCTTTTGGGAGTTGGGGGACTATTAAAATTAAGAGCATATGCTAAAGTACAAGTTTTGGTGCCTAAAATTTGAAAAAAAAAAAAAAAACAGTGTTGATATTTAATGCAGGCCGCTGAAAGAGATGTTTCTGTACACAGTATGGTGTCCCTTATGTTTTCAGAACTTGGAATTAAGAACAATCATTCTGCTCTCTGGACCTTTGCATCACTACCCACTCCTGGGCAAATGAGACAAATGTACCCCTTCATAGAGTTTTCAATGACTTTCTCACTTCCATCCTTTAAGCATCATCTCAGATATTGTCTCTTTATAAGGACTAAACCTTCCAGCCTATGCACAGTAAACCTCCACCCGTATCACAGGCACGGTCCCTGCATACCTTCTTTATGTATATCTTTGCTATCCTTTGACATGCGAGCTCCACAAAGAAAGACAGACTTTATCTTCCTTATTGATCTTATGTCTAACAGTGCCTATCCCAATAAATGTCTTCACATTGTGGATTAAGTACATACATTAGTGGAACTGAAGGAGGGGGAAAGAAAGGAAATAAGACATTGGAAGAAAATGAAAAATAAAACTTGCTAAAAGGAATAGTCTAACCCTGAGGAATAGTCTGTAGTCTGAGCATTGCTCTATACATACCCAACTTGTAAAGAGTGTAGTAAAATTGTGAAATAAAATGGCACTTTCTCTCCTCTTCTTCTCTCTGTTCTCTCCTCTCCCTGCCACAGTGTGTGTGTGTGTGTGTGTGTGTGTGTGTGTGTGTGTGTGTGTGTACATATCATCATATCCTCTCCAGAAACACACAATGTTCTCTGTCAAGTAGAAAGTAATTCTTAATAGACATCAACATCTTTCAGTAGCCACTCTGCTTGTCGAAAGGTCGAGAGTCTAACTACCTGCAGTTGGGCCTGTCTCATGCTCGAGCTATGCACTGTATCATGGAAAACACCATAGACAGGGCATAAGCAACCCCCAGGTTATGTTCCAGTAAAGCTTGGTTTAAGGACACTGACATTTTGATATCATGCAACTTCACATAGTACTACTCTCCTTTGGTTTATTTCAACCAAATAAAAATATAATGACTGCTTCAGTTCATGGTCCTGTGAAAACAGGTAACTGGCTGGATCTGACTGCTTTCCCAACTCCTGGACCAGCTTCATGGTAATCTAATGGAAAAATGTATTTTGAGAGATAAACTGGCACAGGGATGTTGGGAATAAGTCTGTCACTTCTATACAGGATAAAATTTCTGTCGGTAGAATTTAGAGTAATTTGGCAGAGAAGGAAAGTCTAATGTCACATGATGAGACCTCCCTGATCTAAAATCATTGAGCATCCTGGATGTTCCATTATCTCTAGTAAACTTGAGAGTCTGTGCAATGCTCCTAGTAGCTGAGACTGCCCAGGGGTGGCACTAAAAAGCCATAGTTCTGCATATTCCCTCTCTTCTTAGACCTGGGAGCTGACTATCCATTTCTTTCAGTGCAGTTTTGTGAAATCAAGACAACTTGTGCACATAAAGTTAAATCCTGGTGTTCCTTATCATCCTGGAGGGGACAATGTTTCACGTGATGATTTCTCTAGACTTTGTGGTTTTAAGTGCAATAAGGACTTATCTGGGGAACCATTTAAAAACACCGAATGATGCTATTTTCTCTAAATGTAAAAATTCAAAAATTAGCTGGAAATTATGCTGTGTATTCATGTTATTTTTACCACTATACTATTTTGAGTATTCCCGATAACTTTAAGATAAGAGAGCTCTCCTACTCTTTCATAACTCCCATCTCTCTTAAACAGCCGAATCTGCTATTTAAACTTCCACCTTGGGAAGAAGCTAGTCAGTCTACAGTGAATACTCAGAATGCAGCTCAATTTGAAGATAAACCAGTTAAGTATTTCATAGATAGGAATATTTAGGATATTTAAATTGAA
Source organism: Mus pahari (assembly GCF_900095145.1). Classification (NCBI taxonomy): domain Eukaryota; kingdom Metazoa; phylum Chordata; class Mammalia; order Rodentia; family Muridae; genus Mus; species Mus pahari. Next base: position 86,148,602 of record NC_034596.1, on the reverse strand, counting down.
TAGCCGAAAACTGCATCTGCTTTATTTTTGGGTATACAGGATAATCCAGCCCTCAGGTATGCTTCCTACAGGGACGTGTAAACAAGTTATTCATTTGTGTTTTTCCATTATATCATTAGATATATAAAAACAACCCAGCTACCCATTGGTTGCACAGGGGTTGGTAATCTGAGTTTAATTTTGTATCTGTTACCCACTTTTCTTCTGTGCCTCTCTGCGTATTAGGAAATACAGATTGATAATAGTGTTTTAATTAAAGCTAAACCGAATAGGAAGAAGAAAATGTGACACAAAGTCAGCCAAATAGTCTGCTTTAAAATGTCCAGCTCAGGTCTTGGCTTTTCTCAGCTGCAGACCCTCTGGCATGTGACACTGAGAGGTAGCTACACACAGCACCAGGTGGGCAGAACATGGCAACGCCCTGCAGAGGGTTGAGTCAATGACTCTGAGTAAACTGAGATGCGGATTGTTGGAATTGTACATAGATGAGCCATTTAACCACCAGGGTGGACTGTGTGGTTGTGCTATTTAAGACTCAACTGTGTCACACTCCGCAGCCTTACAATGGTGAGGCTGTAATTGAGTCCTCAGGAGGAAGGAACTTGGGCCAAAGGGTCCTGTGCTTATGTGGGGTTTCTTGTCATCATTTTCTTCCAAGAAGCCCAGGGGATGTGTACTCTTGAGGGAAACAAAGGAGATGTCATCTGCAGGGCTCTCCTTGGCCCAGCTGTAATTGGAGGCCGCCAGATTTATATCCCTGTTCTATCTGAAAATATAAGACTACCCTAATATTTCCCACACATTTTTGATGACACAAGCCTATTCGTAAGCTTCGACATAATCAACACTGCAGTTTGACCTGTTCAGGTGTCAGATATTTTTTTTTTTTCAAATGTGTGACTAGCCTCACAGCTGGAGACCTGTATTCTATGTTGCTAAGTGTAAATAAGTCCTTGAAAAGATTATGATGTGTTGGGTTCTGAGTTGCTGGCTTTCTTCCTACTCCCCAACTGCTATTCTTGCATGTCTCTCTGGGAATAGTTCATCTTCGAAATCATATCAGCTGTCATTTACGTTGCCTGGGCCGTGGCCATAGGCTTTATTTTATTCTGCTGATAATTTTCCCTGGTGCTGTAGTCCAGATGCAACATATTGAACACCACCTTTTCCCTCCTGCAAGTAGCCATTTCACTGTGGAAATGGGCACTCCCAGGAGAAAGATAATACCATCTTCCACCTTCACTATTTCTTTAAGGTGCATTTTGTACATGCCTACCTAGTCACCCCATTACTTTGTGTCTCTCTTTGTTTTTCTTTCTTTTTTCTTTTTCTTTTGTGTGTGTGTGTGTGTGTGTGTGTGTGTGTGTGTGTGTGTGTGTGTATGTTTAGCTTTTTTTTTTCTTTTATTGGATTTTTTAAATTTACATTTCAGATGCTATCTCCTTTCCAGGTCTCCCCTCCAGAACCTTCCTATCCACTCCCTCCTCCCCCTGTCTCTATGAGGTTGCTCCCCCACCCACCCACCCACTGCTGCCTTACTGCCCTGGCTTTCCCCTACACTGGGGCATGGAACCCCCCAGGCCCAAGGGCCGCCCCTCCCACTGATGTTCAACAAGGCCATCATCTGCCACTCATGTGGCTGGAGCCGTGTGTACTCTATGATTGGTGGTCCAGTCCCTGGGAGCTCCAGGGGGTCTGGCCTGTTGACACTGTTGCTCCCTGCATGGGGCTGCAAACCCCCTTAGCTCCTTTAGTCCCTTCTCCAACTCCTCCATCGGGGACCCTGTGCTCAGTCCAATGGTTGGCTTCAAGTATCCACTTCTGTATTTGTCGGGCTCTGGCAGAGCCTCTCAGGAGACAGCTCAAGTCAGCAAGCACCTCTGTCATCTGCAATAGTGTCCATGTTTGGCGACTGTAGATGGGATGGATCCCCAGGTGGGGCAGTCTCTGGCTGAACTTTCCTTCAGTCTCTGCTCCACACTTTGTCTCCACATTTGCTTCTGTATTTTGTTCCCCCTTCTAGGAACACTGAAACATCCACACTTTGGTCTCCCTTCTTCTTGAGCTTCATTTGGTCTGTGAATTGTATCTTGGGTATCTGAACTTTTGGGCTAATATCCACTTATCAGTGAGTGCATACAGTGTGTGTTCTTTTCTGACTGGATTACCTAACTCAGGATGATATTTTCAAGTTCCATCCATTTGCCTGTGAATTTCCTGAAGTCACTGTTTTTAATAGCTGAGTAGTACTCCATTCTGTAAATGTACCACATTTTCTGAATCCATTCCTGTGATGAGGGACAACACCTGGGTTTTTTCCAGCTTTTGAATATTATAAATATGACTGCTATGAACATAGTAGGAGGAATTTTACAGTGATCCTTCATTTTCAAAGATAAGAAATCATCTTTTCTTTTGAAATGGAGTGAAAGAACTAACTGTAGTATTGGTTTTATAGAGCTAAGTGGAAGAATTGGTAGCGTCTTGAAACAAAACTCACCTCCCTCCTTTCAGGCTGTACTTTCCAGTCCGGTCTAGAGATAAATCAACAAAGCTTCATTCCCCACCACCTCCCATTTTCATTCCCCACCTGACAAGCCATCACTCAGGCCCTTCTGTGTTTCCTTCAACAGTAGACACTAAACTGTACCCCATCCTTGTGAGAGTACAGTGCTGCCTTCTGCAGAACAGCCAACCGACTTGTCATGGTCAGCAATGACCTCATAACAAACCAAACCTTCTGCTTCAATCTTGCTAATCCAAGACTGAAGCAGAAGGAAGGCATAGAAAAGAGCTGCTAGCCCACAAGTCTCCATCTTGGCAAGAACAATACCCAGGGGAGTGTACTGGAAAAGTAGAGACCCTTTGAGTCTGCTCTTAAATCCTGTGATTGTCCCTGTGTCTCAGATCCTTGCCACACCAGGCCAGATGACAAGGAGTATTATTAGATACTCTGTGTAGACCAGGATTTGGCATATTTCTGAAACTTGCTTTTTTTTGGTCAGTCTATTTGATCATTTAGTGACATTTTAAAATAAAACCTTCATGTGTTACTGTGTTGTTTTTTTTTCATATCTTTGATTAGTTTTATTTTTCCTTTTGGACCATGAAATAGGTTAGTTTGAAAAGAAGCATATAAGTATCTAGTGAAATGACAAACAGGTAGTAGTATCTAGGGAGATGAGGTGACAATAAACTCTTTGTACCCAGTGATGGGTAAATTGAGCACTGGATGATTGGCACACCCGTGCCATCCATCTAGTACTATCTAATTTCAAGCTTTTCAGAGTCTAGGCTAACTTTGTCTGCCTATTGAAAGGGAGCATGCAATTTCATGTATACATCATAATTGCATGTAGTTTATTCAAAACCAATTTATGCTATATTGTAAAAGCTTTTGTTGTTGCTCTGTTGAGACTCTGGTTTTTTCACTTTCATTTTATTGAAATCCCTCTAGGAAATTCCTTGTTGGTGACAGTCAATAAGAGATTTGTTCTTCCATTCTTTGGACTATCTTGACATTTGGGGAAGAGTGCATTGAGGTTATTTCTACTTTTGCTGTTGTTGTTGTTAAATAACCAAACAACCAAACTGTTAAATGCAATAGCTTGCTATGAGGAAATACGCAGAAGGAAAAATGTATATACTACTTGCATTTTGTTCCTTACAAATACACTTTGTTAAAAGATTAGCAGGTACAGTGTGATTATTTTCTAGACAGAGTTGACATTATGCCTAGTGAGATGGCTCAGTTAGTAATATGCCTGCAATGTATGCATGATGACTTGATTCCCATTGCCACTTACAGAATTGGACATTTTCATATATGAGTGTAACCAAAGCAATAAGGAGCTGGAAGGAGGCAGCTTTAGGCTTGCTGCCCAGTTAGTCTAGGCAAGTGATCGATTTGCAGATTCAGTGAAAAGCCCTACCTAAACTATGAGGTGGAGAGTGATTAAGGGAGACACTCAACATTGACACCTGTCCTCCACATGCACACACGCAGGCACATGTGTGCAGGAACACACAGAAAAGGTCCCATCATTATTCCCTGTTCCAAAGAGGATTGCCAAACTGTTATATGTGTAAAACTTTGGGGTGGAACAGACAGATTCATCTTATGTTTTTATGCCTGTGTTGTTTTTCTCCTATGTTCAGGATACACTTAGAGCCCTTCTCTGAACATGCTGTGTGATTATAATGAGGGCAGTAGAGTTCTTCAACTGTATGTTTCTATGGCAGATGAATCTTATTATTTTAATCCGTAAGCTTCTAATTCATCGCTTAAATGTGATAACTAATCCAGTGTGTCTAATTGATTGGTTCAGTTGATTCAAGTGAACGGTTAGTGATCCACCATTCAGATACCAGTGATCCATTTCATGCTCATTTCCAACCTGGCTGACAGTCCTTTCCCATCTGCAGTGATATTAATGAATTTGCCTCGGTTCATTCCTAAATTCTAATGCACACTCCATTCTGACCATAAGTAAATGAATATTTATGGCTCACAGCAGAGTGTTCACCTCATCCTAAAAAGTTAAAATGTATTTTAACAGTATGCATGCTGTAAGCTTCCTCCCAAATATAGCTCTGTCTACATGACCTGTCAAGCTCAGAATAAATTAGAACACAATGTCTAGCTGTATTATTCTCACTAGATAGTGTATGATAGTCACGTGTAAGAATAGCTGTTAGCCCTGCACTTTTGTGTGTGTGTGTGTTATTCTTTTTAAAATTATTTTATTAGATATTTTCTTCATTTACATAGCCCTGCACTTTTAAGCTACTGACTGTGCAGCCCATCTGTGGCAGTCCTGTAAATATTAAAATTATTCTTTTTTGCCCCTGTAGATGTTTCTTAAACTTTGCTTAGAATAAAAGAATGTTAGAAAATGAATTATCTAAACACACACACACACACACACACACACACACACACACACTCCAATGTAGACTTTATCCTCCCTAAACATTGTTTCTTCAAAATATTGGAAGGAACTTTCTCCTTTGATTTCTTTTTTGATTTTGTTGTTGTTTAATTTTATATTCCCCTTAGAAATTAATATTTTTGCCTCTTCATTATTCTTGTTTCTTTTATCCTCATTACTGGTATTGGTTATCCAGAAATATTTCATAAAGCAGAAATAGATTTGCTTAATTCAATGATTTATTTGTATACTATTCTTACATCTTATTTTTAGATGTTTTTATATACAATAAATGAACTGGCAGACCTTAGATAGCTTTGCAGAGTCTTCCAGCGTCTTAAAATCCCATACAAAGTTATGTGAGAGTATGTTGTATATAGTGTTCATTTTCCTGGGAAGATATCTTTTCATCTGACACCCACACCTATAACTGTAAAGATAAAGTCACTAATCTATCACCTAAAATAGTTCTGTCATCATAACAGCATCTTTATTCCTCTGGAGGTCGTTGTCTTCCTCAGTCTTAACTCCTCCTTTAATGTCACTATGCTTTTCAGGGCTTAGACTTAGAAATAAGGGTTCAAAGGGGGTTGAGACTGGAGGTGGTGCTTGGAGATAAAAATCTACCTGAGCGCGTGTCTCTAGCTGCATAAGTAGCAGAAGATGACCTAATCGGCCATCACTGGGAAGAGAGGCCCCTTGGTCTTGCAAACTTTATATGACCCAGCACANGGGAAGGCCNGGGCCAAGTAGTGGGAGTGGGTGGGTAGGGGAGCCGGGGCGGGGGGGGGTATAGGGAACTTTCGGGATAGCATTTGAAATGTAAATAAATAAAATAAAATAAAATAAAATAAAATAAAAAATCTATGGGAACAAAAGCTGGCACTTCAAAGAGAAAAAGAAAAAGGGGAACCCCTCCCCCTCAACAAAGTCTTATCACAGAAACATTTAGTAGAGTGGTACTTGCATTTTTGGCCATGTATGTATTTTACCTTCATAATTTTTTAAATCATGTAAAATTTAAAGGATAAAGAGTCCCTTTGTCTTATGTTCTGCAATTGATACTTTGAAACTCTATGGTTTAGACCATGCTCAATATGGGAAGCAATGACTAGATTCATATTAGCTGTCGTTGTTTGACAACTGTAATGAATAGAATGTAGGTGACTAAGAACTTTCTCTTTCCTTATTTTTTAAAAAATCCACATTTGTTTTCTTGGTGTGTGCATAGGGGCATGCCTATAGAGGTCCACAGGTAACATCTATGAGTTGATTGTCTCCTTCTACCATGTGGGTCCTGGAGATCAAACTCAGAGGTCAGACTTGTGGCAAGCACATGCTCCTCTGACTTTTTTTTTTTTTTTTTGACGTTCATTTTTCATTGCAACCTGACTCCATTACCTTTTGTGAAGAAAGTAGGCTGCAGACAACTAGGCAATAGTAAACTGCATGTGGATGTAGTACTGATAGGCCTTTATGTTTTAAACAGATGGTGTTTTTGACTGTTTGGGTCCATAGTCCAATGACTAGGCACATGTTTACAAATCATACAAATATTTAGATAGAATTCAGACATATAGCATGAATTAGATAATCTTTGCCATACGTGTGATAAGAATGAAAGCAGATGGAAATATAATTAAGCTCTTCTGTTTTGACATTATATGAATTTGCTTATCTCCAGCCATTTGAAATGCCTATTCTTAAAGTATAGTAACATTAAACAGGATCAGCCTACACAGCATGATATGGGGGAAACTTCAAGTCCACATAAGGATTCTAAATACTTGGCATCCCTAAATAGCTGTTCATATCTAGTGGCCAGGGCAGCCTTGTCTGTTTAGTCTCCACAAGCTGGGGAAGCATTGCTGGCTGATGTTGCTCTTGGTTTGTTGTGAATAGGAAGCCTGGTAGCAGCAGAGTAGAGACCATTCAAGGTGCCATATTCATTAGGGATAGCACTCAAACATGACACTAATTAGTCACCAGGGAATACTGACTTATGAAACCCGTCGTGGTGGCAAGATGAAGTCCTTTCAGATATGCCAGCAAAATGGAATTGAACAAATTGTGCCACTCAGTAGCCAGCTTTGGGTAGACATTCCATCCATAATATATAATATAAATATATTAACTTGTGCCCTCGTGGTCAAATGTTTAGCTTAGCTCCCCAGGGTAAAGACTGGGAGTCCACTTACAGAGCTCCTCTGGGGAGAACCCTTGGTTTCTGGTGAGTCAGAGGGGATGCTAATGAGGGCCTCGTTCATTCTGCCTCTAGTTCCTTGATACCATGGAGAGGGGAGGGTTGAGGGGTCAATGAATCATTAATCTGATTAAAGGAAAATGTCCATATTCCAAAGATTTCCTCCAGTTGCTCAAAACATCCAAAGAAAGACACATGGCCTTGGCCCCTGGAATATCTGGCCTTCATCGTGACCTTCAAACTTAGCTTCCTCTCAAATCCAGTTTTGAAACTTGGTGACTATGTCTAACTTGCACCTTTCACCTCTAGAGAGTTATGATTATAGGTATTGACTTCAACACTTTTTTTTTCTCAATCATTTAGCTTGTTAATCAGTGCTGCTGTCTGTGATTCCTTTAAAACAAGTATTTCCATAAATTTAGATTCTATAGCTACTCTACAGAGTAACTATATAGCAGGACCCTTAGGGGTCAGCGTTAGCTCCATGGAAAACATTCCCAGTCAGTATTTGTGGCTGACTTTTAACTGTTGAAGTTATGTCTAAGTGTTACTGAGCACAGGCTTCGCTTTTTACCTGAGTGGACTGGTGTGTGTGTGTGTGTGTGTGTGTTGGTGTCACATGTATACCACTGCTGCCAGCCAGCTGTGAGCCATGCTGGCACATTTATCTCTTAGATATCCTTAAGTGGAAAATTGGAACAATGTAGTAATGATATGAGCCATTCCTCCCAGTGACTGGATCTGAATTTATCACATTTACTATTAAATGAAGCCCAGAGGTCCTATCCACCAATAGGTGCAATAAGAAGAGGTAATTGGGTCCTTCCTGCCTGTTTTTCTGTTGCTGAGATCATCTGAGTAAGAGGTTTTCCGTTTTTATCATAATATTTTGCTAATAATAGCTAGGCAGAAAAACCTGCAAACATACAGCATTGTTTTAATAAGTCTGTATTATGCTTCATTTGCAGGACCGTGTAAATGCATTACAAATGGTAAGTGGGGGCCTTTGCCTTCTTGTATTAGAATTACTGCTCTCTAATGTGGATTCCAGAGCCCACCAATGGAAACAATTTCAGAAAGCATTTCTAAAATTACTGCTAAGATCTATAGTGGGGAAGGCGCTGGACTGCATCTTAGAGGTAGGTGAATATAAACTTTTCAGATGGAAACTTCAGATAAAACTGTGACTGTACGGGAGGAGCTGCCGCTGCTCGGGATGGCCATGCCAAGATGACTTCTCTGTGGGACGGGAGTAGTATAAGTCTGATCCATGCCCTGTGTTGTTTCTGCATGTCGCCCTCAGGGCAGGGGTTGGATGCCGAGCACCTTGAGGTTCAGGTTTTTAACTTTCTATTTTCAGTTTTCATTATTATTGAGCCCACCCAAACAAAACAAAACAAACAAACAAACAAACAAAAACCCACCAAACACACAAAAACCCATGAAACCAGATCAGCCTTTTGACAGCTTTACTTGAAGAAATTTAGTATTGGGGAATAATTTTAAGTATCTAGCTCTAAACAGTACATGATTGCATTCATTATTAGAAAAATGATGAATTTTTAAATATAAGAACAAAACCACATCTGCATTGAAGTAAGTAGGTGAAGTATAGCATTTCCCACTGACCAGGTTTCAGTCATTGGAGGAGAGGCTTATGTTACAATTTCAAATGAAAACGAATTCAAGAAACAAAATCTTGTGTACTTTAGTGTTGGCTTATGAAGCCAAGGGACAGATGCACGAGACAGCACTCACACTGCATGGTTGACTTGACAGCAACCATGTGAATCAGAAAAACAGCACTGGGCGTTTGGTTCAGGGGTAAAGAATCTGCCCATCATTTGGTCTCCATCACCACACAAGATTCAAAAAGTTAGGAACCCAGTAGAATATAGAGTATAGTACCGCTTTATGGCAAAATACTATGCAGTACTAAAAAGGCATATTTGAAGAAGTAAAGATTGCCATGCTCTTGTTGGGGGTGGGGTGGAATATAGCAATGTATAAACCGTTGATACAAATGCTGGATATGCATATTTTTGTATTAAATGATCATTAAGAAATGACATAAAATACTAACAGTATCTTTAGAACACTGGGATTTTTCTTTTGGTAAATTTGTAATGTGCAGGAAGGAATAAAACTCCTTTAAGCAATAAAGCTAATAAGTAAGTCTCTGTCCATTTTTTATTTAATTATTTATTTCTTTGTTAATTAATTAATTTATTTATTTATTTTACTAGAAATAGAAATAAATGGGCCTGTTTTTATAAAGCGACACTGTCCAAACTCCCCTTGATTTAACTGGACCACTCAAAAAGTTCCCTTACCTTTCCCCCTTTCAGTGTGACAGACTAGAGGAGTACAGTGTCTGTTTTTCTCCACAGTTTTGTTGTGTTTCAAGAGTATCTTGCTAACAAGCTTATGAGTTAAATATTCTTTTAAAAATATGAAAAAAATCACAATGTGTGTATTTGTAGATGTAGACTGAGAGCACAAAATATACACATCTAGAAAACTGTCTCATAACTGCATCTGTAAAGATGGTGAATGTTAAAATCATTTTAGCCAATCTTGATACCGGAGGGGGGAAAAACCTGGGAACATAATGAAGCCCAGGGTTGGGTCATCATTTTCATTGTGGTCATGTGTTATTATTTCAATATCTGAACCTTATCAGTATGATATCCAAATCTAAAAGTTACATCAATGTGAAGTCTTTCTCATTTCCTTCTATTTGTTGGTATTTTTATGTGCCTCCCATCTTTCCCAATGAAGTATCATACAGTAGAGTCTTAAAGGTCTTTTACAAAGGGTCCCCTGGAACCAAAGGTAAAAATTAAAAATCATCATGAGGAAAATAAAAATGATTAAATGGACTGCAGTTGGTACGGTACCAGGTTTCTCAAAAAATAATTATCATAAGTAAAACCGTAAAAATTAAAATGCTTGGTAATAATATTAATACTCAAATATTATGAAGTCCTTTGACTTCATATGGCATTATTAGAAGCAGAATTTAATTCACTTGGTAGGCTCTTCAACTGATAAAGTATTTTATAGTCCATAAAATCAAATATGCTGAAAGCAATCTGAATCATTTATTATTCCCTCATAATTCAGCCTCTAGACCAGAGGCACATCTTGGTGTCCCACACTTGGCAGTGGCTGTGAAGGTCACAGAGGGAATCACATGCAGGCAGGGTGTGTGTTATAGGGGAGTAGATGTGACTTTGCATTGGATCATTCCATTAGGGGTACCGATGATTGATTAAGGGCTCAGCTAGTTCTAATACCCCAAAGCACAGTGGTTTTTTACCATCCTGTGATGTCATTTGAGAGTTGCCACCAGTGATCTCTGTGTTTATGTGTCCACCCTTTTGTACATTTCTGCTTCGCTATCAGATAAGCGCCTTGGATTTCAAAGTATACTTTGTTTGTAAATGAACCCCTAAGATCTGTCAAAATGCCTCATATGTGTAGCAGACATTCAGTAAATACGCATTGAATAAAGAATGTTGAACTTCACATCCCTAACCTAATCTTATCCAAGACTGTACAAGCAATGAAAGTATAAATATCAGTCCAGTAGATGAGAGGAAAATTTCCCATCAGTACATTAATTAATTTCTGGATCTTTCCAGATAGTACCCAGATATATACTATTTAGTGTTTTAATGAGTACAAACCATTTTCTCTGTTTACACTGAGTTTTCCTCAAAAGAAAACCCCTTTAGCCAAAATACAGCAAGTTGATTTCCCAAATAAAAATAAGGGATTGCCAGAAGAAAATGTTGGAGTAAGCGCACCAGCTCCTAGGCAGTGGTATAGGGGATTTGTGTGTTTCTTGGGCACTCTGAAGGGACTGTGTTGACTGAAGGAGGAGGATAAAGGGAAACTAAGCTATGATCGGTGCCCTTAAAGAACCTGTAGTCAGATTGAGGCGCGATGTCACTTACATATAAGTGAGTTACTGCCGTGCAGTAAAATGCTCTGCTCCGGGGACCTGAGTGGGAGAGACATGCACAGTGCAGCAGCTGTTACAAAAGAAAGATTGCTGGGATAGATTAGGGCGGCATCGTGTCTGGGCACGTGATAAAAATTACAGGGTTTGTAGTTTGAAGTCATGGTGAGGAGATTAGGTTTCTCTGTGAAGTATGAAGAGTTGGTAGTGCCATGCAGGGAGAGCCAAAGAGGGCATTCCAGATTGAGGTTGTAACAGGAATGGACATAGGGCTTGTCACGCCAATACTTCTGATACCGTGTATATTATGATTTTCATGTAATCGTAAAATGAGCTTTTGTCAAATATGCTTATTTAACTGCTTCATGATGGCACAAACAGTATATTATAATTGATTCAAAAGAACTGCAGAGAGAGTAGATGGGGAGGGAAGGATGGGGGAGGGAAGGATGGGGGAGGGAGGAGAAGAAATGGGAGGGGCAGGGAAGAAGAGAGGGAGGAGGAGGCTTGCTGAAGTGAATTGGGTTCTTTCATAGTAAAAAAATGAAATCAATTGAAACTAGACAAAATGAATTATCTGTAAACAGGGATCATGTACCGTTGGTTCTCTACAGGTTGGAACTTTACAAACTCTTCATCAGCGTCTGGAGTAGAGATCTGGTGGGGTTAGAGCATCTGGAAGGGCGTGCCCAGCAGAAGCTACTGAAACACATTTCCAAGCCTTCCATGCTTGCTCGGGAGAGATTCACTGTGGCCTTCAACATAGGTCACCGGTCACAGTAGTAAGAGTTAACACTCAGGGACTGTGACATGCAAACCAAAGAGTTTGGTGGGAAGCCACCAGAGGTACAAGTGGTTTCTACTGGTTGGCACTGGATGCTGAGATCCTTGGGAGGAAATCTGGCTTTTCTTCTGGCATGAATGTTAGGAGCCAAGGAGTGGTAGTTTTTTGTTTTTGTTTTGTTTTGTTTTGTTTTTTAATTCCATAGAGAGTCATTAATGGCTTTTATGTCCCTGCCTGTGTTTTGAAATATGGTAAAAAGACAGTGTGTGGTCGGCCTACCCATGACAGCGTGGTGTGCTGAGAGACTGTAGAGAAAGATGGGAATTTTCTTTAGAAACGTGCTTGAGAAAATGAGAGATTGGGAACACTCAGTGATGTCACTGTTCCAATGAAGGACCGACAGACTCAGTAAATGGAGGTCAAGGGTAAGAGGAAGAGGAGGGACTAGTGAGAAAGTAAGAAATCAAATGGGAATTCACAGCAACGCACTGTGGAGTGAGTATACATTGAATTTTCACCTACTTTCCATATCTTCCTTTATTGTTATTTCTAGGAACATCTTGGTTCTTTAGATTCTGTTATTGAAACTTAGCATGACTGTAATATCTCAGACAGATCCATATGATAGTAGGGATCCATTAAGATAAAATTTGTTTCTGGTAGCGTTTCAAGCATAATGAGTACCTGGAAGGATGGGGCCGTTGCTGAAACTAGAAAGCCATGCTCTATCTTTTGCTCTGCCTGCCTCGGTGTACTCCTGTCTGGTCCATCTGTGGTCTTGAGCGTGCCAGCAGAGGAGTACAGCAAGCACCCTTGCTAGACCTCCCAAAGCCAGAGCGTGAATGGTTAGGAAGCTGGCCACAGGCCCTCAGGTCATTGGTGCTTTTCAGCTCTTTGCTTCCAATGAAGTCGAAAGAGAATTTAATCAAACTGAGAAATCATCGTAATTAATTTTGCATGACAGATCATCATGTAGTAACTGTCATAAAAATAGGAAGACAGTTAAAAGAGTAAGGCTGGTCTGAGAACACTGCTTTCATTTCCTTGTAGGTTTATGTGCAGAAAGTTCCTCAATGATTAAATCTATGTAAATGAAATATAATGGGAGCCTGGCTTTTGGAAACAGAATGAGCCTTTAGTCGTGAATATGCAGGCTAATAGGGCACAGGGAAGGGGTGCTACCAAGTCCCAGCAAGTCATACACTTTGTCTTTTTCTTTTTATTAATATTTCATATTTAAGAACTTTTCCTAAAATTTCTTTCTTACAATGATAATCTAGCATGCAAAAATTATATGTAGCATCCATGTAAAGTTTGTGGTCATCCATGTAGTTTGTCTCTATACTTGAATGTTTTTATTCCAAAGTATGACAGAGTAACAAATATATTAGTATAATAATCTATAAAATTATTAGAGATTTAACGGAAAAGGACAGTAACAAAATTAATGGTTTTCATGTTTTCTGTGTTTTTTAACTTTCTACTTTCTTACCTTTTGTTTTGGTTTTTAAATTTTTGTTTATTTATTTCTATCCCAAATGTTACCCCCCCTCTCTCAGTCCTCTCCCCCCACAGTACCTTCCCCGATCCCCCTTCCCCTTCTCCTCTGAAAGAATGGGCACCCGTCCTCACTCCCCCCACTGACACATCAAGTCTCTGCAAGGTTAGCTGTGTCCTCCTCCACTGTGGCCAGACAAGGCAGACCAATGTTTGTTCTTTGGTTGGTGGCTCAGTCTCTGAGAGCCCCCAAAAGTCTAGGTTAGTTGGCTCTGTTGGTCATCCTATAGAGTCCCTATCTCCTTCAGGGACTTCAGTCTTTACCCCAACTCTTCTATAAGACTCCCAGAGCTCTGCCCAATGTCTGGCTGTGGGTCTGTGCATCTGTTTCTGTCAGCTGCTGGGTGGAGCCTTTCAGAGGACAGTTATGTCTGCAAGCATAACAGAGTATCATTAATAGTGTCAGGAATTGATGCTTCATGTTTTCTTTTAAAAGTCTCTTTTATTGTTTGAAAATTTCTTATGAGTATAGCATGTATGTTGATCACACCCACCTTCCCATTCCCCTTCAACACCCCCTGAGGCTGTAGCACATTTCCATCTAAACTCTGCCCTTTTTTGTAAGCAAACAAACAAATAAATAAATGCCACAGAGTTCAATTTATGATGCCCTTGTATGCATGGGTGTGGTCTATCTGCTTAGCATAACCACCACCAATGGCTAGAACCTGAAAGAAAAATGTTGTCCTTCTAGCAGCCCTCAGCTGCCAGAGGCTCCTCAGCTGGAGGTGGGGACCTTGCTTCCCTACCCTATCACATTGGAGCTTTAAATGGCTTGTTCTGGTGCGAGTAACCACCTGCTATGTGCTGATGGGTACTCGCCAGCCATGTCGTGCCCAGAAGGCATTTCACCACTCTCTTCCTCATCCTCCTTTTTTCTTCTTTCTCTTCCCTCATCCCATGTTGTCTTCCTCTTAAGTGGGGAAGGGCAGGGTAGCAAAGATTCCCTGAACACAGCTGAACACTCACAGTCACAATCACATATTCTGAGCACTTAGACCAGTTCCACTTCCTCCACAGACTGCTGCCCACTGCCAGAAGCTCCTTTGACCACGGTGAAGAAGAGCTTAACTATGGGTGTGATCAAAACTCTTTAGAGAGCAGTTTGAACTAGATGCCAGTTTACTGAAACAGCAGCAGTAGACTCCTGCTTAGGGCCCACAGTCTCCCTAGTCATGGGCTTTTGACAAGGTTTACAGCATCAGTTATGAAATCTGTCCTTTGGAGCAGATTTCATATCCAATCAGAAATAGGTTGGTTACCCTCACACACATCATGCCACTATCACACAACTTGTGTGGCAGGTCAGTGTTGTAGCATGCAGGATACAGTGATGGGCAAGACCACTAAGGACCTCTCTCCTAGCATCCTGCTTAGTGCTTCCCAGCACTCTGAAAGCCAATCAGGGAGGGGGCAGTTTCCTGATCAGTTCATAGTTGATGTCTCTGAGTCCTACAACCCAAGTTGTATTCAGCATTAGAATCTTACAATCTAGTTATGGTGGCAACCAAGAGGATAAAACTGCCAGCATTGTTTGGATGCTTCCAGGATTACTAACTTGTAGGGAGGTATTGGATATAACTGGCTCTGAGATTGTCATTTAACAACCTCTCTTCTGGGAGCATCATTGTCCACTTATGCAAGGTGAATCTGTTCAAACTCAAAGTTTCCAGTTGTATTCCTAACTGACAAACGAGTGGGTTTTCACAGGTGAAGGCTTTTTCTTACCTCCTTGGTTTTGTGTAAGTTGCTTCCAACTTTTTTATTTCTCCCATTAGTATATGTTAATTATACTTAATAGTAGGTTTCATTATGACATTTTCATGCATACATNCCTGCCATATTTTAATAATTTACTGCATTACCCTCTTATCTCCCTCCTACTACATGTAATCCCCTCCTCATTCTAATGACTCCCCTTCTACCTTCAGGTCTTTCAAATGTAGATTTCTTTTCATACAATGTATTCTGATCACAATTTCGCCTTCCTCATCTCCTCACAGATTCTCCCCAACTTTGCACTCATCCAGATCCACATCTTCTTTCCCTTTCTCTTTAGAAACAAACAGACAAAAAAAAAAAAACCCTCAAAATTGGAAACCATAATATGTAACTAAAATACTACTAAGATTAAAAATAAATGCCAAGACAAATCATTATGAGACAAAACAAAACAAAACACACACATACACATACACACACACACACAAAAATACAAACAAACCAAAACTCCAAAAATGCTATTGAGTTCATTTAGTGTCGGCATCTATTGCTGGGTTTGATGCTTGCCCTTAAGTGTGTTTATACTCAGTGTCTTAGTCAGGGTTTCTATTCCTGGACAAAACATCATGACCAAGAAGCAAGTTGGGGAGGAAAGGGTTTATTTAGCTTACACTTTGCACATTGTTGTTAATCACCAAAGGATGTCAGGACTGGAACTCAAACAGGTCAGGAAGCAGGAGCTGATGCAGAGGCCATGGAGGGATGTTCTTTACTGACTTGCTCCCACTGGCTTGCTTAGCCTGCTCTCTTATAGAATCCAAGACTACCAGCCCAGAGATGGTACCACCCACAAGGGGACCTCCCCGATTGATCACTAATTGAGAAAAATGCCTTGCATCTGGATCTTATGGAGGCATTTCCTTTTCTCTGTGATAACTCCAGCCTGTGTCAAGTTGACACAAAACTAGCCAGTACACTCAGTAACACTCCATGGGAAACAAACTAATTCTTCTCTTGCAAGTGATTATTAACAGTTGCAGATAGCTTCTCTGTGCATGCAGCCACCATCTCAGAGTTTCTATGTGTCTCAGTCTCCTTGTGTCCAGAAGACTTTGTTCCTTGGTGTCCTTTATCTCTTCTGACTCTTAGAATCTTCCTCTTCCACAGGGATCCCTGAGCCCCAAGAGGAGGGATTTGCTGGAGACATCCCATTTAGGACTGAGTGTTCCAAGGTCTCTTACTCTCTGCACATTGGTAGTTGTGAGTTTTCATATATCTCCTTGGTATCCAAATGAGTTTCCTTTGGAATTTTCAGGAACCCAAGCTCCTTGATCAGCTACGTCAACTGTTTGCAACTTATATATCCCTGAGAAAGAGCTAAGCTTCATGAGATCCTCCCTACCTCATGACAAGGTGTTGATGGGCCCAATCTTTTTTTCTTTCTTTTTTTTTTTTTTTTTTAGTTTTTTAGGACCTCTGCTTGTTCCAGTTAGCCCTGCTCGCTCCAGTCAACTCTGCTCACTCAGTCCCTGCTCACTCCAGCCCAAAGATTTATTTATTATTATTCATAAGTACACTGTAGCTGACTTCAAACACACCAGAAGAGGGCATCAGATCTCATTACACGTGGTTGTGAACCACTGTGTGGTTTCTGGGATTTGAACTCAGGACCTTTGGAAGAGCAATCAGTGCTCTTACCCGCTGAGCCATCTCACCAGTCCCCGATGGGGCCAATCTTGTCCAGACCTTGTACAGTTAATCACAGCTGCTATGACTTTATATCATTCCTGAAAGATATAATTCCATACCTCCAATCTCTTCTTCTTTCATCTCTTGCATCCTTTCTGCCCTCCCTTCCATAATGTTCCCTGAGCCCTGTGGAGAAGGATATCGATGCCCCATGTATGGCTGCACATTGAATAGTTATCTATCAGTTATATCTTTCTGTATTCACTGCTGGTCACTGCAACAAGAAACTTCTTTACCAGTAAGTGAACACAGGTATCAGAAGGCAATATGACAGCCTTATCATGTCCGTGTGGAAAACAGCAGGAGCAGTTTGCACACTAGGGCTTATGACCTCCCATGAGAGTTTGACCAGATTTATAGTTCAGTGCCCCTGTGAAGAAGTCATCAAATCTAGTGAGAAAGCAGTTGGCTACCCTCATAACAGATGCAGCAGTCTTGTACCTGTAAGCTCATTGTCTGCATCCATTTGGCATTGTTGCACACAGGTCACCCAGCTGAGCAAGACTCTCAGAAGTCTAAATAGCTCCATATGGAGCACTGCAGGGGCTGACTCCGAGGGGGGAGACTTTCACACCAATTCCAGATCCATGTCACTGTGTCCTGAAATCAAGATGTGTGGTGTCTTTAGCAAAGATCCTTGCCTAGTTCTGGTAGGCAGTCAACTGCAACAAAAATTGCCTGCATTGTTTCGGGGCTTCAAGGCCAACAACAGGTAAGGAGATTTCCTTTAATAACTTTCGACTTCTGGGCATAGCTCTATTTACCTTCACATATCATCTCCAATGTTTAAGTTATTATACAGAGCTTTTGTTGTCACTCCCCAAAATTGCTTTTTTTTTTCAGAATAATATTTGTTTTTAAGCAAGTATGTACTGGCTAGTTTTGTGTCAGTTTGACACAACTGGAGTTATCTCAGAGAAAGGAGCTTCAGTTGGGGAAGTGCCTTCATGAGATCCAGCTTTAAGGCATTTTCTCAATTAGTGATCAAGCGGGGAGGGCCCCTTGTGGGTGGTGCCATCTCTGGGCTGGTAGTCTTAGGTTCTGTAAGAGAGCAGGCTGAGCAAGCCAGTAAGGACCATCCCTCCATGGCTTCTGCATCAGTTCCTGCTTCCTGACCCTGCTTGAGTTCCAGTCCTGACTTCCTTGGCAATGAACAGCAATGTGGAAGCATAAGCCGAGTAAACCCTTTCCACCCCAACCTGCTTCTTGGTCATGATGTTTGTNCAGGAATAGAAACCCTGACTAAGACAAAGTATAAAGCTATACATTACTCAGTAGCTCAGCTAGTCAAAGGTTGATGCATAAGCATAAGCACGGGAGGTGTGATCTCCTGTGCCTGTGTCAATAGCTGAGCATAGGAAGGGGGACAGCAAGTGGCAAGACTCCTGGGGACTCCTGGGGACTTCTGTCCTGGCTGTCTAACTTTTACTTCCAGGTTCCATTGGAAATTACTTAAAAAAAATAAGGTTGGCATAATTTGAAGATAGCCTGTGTTGCCTGTGGCTTCACATGTGTGTCACATACACACACACACACACACACACACACACACACATGGTTGCATACAGTGCGTGCACTCACATTAACATGTACACAGATACTGGTGCTGAGAAGAAATTCTATTATTGTGGAAACACAACTCTTTACAATTGCCTGGACTTAACTAAATAATGTTAAAAACCTCTGTGTATGTGTGTGTGTTGGGGTACCTAAATAGTTTAAATAATTACCTTAGAAAGCAATTCAGTTTTTGAAAAACCATTGACTGAGAGTGGATGTGCAATTATGAGTTGGCTTAGCATTCAGCCTGTTTCTTGAATGCTTAAAACCATCTAATCTATCTTGTTTTTAGATATATAGTTATGAGTTTTTACCTGAAGCTATTCAAAACCATAAACCCCATTGACATTTTGAGAAATATTATTTCTAAAACACTTGTGGGCTCTTAAGCAATTCTATAAAGACCTTATTGCTGTCATTAGTGGTCCATACTTGAACTACACATATACTAGTGACCTTGAGTATTGGTGTTCAGTCCGTGTTTACACCAGATTCACAAGTTTGTGGTTTATGTCCTTTTGGAAATTGTAACATACTGTCACATATGTGTGCTCCTCCCTAGATGTAGCCGTTTGCCAGTTGATACAATTTTCTTTCTCTACTACCCCGAATCATAAAGTAATTATTCATCATTGATGACATTTGTACAGAACTCCACCGGTTCAGCAGTTGAAGAGCAGGCATCCTTTGTTAACAAAATTAATTGTGCCCTGGATATTTGGGAATATATGGTCACCAATGAGTTAATGTTCTTACTCAGTGTCCCTGCTGTGCCTAGGAAACACAGACCTGAGTATGTGAATCTGAATTGGGCCAGATAACTAGTTGTTCCTTATTTCAGTGCCTCCCTTCAGGATTTACAAGGACCTTGCAGCTAAGAGAAAGTTGCCTTTATCTCTTTACAAAGGCCAAAATTGCTGTTTCAAACCCAAAGATGAAGCCATGTTCATTTTTGGTTTTGCCAGGACTATGAGCTTCTCATTGACGTTGCCTGAGAGGTCCAGTCCAATTGGCTTTTTACCAAATAAAGCGCAGTGTGCTCTGTACGCTTTTGACCCAGAATCAGGTGAATCTCAGCAGTCTTGGCTGAGCTACATTGTAAAATTTTGGATTTGTTTGGACTTGACACTTCCTGGGAACCCATTCAAACTGAAACCGGAAAAAGGTTTTGCACAAATCCTGTCCCAGCCTGCCCTGCCAAGGTTCCCACTGCTCCCGCGCTGGTCCACCTTCTGTGCATTCGCATTGAGGGCAGACGGAAATATCTCATGAATCTCTCATGAGGGACCTGGAGGGAAACAATCTAGACATTCTCCTTCGTCCACCTTCTCCCCAAACACAGAAGCCGGCTCTCGATTTATTAGTATTAAAGTATTTGTCTTTCCCAATAATGGGGTCAACTCCAAAGAGTTAAGCCTCCAGAAGACCACCACCTATGGTCAAGTACAGCAACATTGCTGAAGCAAGCAGCCCTGTTTCTAGTCACAACCGATGGCAAGAAGTAATGGTCAAGTCAAAAATATAACATTTCCTCCAGCTTGGGGAAAAGTACAAAAGTTCCTTATGTACTTTTTCATAAAATTACAGAGTTGGGGAATATGTCACTGAGATTCTACATAAAGAGCGAGGCTTCCCCAGCAAGGAAGGTTGTTGCTCTAGGGAACTGTACTAGGTTTGCGGGTCAGATCAGAGCCTCCCATAGGATGTTGATGCAGAATTATGCTGCTTGTAGAAATGCTTGTGTGTTCTAGTCCAGGGCTGCACACTATCAGTAATGACCTGTATCCTCTGGGTAAAACATGCTTTCTTTCTTATGTGAAAATAGCAGAAATAGACTTTATAAGGCAAAGCACTAGTATCTTTCTGAAAAAACGTAACGTGGGTAAGAAATGCCTTCTGTCTTTAAAAGAGCATATCTTGGTAAACTTGGAGTGTGAGCGATGTGAGCTGTTTTCTTTAGATTGTACATCAGCCAGAAAAAAAAAAATATGGCGTTACACTTTCAATATGTCATATGTAGGAGTAGTATATCTTATATACTTTTAAATAGGTTTTAAAAACTGATTTGGGGCATTTTAATCGAGTGTACGTGTTTGAATAAATTACAAGTTTCAGGTGCTATTTGCCTTTTTTTTTTTCAGTAATGTGTACATATTTGTAAAAATAATACTTGACTAATGGTGAGAATATCTAGGTTCCAGTCATGTTGTCATGACACCCAGGTATGTGATCCTGGGTGAGTTATTAATATTCTCCTTGTGTCATGTGTGGGGTGGAATCAGTAACATTACAGAAGTCCCTTACTCCTATTAGCTGAGTCTAGTACAGCGGGAGTTACATGGTAGGTCCCTGAAATGTCCACCCTGTTAGAATCTGTTGGTTTAATCAGGAAATAATGTGTATTGGATTCTTTCCAAATCCTTACTATGTTCTACCTGCCACATAGGTCATTTGAAGCAGCAACAGCTGACTAGCTTCTTGGCCAGAGACCTCACACTTTTGAAAATGTTCAAATTGGATTGAGTCTTTTTTTCTTTTCTTTTCTTTTCTTTTCTTTTCTTTTCTTTTCTTTTCTTTTCTTTTCTTTTCTTTTCTTTTTTTCTTTCTTTTTTTTTTTTTTGGGCTTGGCTGTCCTGGAACTCACTGTGTAGACCAGGCTGGCCTTGAACTCAGAAATCTGCCTGCCTCTGCCTCCCGAGTGCTGGGATTAAAGGCGTGTGCCACCACTCCCGGCTCCTGGATTGAGTCTTAACTGTCCTTCTGACACATCCTTGGTTTGTACTGGGTTCGTTTGTAGGCCAGAAAGCTCATGACGTCCTGAGTGAGGCAAAACCTGCAGTTGTGTCCTAATTAGTGACAATATTCTTTTCATTCTGGGTTCTCTGCTGTGGCTGGTGAGGGTAGATACATTCAGGTGATGGAACTCTTTAGGTTGTCTTGTGACTCACTGTGGCTAGTTTCTCCAGAGCTATTGGAAAAAATAGAGAGAAATGGGGCTGGCGTCCATAGACCATATTCAGAATGTGCCCTAAACTTATTGGCAAACAGAGTTCCACAAAGCGGCTTTGATCTACATTTGCTTCTTGCTTGTGAATGTTGACATGCCCCTAGACTTCAGTCCCAGTTCTGTCATGAGCTTGTCCTGTTGTATTAAACACCTCAGTTGATCTTTTTTTATTTCATGCATCTACATAACAGCTCTAATACCACTTTCACAAGTGTTCAGAAAGTTTGTCTTCAGCTTTTAATAAACTTTGATCTCAGATGAAAGGCTGGAGACAGTATAAATTGTCACTATTAGCATTATTAATATAAATACCCTAGATGGCCTCATGTTAATTATTTAACATTCATGGATGATTTCAACCTATCATTACCCCCAACTGCATTATATTTGAACATCAAACAGTAAAAGCCAAACTATTAAAGTAGCCCTTCCATCATTATCCTCCCAGGTGCTCTTAGTTATTTTGCTTAACTGTCTTTCTGTGAGTGTTTTTCTGGGGCATTTCAATGATTTTGTCTAGTAGCTCTCCCTTGTCCATTATGAAGGTGAATGGAGCAAGTCCCAGGGCAGCTTCATTGCTACCAGACACAAGCAAGATGATATATCAAGCAGGTAGACTCGCTGACTGCCATGTGCATTCTATGATGTACTCTCTTCTATTCAGAGCATATATCTTCTGATTCAGAACATATTTTATCCTGTGATACCTCAATGTTCCTATTTGGAAATTAGTTTTTCCTGCATGTTTTGGGTGTGTAAGGAACTCAGGGGCAAAGTCAGGCAAAGTCAGGTGGGGTCCAGATGTTCAGAGAATGCCTGGTACAGGGGAGTTAGAAGACTTGATTAGAAATTGTGGCTCTGCACACAGCCGCTCACCCAGTCTATCCCAACCAAATCTCTGCTCTTGAGCTTGTCCAGATGTCTCACAGGCTGAGATCGTAGGTGGGGAAATAGTTTTCTAAATTTAAAATGTCTGTCACCAGCCACAAGAACAGTATAAGGATGGGAAAAGGTTGGCTTATTAACCTGAACGTTTCCATTCAACTCCTGGTTCTGTTACACTCAGTGCCTTGGCATTCTCTAAATCTTACCTCCAAAATTCCACCATGGTAATTGGGACTTAGCTTTTTTCATTAACAGAAATCCCAGTAGCCTTAGTTCTGCACACCCCAGCCTTGGGTTTGGCTCCCAGATGGTAGTAACACACCACAATGGCTTTCAGTGACTGCTTTAGGCCAGTTTCTTTCCTCCTTAATGGTTTCTCTGATTTTTATCCCATGGAACCTGTCATCAGCCTGCCTTTCTTCATTGTCTTCATTCTTCATTGCTGCTCCATGAGTTTCACTCCTTCTCTGCTGAGCCCATCATGGTTCCTCTCCTAAGGCCTGTTGACCTGCCACAATACTGCCACCAACATTCTTTATCATACCCCACTTTTGAAAGTCTTCCATGAACCTTGGAAGCTTAATTTTTAGACTCTTACTGAAATTAAAATTAACATTTGTTTGACTGAACATGAAGAACCTGTTTGACCAGTCCTATGATTTGTAACACTTTGGACAATATATAAAACCAGCATCTTTAGAAGCCACAGTACCTATGAAATCCATCAGACTTTGTCAGCCCCTGTAGGAGAAATGTAAGGGGGCTCCAGGGGTTGCAGGCATTAAGAGGATTGACAGACTCTCATGATAGCAAAATATGAAAGCTTTTCATTGGTGGGTGCCCAGTTACTATTTCATCAAGTCACTTGCACCTAATCCTGTGTTTTTTCTTTATAATTCCTCTTCTCTCATTTTTAAAATTATATGAGACTCAAGGCAGCATCTCAATGGCAATTATTAAAAATCAAACATTCTAACATAATACAACCCCCCAAAATAGCTAATTTGATACTTATATGCTAAGAAATGCTGGTAGCAAAATACTTAAAGCCTTTAGTTTTTTTTTAATTCTTCAAAACGTTTTTTTCAATTTAAATATATTTTGATCATATTTTCCTCTCCTTCAAGTCCTTCCAGAGCTTCTCCCCCTCCCATTCCACCCCACTTTGAGTTCTTTCTCAAAAAGCAAGCAAAAACCCACGCAATAAAACAACAGAAACCTCCCCAAACCAAGAAACCAAAATACAACCACTGCCAAGACAGGGAGAAAACAAAAACAACCAGAAAAAGCACACATCCACACACTAACTGGGTAGTCCATTACATGTTGGTCAACTACTCCTGAATAGAGGCTAATCCTGGAGTGGTCAATATATCCAGTGTCATTCTATTGGAGAAAAGTGACTTCCCTTATGTCTTAGTCAGGGTTTCCATTCCTGCACAAACATCATGACCAAGAAGCAAGTTGGGGAGGAAAGGGTTACATTTCCATACTGCTGTTGGAACTCAAGCAGGTCAGAAAGCAGGAGCTGATGCAGAAGCCATGGAGGGATGTTCTTTACTGGCTTGCTTCCCCTGGCTTGCTCAGCCTGCTTTCTTTCTTTCTTTTTTTTTTTTTAACATTTTTCTTTGATTTATTTATTATATGTAAGTACACTGTAGCTGTCTTCAGACACTCCAGAAGAGGGCGTCAGATCTCGTTACAGATGGTTATGAGCCACCATGTGGTTGCTGGGATTTGAACTCTGGACCTTTGGAAGAGCAGTCGNGTGCTCTTACCCACTGAGCCATCTCACCAGCCCATCAGCCTGCTTTCTTATAGTACCCAAGACTACCAGCCCAGAAATGGCACCACCCACAAGGGGCCTTTCCCCCTTGATCGCTAATTGAGAAAATACCTTACAGCTGGATCTCATGTAGACATTTTTTCAACTAAAGCTCCTTTTTCTGTGATAACTCCAGCTGTGTCAAGTTGACACAAAACTAACCAGTATACCCTCTCCCAGCAGGTATAAGTCACAAACTTTTACCTGAGTAGCTAGGCATTCATTCATTCATTCATTCATTCAATAAAATGCATACTTTCTTTCAAAACCTATAGTATTGAAGTTGGACAAGACAAACCGACAGAAGGAAAAGAGCTCAAGAGAAGGCACAGGAATCAGACACCCACATGTTCACAAACTCAGAAATCCATAAAACCACAAAAGTGGAATCCGTAGTATATACATTGAGGACCTGATGCGTACCTGTGTAGGCCCTGTTCATGCTACTTCAGTCTCTGTGCGTTCATATGAGCTTTGCTCGTATTGATTTACAGGGACTTGTTTTCTTGGTGTCCTCTACCCCATCTTAGCTGTTACAATCTTTCTGCCTCCTCTTCTGCAGGGTTTCCTGAGCTCTGAGGTGAGGGATTTGATGGAGACATCCCATGTAGGGTTCTGTGTTCCAAGGTCAGTCTGTCTGTCTCTCTCTGTATCTCTCTCTCTCTCTGTCTCTGTCTCTGTCTCTCTCTCTCTCTGCATTATTTCTGGCTGTAAATTTCTATATTTCTATATTTGTTCCAATCTACTGCAGGAGGATCCTCTCTGATGATGGCTGAATAAGACACTGATCTAGGGATATAGCAGAGTATGTCATTAAGAGTATTTTGATCACTATATTTTTTTCTTCCTTAAGAGACGCTGTCTTGGGGTTTTACTGCTGTGAACAGATGCCATGACCAATGCAAGTCTTATAAATGACAACATTTAATTGGGGCTGGCTTACAGGTTCAGAGATCCAGTCCAGTATCATCAAGGCGGGAACATGGCAGCATCCAGGCACACATGGTTCAGGAGAAGCTGAGAGTTCTACATCTTCATCTGAAGCCTGCTAGTGGAAAACTGACTTCCAGGCAGCTAGGGTGAGGGTCTTAAGCCCATGCCTAAAGTGACACACATACTTCAACAAGGTCACACCTCCTAATAAGACCACTCCCTGGGCCAGGCATAAACAAACCACCACAGAAGCAAAGGTTGGACTTTCTGACACTGCTGTACAAATATCCTTGGACAACTGGTCAGGGACCAACGATACCATGGGCCAGGTAGTAACTCCTGGAGACATTTACAAATAAAATCCTTTATCATCTTTCAGCAAGGTGTGAAGAAGATATTATCACCTGTTACAGTTATTACATTTATTGAATGCTAGATAACAATTCTCACTTACCCTCTGTCTTAGGTAGGGTTTCTATTGCTGGGATAAACGACCATGACCAAAAAAACAAGAGACATTTACAAATAAAATCCTTTATCATCTTTCAGCAAGGTGTGAAGAAGATATTATCACCTGTTACAGTTATTACATTTATTGAATGCTAGATAACAATTCTCACTTACCCTCTGTCTTAGGTAGGGTTTCTATTGCTGGGATAAACGACCATGACCAAAAAAACAAGTTCAGGAGGAAACCTTTTATTCAACTTATACTTCCACATTCCTGATCATCACTAAAGGAAGTCACGACAGGCATTCAAGCAGGTCAGGAACCTGTAGGCAAGAGGGTCAAAGTGAATATCTAAAGGGTGATTTCCTACATAAATTGCCATAGACTCCAGAATCCATTTCTAAACAGTTTTGATGGGGTTGACACTTCAGGAATGTAGCATGACTAGAACCTGACCTCAGAATGTCTTTGATTGCTTCTCCACTCCTTGTGATAGGGCCTGTCACTGGATAAGGAGCTCATTTTGGTTAGGGTGGCTAGCCCCCAAGCCTCTGCATCTGCTCATGTTCGCCTTAGTCCAGCCCTTGGCTTACAGGCACACTGCCATGCCCAGCTTTTAGCACTGGCACTGGGGATCTGCCCATGCTTACACAATTGATGCTCTACACACTTAGCTATCTCCTTATCCTATGAGCATGTCTCTAAAGACAAAATCTAAATGTGACACAGTCTTTCATTATTCAAAAACATTGTTTCAGAATAATATGATATCACTGTGTAGGAACTGATCATCATTTTTAAAAAAAGACAGAAAAGTTATTATGTTTTAAAAGCATTGTGCTTTGAAGATGCAATTCCCAAGAAGGATGGCCTGGCAGTAGTAATTAATTAAAGTGTGCAAGAAATGTACTTAAATTCTGGAACCAGAATTTGCAAGATGAGTATCTTCCAGGCTTATTATTGAAGCTTTTCAGCCATATAACTCCAAAACCAAGTGGATATATATTAGGTTTAAATTATGTTTAAGGTTTTAGGTAGTTGTTTTGGCCCTTCTCTGACTTGTTCATCAAATGATTAAAATGTAAAGAATTTAACACCCATTGGATCTGGATAGTAAATGGTTATGAGTAATTCTGATAAATTGAAAATTAAAGCAAATTGCCATTCTACATTTCCATGCTTTTATTGTTTTTATTCTCAGAAGTGGATCTTCTGTGGTTTTCAAGGTGTAGAAACATGATCTAACTTCTTCAAGTGATATTGCAGTGTATCTCCCATTTTAGCCCATCAATAGGGACCTTATTTACATCTCCAATACATCCTTTAAAGCCTTGAAACCCTTTAAGAGAGTAGAGTATATACATTAAAAGGAATACTTTTAATGGATGGCTAAGCATGCATTTAGATACAACCTATGTCTGCATTCTGTTACAAATGGTAATAAACCCTCACCTTCAACCCTAGCTAATGCTTGGGAGTGTAGTCTTTAGGATGGCAGGAAAACTATAAAAAGTGAAAAATGTAAGTACTTATTAAAGATGCCTAAGAATAACTGTGTCATCAAATTCAGAAAATATTTATTCAGTAGTTAAGTAATTTCATATTAACACTATCAGTTCAAAGAATAACATGCAAAGGTAGTCTCTTTTATATATGCTGTGTGTGTCCCTCCAGAATTATATGTCAAAATAAGCCTCTCATTTAGAAAGGTATTAGGAGATAGTAACTGGGGAATTTTACAAGGTTTATGTTGTTAGTTCCTTGATCTTAGATTTTCTGTCTACAGAGCCCTGTGGAATAAATATTTCAAGTCTATTTTACACAATGTATTGTGTGTGTAGTAGCAACCAGTCCTTGTACTTTCAAGTTAATAAGAATTAGAAGAAAGGAAATGAGAAATTGTAAAATTGTGTGTGTGTGTGTGTGTGTGTGTGTGTGTGTGTGTGTGTGTGTGTGTGTGTATTGTTTCTATGTCACCATGGTCCAGTTTCTTTTTGTTAAGAGTTTGAATACTCTTGTATTAAATCTGCTCAGTATAGAATAGTGTAGGGATGCTAGTAGATTTGATAGCACACAGTAGGTATTTAATAAAAGTGATATCCTAGCCAGTGTCTAGTGTCTGTTCAGTTCTCTCTACTTCCTATGTATTACATATTTTTATCGTTCTCATTCTCTACCTTTGCACATCATGTGGCTCTGTCTACTTTTCATGTTTATATGTTGAGTAAAGACTGTTGAACTTGTCAGCTGTAATTGGAAATGTTAAACTGAAGGTGGGGAGGGACCCTAAGTTCAGAGTTTCAGATGTTTTGGCAAGATGGCTTCTATTCATACCAGCCACCATGGCATGACACTCCTTTGTTGTCCTGTTGAATGAATGTATGCCTTTCATTTGGAAAGAAGAAAATGAAATGTTAGCAATTTTATGTCCAGGTGCTGGCAAATGCCAGAAGAATTCACTCACCAAATAACCCTGAAAGTCGTCTTGTGCCCACTGGCTTTCACGGAGCACCTTTCTCAGCCAATGGTATAAAATGTGACACAGGGTGAGTTCAAGCCCTGCCGCTGGCCCATGGGAAACATGGTAATGTTTACTTTTTGTGGGAGCTGCTGAGGAGAGATGTCTGCCATAAGCCATCACTAGACTTGCCAATTGGAACCAAGTATGTTCTATTAGTGAAAATTCCTCGAGAGGGAGTTTAGTTGGGTTTGGGTAGTTTAAAAATATACTTGATTATCTCTGCTTCTGTCTGCTTTGACCAGTCACCAGGGGAATGCCTTATACAAAACCCAATGTAGTATTTCTTAGTGTTCATTAGAAGGATTAATTATGAAAGCAAACATTAAAATGTAGACAGTTTATCTCCGTTACTTGTGAATTAATTCTCAAAGCTCCAATGATAAAAATAAAATACCTTGCCTGATTTCTATTTAGATCTGCTCTGCCTGTCACAGGAAAGTCATCTATATGGAGGATTAACTGTTCGGAAGCTCTTTCAACATCCAAGCCCTGTGTGTGGAGCAATAGAACATGACTAATGTGTTTTATCATCTTCCTTAAAACTACAGAACACCTTTTAAAGAGAGAATACTCCCTTTACTTTGAAAGCACAGATTAGTTATGTTCACCTCACCTGGGTGTTTTTAAATGAGTTAGTCTCACCAGAACCATAATCATTCTGAATCTTGTTCTATATCGGGACCCTCCGCTCTGTGTTAAATGTGAACAAGATAAATATGATGACATGTTTCAGTGTGTGTCAGGGCCCTGAGGGAAGCATGGTTGGACAGTCTCTGCCCTATGCAGCATCCCCATCACTGGCCAACGTGCTTCAGTCCCCTTTGCTGCTCATGTATATGGAGTAGGATACTCTCGAAATCACAGCTCCCACTTTTTAACCTCAGCTCACATTGTTGAACTCTCTGCCTCCTTCCTTCAGGACTTTTTGTTTTGTTTTGTCTTGAATTTTGGCTATATAGAGAAATAATCTCTATCCTTCAAAAACAATTTTTAAGTTCTATAGCTGAGAAATAATTTTTCTGTGTTTTTTTAACCAATATTCCAAAATTCTAAATATCTTTATTTTCTTGATGAGACTTTCTGCCCTCAAAAGAATGACATTTATCAGTGATTTGCTTGTGTTCAGCACTAAACATATATGGGATTGACTTCCTTTGAGAAATTTACTGTCTAGGTAAACACTCACATAATGGATTGACTTAGCATGTGACACGTGTCGTATATTCACCGAGGAATCATGTGCTCCTAACTCATAGCTTAGAAGGGAAGCTCATGAGATGGTAACTCCTGTTCTCACTGTAATTACAGTTAGTGTTTATTGCCTGCCTACTACCTTGCCCTCTGTACTTGTTACTCATGACACCGCTGCACAAGAGATATTTTTATCATTTCTATTTATAAAAGAGGGAAGAGTCCCAAATATTCCCATGGATCGGACACTTCCCTAAGCACTCATAGCAAGTAAGTGACTAAACCAGTATTTAAACTTAGACAGATGGCTTAAGGGCCCATGCCTTTTAAATGCCATCTTAGAGGGAGTGGTAAGCCAGCCAAATCCCTTAGGAGAATCAGGAGCTAATTAAAGCTCTGTATATGGAAAAACAGAAAGAACATTCTGGACAGATGGGCCTTGGTGCACAAAGTCATCATGGCACAGAAGTGTTTGAGAAAGAAATCAAGTGTGGACTAGCGTTGCGGTGACAGAGCTGGAAGCTCGGCATTGCGATAAGTGGACAAGGGGATACTGATGTCATTTTTGTTGTTAGGCCAGTTATAAAGTGGGAGGACTGGGGGTTTCTTTGCCTCCTTTATAAGCATCCTTTTGACAAGTTTTTGGATTTGGTTGTTTGGGTGCAAGCACCCAAGAAGACAGACATCTGTCTTACATCTGTCTTAGCTGTCCTTTCCACCAAAGTTTTCAGCTGCACACGTGTTCTTGGGTAAAAACATCCTTGCACCCTGATCTTAGACTTGTTTTGCCCGCTTTATCTTTGGAGTGAATATCCACCACCATTACCACAGATAGACACACAAACACACACACTCAATTAGTCACACACACGCATATACACATATACCACACATATATGCATATTCATACACACACTCACAAATGCATACATATACACTACACACCACACATACACTCACACATGCATACACACCTACCACATACCACATATATACTCATACATGCATACACACACCACACTACACTCACTAATCACACATGCATACACATACAGTCACACATGCATACACATACATTCACACATGCATACACATCACACACACACCACATACCACACACACACACTCACACATTCATACACACAACCATGCATATACACCACATATATACTAACACATGCATACAAACCACACACACACACACACACACACACACACACACACACACTCCACATACTTTCCAGCCTTTTTGGCTTAAAATTTAGGATCTTAAGCTACCACAGGAAGAACTTAAGGTACTATGAGCTAAGACTAGAACAAAGGCTATAGTATGTTTAGATTTGAATTTCCCATGTTCTGGATTTGAAAGCTGTAGCCCATGGGTTGAATAATTTGCCTAGGTTCATACACCTTGTTGTGTCAGCACCGAGATCCATCGTGTGTCTCCTGGACACTAACCATTGCTCTATTTCTGCTTCATCTTGTCATGTGCCCTTAAATAGAAGGCTGTTATAAAAGATCCGAAAAAGTGTTATACATACAGAAGACATTGTATGGACAGTTGATATTCTCAGAACTTTGTCACAATACATGTTCTTGTAGAGTGAGAATACGGGGTAAATCAGGAGCACTGGGGAGACACCTGTGAGGCCTTCGGGGTATTCAGCATACTTTCCCACGAGGTCCTTCAGAGTTCCCTACCAGTGGCCTCTATGGGGACATGAGAACCCCTGTCTTGTTCATCGGGCACTCGCCTTTCCTTAAATATTCCTAAACTCCACAAATTCATAGGATGGCTTGGGGTGGGTAATGGTCTAGTGACAGCACATTTCCCTGGCATGTGCAAGGCCCTGCGTACTTTCCTGAGAAGTGCTAAATACGTAAACAAAAATCAAATTCCGAACTCCACAATTTCCACTTTTGATTAGGAGTTGAGATGGCAGTGTTCTCTAAACATGGTCCAGAATATTTACTTCAGAAAAATTAGAGGGGCCACCTTTCTGCTCACCTTCCATGTGGTGGGTGAACTCAAATCCTGCAACTAGACCATAGCCTCTAATGTTTGCTGAGAACTTGTTCCTAGCATCGATGAGATCTTGACCCTGGCATGTTTGGTCTCACCTTATGTCACTGAGAGTATGCCCACTGAACCAGCCTGGGCAAGTTCTTGGGCATTCCTCCGTTCCTGCAGGGCGAAAGGCAAGGCCCTTGCTCTAAGCTTCTGTCCTTCCGTTATTCTATCTGAGATGCTCAGCACTTGGGGTGAGGACACTCTCATAACTCACTCCCTCTTTCATTTTACTCTAAACCATTCATCACCAGGGCTGTTGAGGACCTCCGGGTGATTAAATAACACCCTGTCATTGCTGCCATGTTGCCCGGGTTCTCTTCTTCCTTACAGAGTGTTGATCACAACACTTGTATTTTATGAGTTGTTTCTTCCCCCCAGTATGACATAGCCCTCCTGAGGACACACCAAGTTTTACCTCACTTCCTCACCTCTGGAACTGAGTTTAGGACAAAGTAGTAAATTTATAGGTGAGCTAAATGTAAAAGGCTTACTTTCATTGAATAATATTTGTTTATTCACTGAACAAGCATTTATTGAATATCTCACCTTAGCAAACATTGACTGGCATGCTGGGAAGTATTTCCTATGCTTGATGAGAAGTCTGATATTCTCAAGACCTACAGTTATAAAGATATATTTGTCCTCTGATAAATGATACCAAAGTAAGATTAACGAGGTAGTGGAGAGTTCATTTGATAGAATCAGAGAAGGCAAGCAAAGTTTCTCTGAGGAAGCACAGTTGAACTGCGATATGAGATATAACACTACCTGGACTGTCCCCTCAAGGTTGGTATATTTCATTATCTGTAAACTTTACTCTTAAACAGCACACTAAAGACTCAGTAGAAGTCTCAGTTTGTAAAGTACTTGCCATGCCAGCATGAGGACCTGAGTTCAAGTCCCAACACCCACCCCTGTCAAAAACCATGCATGGTCACACGCACTTATATTCCTTGTGCCAAGGAGGTGCACAAGGAGGTACACAAGAAGATCCTTGAGCCTAATTAATTTTCCAGCATGGTCCA
Organism: Mus pahari; assembly: GCF_900095145.1. Lineage (NCBI taxonomy): Eukaryota > Metazoa > Chordata > Mammalia > Rodentia > Muridae > Mus > Mus pahari. The sequence goes on along the minus strand of NC_034596.1, from coordinate 86,116,220 downwards.
ATCAGTGTGCTTCAAGTCTCATCTGTTTCAGGAATAATGATAGTAATAACTCCTAAGGAACAATATTCAAAGTGTGTCTCTGGCCTCCAAGTATACACATAAGCATCTCACACATGCCTGCATGTACACACACAGAAATGGGGAAAATGTACACTAGGATTTCACTGGAAGTAATGGTATCCGTGCTAAAGTCGCTGGGGTAGGAGCTTTGCACAAAAGTACCAGTCAGTTTACTCTTTCAACATACAAAGAGTATAAATTGAATCAAAGACTACATCTACTTCATCTATTGACAAAAGGCTTAACATGTGACACAGCCCATGTAACAAGCTTTTAGTGTCAGATGATACGCATATACATGGTTTCTATACATTCCTTGCTTTTTATGTGCTTGTACTTATTTTATTCCAACATGAGGGTAGTTTCATGAATTTTTATACTTTTCCATAACAATGTCCCAAGTCAAAACATGTTTAAAATGTATTAGTGAGTACATCAGAGAGGCGCACACAGCAGGATGGAAGAAGAAGCTGTTGTGTTGGCTTCAGATGCTGTGTGATGATATTCATAGTTTTTGAGGTAGTGGAAGTTGGACGTCGGCTTCATTGATAGATTTCAAAGGTTTTGTTTGTTAGCCAAAGGATGCTGATTCTGACAGAGAGGCGGGCAAGGAGGGTGGCTCAAGCCCCAGACAAGGTGCATTTGACATATCATAGAATTACTTTACCTAAAATTCAAATAATCAAGAATACAGTTTGGCCTCACAGATTAAAGATAACAGATGACAGAAACATGTATTTTACATAACCAAATATAGGTATTTTTAAAGATTTACATTGGTTCTATGTTCCACCATATTTACAGTTTTAGTGCTCTATTAATTATGTTACTTATATTCAAATGGTTAGAAATTGGACTTTGGGAGAAGTCACCATAGGATTGACCTTTATTTTTATTAGCAAAAAACTAAACACTGTTAATTCATTTCTAAATCTCAGCTAATTATACTATAGGATAATTTAGATATTAATGTAATCAAAAAACCAGTCCTTATATAATTTTAATATGAAGCATTAACCCAAATAATTATGTATCTACAGCTTCCTTAGAGCTGTAAATGGATTTCAAGTTTAATTTAAAAACTATATTTTTTATCCAGATTCAAATTATACCGAATATATATGATAAACGCACCCTCCCATACACACACACACACACACACACACACACACACACACTTGAAACTTGTTACTATGAAAGCTAGTTTGCTAAAGTAGGAGTTTAAGATAAGCAGTCATAGCAACATGATGAATTGAAAGCACATATTATCATCTTCATTTGTAGCTTCATTACAGGAAGTTGGTATTATTTTATCATAAAGAAACACACTAAGAAAGATATTATATATTGTGAACAATGTTCTTTAAATCTAATTATAAAAGTACTTAATAAATATAAAAAGTGACAGAAACATTCAGTTGCTTGGGGTATGTGAATGTCAGTGGCTTTGACAATTAGGATCATCTACCATTGCCAACGTCCCCATGAATATGTTTTCAGATGATGTGACAAAGTTTATCATCTCGAGTTCCTTAGCTCAGGAGTGATATGGTCCTAATCTTTTAATCAATGTGGAGTTTTGAATGTGTTGTCTGCTTTTCTCTGTCATTTAAGAAGGACTCTGTATGTTCTGAGGCCATAATCACTAAAACTTGGTTCTAGAATAAATTATCTCTTATTCTCTGAGGGGTGGGGAGGAGAGAGAGAGAGAGAGAGAGAGAGAGAGAGAGAGAGAGAGAGAGAGAGAGAGAGAGAGATGTTCAGAATGTAGGTGTCATTCTTTTATATTTTTAAATAATGTCTATACAATGGCAAGTGCATTTCTAAAAAACAACTAGATTCTACACTGCACTTTTTGATTAGTCGTTATTTGCTATAATTATAGATTGTCGTCCAGCACTTCTCTGCTATGTGGAAGTTACTAGGGTTAGTAATGCTTCAAAAGTCAGCATGCACACACACATGATTTTTGGAAAGTACTTGATTAATTTCAATGAACATTTATATCCACTCTTACTTGATAATACAACTGCTGCTGCTGGCTCTAGGATAATAAAGATTGCCATGATTTATCCCCATTTTCAAAATAAAAGACTGGCTTAGAAGGACAGGACAGGGCTAAGTGACATTCCCCAAACCACAAAATACATGTAAGTAACATTCCTGGCACATTGAGTCCTCTCGGTAAAGTCTGGTGATTTTAATCCTCTCCCATGTGTTCAGTTTCCTTCCCTTCTGAGTACATTGTAGTTTCAGTGTTAAGAAATATGATTATTTGGATGGAACAGATTGCAAGCATCCCTTGTCAGGGAGCTGTAAATACCCACCGTATTGTTCAGCACACAGAGAAAAGTATGGGCAATCCACATTTGTTTTCACATGCTCTTCATAGAAGGGAGTGGCAAGAACAATGTTTACAGAGTCCATCTGGAGGGTTGCCAGCAGAGAGGCATATGTTTGTACCCTGTCTTCTTACCGTTCACTTCATCCTTACTGTCTTCTCATCAAGAAAAATAAAACCCTTCAAACCACTTAGTTGGAAAGAACTCTGTGTTTTTGTAAGCTAATAAAAAAGGTAATAGGATGATTTTAATTTGTAATCTGGAATGAGAGATATGTGTTAGAGATAGTATCTTCTCTTTTTAAAACAATTGTCCATTCCTTAAGAATTCCAAGCATGCATGTATACAATGGATTTTGATTACTGCATATCCCTTGCTCCATTTTCTTTGATAACTTCTTCTGTCTGTTCCTTTCTTGACTTCAGGTCGTCTTCCGGGTCTTTCTTGTTTGTTTGCTCTATAACTCACCAAATAGAATATTCCCAATGTATGGCAGGGAAGCATCTCGGGGTAACAGCCCTGTAGAAAACTGACTCTCCCTCCATCACTGCATCAGTTACCAATAACTCCTTAGCGAAGGGATGGGCTATCATGAACCTCTCCCATATCTCTTCTGGAATGTTGGCTGGTCTTATCTGATGTGGGACTTATACGGCACCCAGGGCTGTTGTAAGCTCATAGGTGTAGTGTCCAGAAGACACAAGTTCACAGCACTCCTCCCCATCCTTCAACCATTATAACCTGTACATTTCCCTTCTCTACAATATTCTCTGAGCCTTGGGCAGAGGAAGTGTGAGACCGATGTCCCATTTAGGGACAAGCAATCTCCAGTCAACCTTTCTCCTTTGACTGGTTGTGGGTCTCTGTATTAACCGAAGTTCACTATAAAAAGGAGCTTCTCTGATGAGGTGTGTGAGCTGTAGTAATCTGTATGTATATATGGCCAAGTATCCAGAGGACAGCTTGGTGCTATGACCATTTAACACAATAACAGTTGTAGTTTCTCCTTAGGGCCCAGCCCTCCCCAGTCAATGATTCTTGGCCAGGTTTATAGTGGCAAATGTAATGCAGAGACTTTGGCATTTGGAAGAGCCAACACAGCTTTCTTTATTGGGCTTCATGCTTGCAACACATCATTAGCAGCACCAGGGTTTGCAGGCCTGGTCTCTGTGTATAAATGGAGGATTCTCTTCATTTTGGAGGAACCAACACTGCTTTCTTCATTAGGCCTCATGAAGGATACGCAGCAGCAGCAGCAGCAGCAGCAGCACTAGGCTTTGCAGGCCTGTTCTCTGCTACTGTTCGGGTTGGTTCCAGGGAGTGTTAGACAGTTTGGATAAAAACAGGCCCTTTGAATGCCAGTCCAGCTGTGCTGGATGGAGACCCCATCAGTGGAAGGCGTACAGTCCATCCTTTATGTGATCTCACCCGGCCTTCTCAAGGACCATGTTTACTCAGGTCTTTTCACCACCGTTCAGTCATTTGTCAGGAAAGTTTAGCAGTAGGTTTCTTTCCAAATGAAATAGAATTGCATTTTTGAACCCAAATACGTTGCTTCATAACCTTGTTTATTTAACATGTACGGTGTGCCAGAAATGTACAGAAAGTCTTAAAAATATAGACATTTTCCCCTGTATCAACTAGACCTCAAAACAGATGTGATTTCAATACCAGTCTGAGGAAATTATATTTGTTCTATGTTATCTATTAACAAAACCAAACAGATGTGCCTTTTTACAAAGAGAAGTATGTACAGCGTATGGTCAAATTTGTCCCGTAAGTTTTCTCCACAGGAGACAGGCTCTAAGATTTGTAATGCATTCCTCCCTTTAATTCCTAATTGATGCCTCATATGCTGTCATATGATATTATTCAATTTCCTTCTGGTCTGAAACAAAGGAAGATCTAAGAGACCAGTTCTGTAGGCCAGTTCAAGCTGCTCGGCTCCATACAAGTTAGACGTGTTGAAACACTGGAGGAGTAAAGCTGGCAGCTTGTGCTTTGCCTGTGTTGACAGACATGTGGACACAACTGTAAGCGGGCCAGCCACAGGGCTCACAGGCAGGATTTCTAAATCCCAGATACCTCTATCACTTGCTTATACTCTCGGGAGAAAATAAAACAATTGACAGACTTTCGTTGGCCATTTAGTAAAGATACATATGTTTCTTTGAATGTTGAAAGCATCAGGGCTGTGTTTGTCTTTGTTCCATCAACATTTATTTGAAAAAACTCTTGTGAGGCAATGTCTGTGCTCTAGTCCCACAGATTCTGACATCCTGACTCCTTTGTCTGTGGGGGTGTGTACATCTGTCTTTCCGACTGCTGTACATATGCACGTATATTTAGATATGCGTGGTCCTGAGCATAAACTCCCAGGTCCTAGCAAGATTCCCTCTTAAAGCTCCTTTAACAAAAACAGTCTCATCAAGAACATATCTTCAGAGCTTGATTGAAAAGTGTTGGTGGCTGGAAAGTGATTGGAATTAAAGGCAGCCACAGTTACAGCTTCCGGATGCTTTCCATGCCTTGTTTGCCTATTGTTTTATACATGTGGAGGGGTTTGGTTTAGGTTGGTTGGTTGGTTGGTTGGTTGGTTGGTTGGTTGGTTGGTTGGTTTGGGCAGTAAGAACATTGCCATTTCTGCATACAGGCTGCTGGAATTTGCTACTAGTTTTGCTATCATGTGATTATTGGTAGTTGCTTATACTCCCTGGCCCTTCATGGCCTCATCTGTATAATATATTCACAGTATTATGTCCATATTGCATGTGATGGTGTGATGAGTATGGAGCAGATAACTTAGGATTGAATTTACAGGTAAATGATATGTTTTTGGTTTAGTCTTTCATCATGCTTCTAAAGAGGATTGGAATTAAGCAATGCCTATTGGCCATAAGAGTACAGCTCCCTTAGCTTCTGCAGGGAAGTAGAGATACATATGGTAGACTCCTTGTTTATCTCAGCATCGTGCATTTTCTGTTGTTCAAAACATAGTGGCTGTTCAGAAGAGAACCGCCTTCTGTCCTGAGATGGACTCACTTGGAGCTCCAGCATGGCTTTGAGTTTACAATCCTCTTCCTTCTCCTTCCCAACTGCGGAGGTTACAGGATATGCAGCCAAGTTCTCTGAACATCTGATATGTTTTAAAGAATTGATTTAACCATGTCATTAGCTACTACTATATATGAAGTACACTTGAAAATTTGGTCTGTAGATTATTAATGAGAACTTTTCCATACCCTTTAAACTATTGGACAACATTAACACACACACACACACACACACACACACACACACACACTTGAAGCAACCTGTAACATGGTTTGCCTGAATCTACATGTAGAACTTTTGAAATCTAAAATGTTTCTTATTGGAAACTTTGTCTGCCTATCATAGCACTATTAGTGAAGGATGGAAGTCAATCTGAATAGCATATTGTATAAGATCCAATTGCATAGTTCTAACCTATGGAATGTTTTATTTGGAAAAAGCAGAATTAAAGCAAGGTTTTATACCACAGTAATCATTTTTGACTTACACAAGAGGGGAGAGAGAGAGAGAGAGAGAGAGAGAGAGAGAGAGAGAGAGAGAGAATGAACGAACAGATAATCACCTCTGAAATACCACCTAAAGGTGAAATCTTAGGAGACCCTCGGGTCCTGTGGCCTGGCCTAATTGCCTTCATGACTTGTACTGTCACAGGGACCCTGGAAGTCAGTATTTGTGCATGGTATTTTCTTTAGAGTAGGTGAAATTCACTTGTTTCTTTGCATAGTTTTTTTTTTTACATCTTTTGCATATACATTGTTCTCACTACCCTCCTGAATTAAGAAGTCCTTCTAAAGGAATGGGAGGAGGAAAGCAAAGGAGGGAGGGAGGGAGGAAGTGAAGGAGGAAGGGGCTGTCATCTGTGTCTTACACATATCTAGATCATGTTCACTGTACACTGTATGTTACATGTTCACTGTGAACTGAATGAATAGAATATAAGGATGAAGAGGAAGACCTGTGAACAAGACAACATTTCTGATATTGTGAAAACATTTCGTAGTAATATGTCAGTGGGATAAAGAGAACATAAAGTAACACGGGCTGAAGTCAGCTCAGCGGTGCCACCTTGACGTATACAGACCCACGGTTTTAATTTCTAGTCTCTCACTCTCTCATACACACACACACACACACACACACACACACACACACACTCCCACTGAAATAAAGGATTAAAAATATGAAGGAGACATAGGTGATGGAAATGGACAATATGAAAACCTACTTAATAATGAGCTGAAGCTCCTTCCTGGATACACAGTAATGCAACCATTTGAATATACACCCTACATGTCACAGTTGTAATAAAAGGATATGAGAGCATGCAAAAACAAAGTGGAGGAGGGTCGCAAAAATCACCTAACTGATTGAAGATCACTCGGGTTTTATAGAAATTGTTTGCTTATTTTGAGAAAGAAATGAGTTTAACATGTTTAGCCTAGGTTCAGAGGATCCCTCTCAAATTAGAAAAAAAAAAAGCTATGGCTATATAAAAAATAATTTTTTAGTGCTAAAAGTCTATTAGAATCTACTTATGAAAAGGATTTCGTTCAAGGTGGTGTTCTCTTTAGTCATCAGACATTTTATTTTATTTTCAAGAGCTAATATAGCTCTTAAATATTTGCAGTTTTATTACTTAAATAAATATAGCCTATATGGTAACTAAAAATAATTAAGAAAAAAAACAAAAACAAAAAAACAAGAACTCCCTGAAACTTATGTGTTGTATCCTAAATCAAGAAAAATGTCATTTTGATGAGTATTTCCAACCCGTGGAAAAATTAAATGAAGCCATTTTAAATGTATGGCAGTTTAAGTCGATGAAGTAGAGAAACTAACAATAATACAAATGTTAAGCAGAAGGAACAAAATACTAAGTCCTTTAGCTAGACCCTGAAAAAGAATACTTTAACTAGGAATAGCACAAAACAAGGTTCTGTTCAAAATGGCAGCAACCTTATTTGCTTTGCTCTCTAAACCAAGTCACAAAATATGCTTATGAAGAATAGAAGCACCCATTAGTATATGATAAACCCAGAAAGCATCTGTAACTCCAAGTCACTGAACACTGAAGATGTCATAAAGACCTAAAAACAGAGAAAGCAAACCCCATATGCCTGTCAAGGGGGCTGGCAACGGAAAGCAGGCATGATTTGCTCTGCAGAACTCCAGCTAGGCTTGGCATTGGACTCATTAGTGCAATTACTGAAGAAGGGCAAGGTGGAAAGAGGTGAATTGAAAGTGTATTGATCAAAACCATCGTATTATTTTCTTGTTTCTATCCATTGCTATGTCCAGAGCTTATGGGAGACAGAAAGTACATGCCCTGGAAAAGAGCCTTGGTGATGCCCTAGTGCAGACAGCACAGGCCTTCTGGTGGGGATCAAGTGTGGAGACTGAGTTGTGGAAGTGTTGACACTACTCAGAAATTGCACAGTCTACTCATAAAGCAGAACCTACCCAACCCAATATAAAGCCAGATGACCACATGATTTGTCTATAGACATCACTTGAATTACTCTTGAGCCTGTGTTGGTGAATATCAAGCCATAAAATCCTACAAATTTAACAAAATTAAAGTTGGGGCTGGAGAGGTGGCTCAGTGGTTAAGAGCACGACTGCTCTTCCAAAGGTCCTGAGTTCAAATCCCAGCAACCACACAGTGACTCACAACCATCCATAATGAGATCTGACGCCTTCTTCTGGCGTGTCTGAAGACAGCTACAGTGTACTTAGATAATAATAATTTAAAAAAAAAAAAAAACAAAGTTAAAGTTGTTTTACTCACATTAATCCCAGTGTGGTGGGCAGCTTTCACCTGTCCTAGAGCTGACTCTCTGGAGCTTGTGGCTCCTGACATCCTTGGGACGCGCACTGCGATGAAAGAGCCTGGGAATCTAACTGCTAAGTCCTGTGACAGCCCCAGCCCATTGTTCGTGAAAGGTGTCAGACATCACATGGTGGCCACTAACTTATCTGCAGCTCTAACATGTATGCCCGACTCTTGTATCACCTTCAGGTTTCATTTTAATTAAAGTTAATTTCAAATTCAAAAGCTAACACTGGTCACCCATGTATACACCATCTTTGGCTCAAGGCTGTTCTAACCACTGAGCCTCTGGAAGGTAGTAAATCCTGGAGCATTCCTGCTTGTCAGTTATATTGGTGGATTGTCACAGGACCAGCTATTCAATGATTTTTGTAATAAATCATTGATGTATAATCAACAATCTCATGCCTCCCTTACAAATGTTTGATTTCAGACATTTCTTCTGTTCTCTGAGAACTGCTCTGCATTTTCTTTTTGCCTAAAAATAATTGTTGAGAACGCTTTTCTTCCTAATAACAACATTTGAGAGTGTCTAATATGTTTCATACAAATGTAACTGCAAACTCATCTTTTTCTCACTATTACCTGATGGTTAATTTCTGGTGTTCACTGAAGCAATTTTGTAAATTAATGAAAATATGAAATACTCTATAGAAATTTTCATAGGGTGTCAGTTGAAAGCAAATTATCTAGGAAGCCTTTTAAAGGAGTCAGGTTGGCAAATGTGTCTCATATATTTTGTGAAAGGATATAATTCTGATTTAAAGATCTATTGAAAATATTTATTCTTATTTGACTACAAATGTATAGTTTAATCTGTTTGTGGTGTGTCTTGTTTTCAGTATTTAGATTCTGAGAATATGAGTTTTTCTTTGAGTTCCCTTATGGTTTGTTTCATTCTTTTCCTAGAGTACCCGAGTGGCCTTAGACCATCTGGAGTCTGTGCCTGAGAAACTGAGCCTGCTAGAGGATTTCAAAGACTTCAGAGTGAGGAAGAGTTGCCTTGTCTCTTTCGTTATTTTTGTCTGAGTTAGAACACTTGACATCTTCCTGATGTGCAAGAAAACTCGTGGAAAGGGGAGGAAGTTCTGAAAAACACTGGGGACTTTTAACAGTGCCACCTTACCAGAGTTCACTGACATTTGTGAAGTCAGGACTGAAAATAGCCAAATTTTTGTATTAATATTACATAGGAAAATAGAAACATCTATCTTACTATTAGTAATGTACTTCTTCCTTTAAAGCTGTACTGACAATCTAGAAGATTCTAAGAATTCAAGGGGGGAGGGGTGACACATTCAGTCACAACAGTAAAACAGACATACATTCTGTTTTAGGGACACCCCATTTCATGGTTATTCCTCTACCATGGCTTGTGAAATCAAGTTCATAATAGTTTAGAGTTCATTTCTTCATATGACCCCTGAGGCTTGCAAATGTACAGTATAACCATAGCAAGCTATAGCTGACTACAGTATCAACATACTAGATATAAGTAAAAGCTCAAAGCTAAATTGATACAGGGCTCATGTTGTAAACATGTAGCCTCTTACTTCAAATTGGCCCTAAAATTACTAAAAATATGACTTATATTTAAGTTCCCTTTGAATATAGCATATCATTTGATTATACAGTTAAGTAGGAAATGTCAGCAAGCAACAACCTGGGTGTGTAGTAATCACAAGTATGATATAGATCTCATACAAAAATACAGTGATTATTTTTGATGGTTCAATAGCTAAACATTTTTTTTCAGCATGATCTAAAAGTGGTTTGACACATCCTGAAGCTAGCCAGTTGCAGATAGGGTAAAACAAGTGTTCCTTGTTACTTTACTAGTAACAAAGTGTTGATTTTCTCTCAAGATATAAATATGTATTTACAGTTTGAAACCCTGTCTGTTAGAAAACCAGCATACAGGACCGTGTTACTTCTCTTCTTCCTTATATGACCCACTATCCACCACCATTACTTTTCTTTCCTCTGTAGGAATACGTGTCATTCAGATGAATGGAGGATGGGCAAAAATCAGATGCTAATCTTAGACCAGGGCAAGCCTATGGAGTTAGCCTTCCAGTAACAGCTCACTCACTCGCCCCCCCCCCCCCAGTGCTCTTTCTGAACAGAACGCTTATGAGTGTAGCTCAGAGTGGTGTTCTCTTATCAGAAGGTCTATTATCGTTACCCAAAGTCTAGCAATTGTCTGTAAGCCTAGCTTACACATGCACAGACTCCAATATGAGGATACACTTAAATTGAATTTTTCTGGGCAAATGTATTTTCAGGTTCAGAATTGTGCTTTGATTCATTAAAAGTGAAACCTTTGTCCTGAAAATGGGCATAATTGGTAGCTAGTTTTATTATCACACATAGTAAGCATTTTTATAATTATAATATAGATATTATTTCACAGGGTAGCAAACAGCAAGGAAAACAAAATATATTATGTTTTTTTTTAATATTCAGATATATTTTCCCTACTTTACGTAAGAGGAAATTGAAGCTTAGAGTATATAAGTTAGCTTTGAGTGAGATCTAATTTGTCTCTTCTTTTCACTGTTGCCTCTATCTTGAAACCCAGTCTACATGTTGTGTGCACCCAAAAGCCATCTATACAGTTTAAAATAGCTCATTTAAATCTCTTTCATGAAATAACTAGATACAGCCTTAAGTGAAAATATAGAAATCCCAATATCATTAAACATGGATTATACTTACACGTGTACACATACATATACATGTGCACATATACATGTTCATATATGTATACATATTAGATACCTTTCTATAACTCAGAGTAATGTAAGCAAGAATTCAAAGACCTATGTGTTCATCTAAGTTCAAGTTCTTGTCCCAGCCGGCTGAATGTCTCAGGGATTACTTAATGTAAACTGAAGGACATGAGCACTACCACCTGTCTGGGTCCTTCCCACGCTACGACCACAAAAATGAACTCTGCAAGTGTACTTACTTGTTGATAGTCCCATAGTTGTGACTGCATAGAAACTCTGTCCTATTTTGATACACTTGACTTTATCCTTGCTTGAGTGTGGTGTGTCCTCTTGCCCTCCTCCTGTCTCTTCCTCTTCTCTTAACCCCATTTTGGGAAGAGCAAAGGAAATATGGATGTCTCTGCCATCTGTATTTACACATCACTTACTTGATACGGTGGAAAGGATGCGGCACTGGGTTCCAACCTAAGTCTGCCACAGATCTGGCCAAAGCAGTCATAACTCCAAGGGCCTCTGACTCTCTTTCCTTTTCCCTTTCCTCATGAACATGAAAACCTTGGAACTGGAATTCCAATTCTTCTTCCTGCTTGGACCATCAGTGAAATGAAAGTTCTTTGGAAGTATTTCAGACTCTACCTACCATAGATAACTGTACACACCAAAATCATTTACCCTCATTTTCTTCCAAGTTGTCCCTCAAATATTAAATGTCTAAGTGATTATCACAGCTAATTGCCATGTTCCTTCTTTCCCCTGAAAATGAAGGGAAGATTAAAAACAAAAGTTCCTGAACATGTTGCTTTCTTAATTTGTTTTCTGAATTTGTATGGTTATGAAGACTAATTAAATATTTAATTTAAAAATATATGCAATCCATACACCTTCCCAGCTGTGGAGCAATTGGTAATTGTAAGCAGTTGGACTGGGTCAGTTTCTCTAAGTATATCACACCCATCTTATCATTGTGGTCAAGCACAGTGCGGCCATTCTTCCCATTTTCTTGGTCACCTCTTTTTTCCTATATGTATCTTTCTAACTACTGACTGCAGTTACCTCCCCATATGTCAATATTTCCTTACCATAATTTCAATCCCTGGTTTGTTTGTTTGTTTAATAACTGTGAGTACATTGTCGCTCTCTTCAGACACACCAGAAGAGGCCATCAGATCCCATTACAGATGGTTGTGAGCCACCGTGTGGTTGCTGGGAACTGAAGTCAGGCCTCTGGAAGAGCAGCCATTTGCTCTTAACAGCTAAGACATCTCTCCAGCCCCTTCAATCACTGAGTTTTCTTTCATCTACCAATTTCCAACCTTTTGTTGCTTTTTTTCCAGGGTTCCTCCAGTTTATCTGAGAAAACTGATGGCAGGTACTCTAAATACAGCCTACACGGAGATTCTGTTCAACAGCGCCGAGATGACACCAAGCCCAGAATCAAGAGCTTTAGGGTAATATTCCTCATATTCTTTTGGGGGTTCAGAATGCTTGGATCATTAACCATCTTAAAGTCCATAACCTGAGAAACAACCGTGGCAGTGTTTGTTTTGGGGTGCTTGGGAAAGAAAAGATTCCATTTCATATATAAAATAATTTTTCAATTCCGTAAACATATGCAAAGATGGGGCTTTTAACTTTGTAACCCTTAAGTCCATGCTATTGTTATGATAGCATGTTGTCTATCTGTGGAAATTGATGCCACCTACAAAATCCTGGGCTGAGAAAACCCTGGTCACTTGGTTGGTCAAAGATATTGTAAATGATTGCCCAGCTTCATGGATAAAACAAGTGGCTCTCAGCATTCAAGTCCCCTTGAGGTCCAGTATCCTGTGCTATTAATCCTGTAGCCTTGGCATATCTAAGTACTCTCTTATGTGGGCAAATTCCTCACTAGGACTTCTGATACATAAGTACATGAGAACATTTGATTGTATTGACAGAAAGTGTACCATTCCTAATTCTGCCCCAATATCCTTTGAGGGCAGACAGCTGAACCCAGTTGGCCCTGAATGAACTTAGTCCAGAACCAAGTATATTGACTTGAACATTGTGACATTCAGGCAGGGTAATTTTTGTTGTAGGAGCTATATTATTCATTATAGGATGGTTGGCAACATCCCTACCCTCTAATTGTGATATCCAAAAGGATCTCTAGGAATTGCCATATAACTCCATGGCCAAATTACTGCCCCAATACACACACACACACACACACACACACACACACACACACACAGGGGGGGCGGGGGGAGAATGTTGACTCAGAATCCATTTATAGTCAGAGGTGTACTTATAGTACAAAAAAGTCTCTAATACATTAATATTAATGAATTTTCATTATACTGTATGCATTCACTTACTGCAGCCACATATAATTATTACTAAGGAGCCTCCTTCCTCCTAATATAATTGTATGGACTACCCAGTGGATAGAGAGATAGAACTCATTTCAGGAGATTAGCTGTGCTGCATTATTGATGCCCCCACAAGTGAGAGAATTTCTCCTGATTCTGTTATTTTTTAACCAATTTTAAAGTTAGAATTATTAGCTCTAGTGGTAACCTTTTTGTCTTGTATGACAGTTTTTAAATCATCTTCCAACATTCCTATAGAGTCCCATACACTCTGAATTATTCATTTCTCCTTTAATAGAATATGATATGTAGGCAATGGGAGTTAGTCATAATTACTAATTATTGAGTATGATAGAACAGACTCGTATAGGTCTGTTTTTATGCATGTTTTTATGAAGTCATGCCTACTCCTTATAGCAACTGTCATATTCACAGTGTTTGGCCTCCTATATTACTGAAGAAAGGAAGGTTACAGAGTGATTAAATGTTTCAATCGGTATTTAAAACTAAGTCTACTTAGATGCAGTATTCTATGTTCTTGACCACTGTGCTATTACTGAATATGTTTGGACTTCATATCGCTCAAAGTCACAGAATGTAGGGCTATATTTTTAATGTGTTGTAAAAGTTTTCTCCAAAACCACATGACTCTATTGCATAGCCTGTTACCAGTTTAACAGAGGTCTAGATAGACATTAAACATTTAAAACATTATTTCCCAGTGCAGCATGATTTGCTGCCTGGCGAATCTGTGCTATCTGCTGGTGAAAAACTGCTCTAAATCAGTGCAATTTTCATAATAGCATTTGGCAAAGGCATGAATGTTTAACATGTGCAGCAAGTAACCACATAGTTCTGGGTAGAGTTGTGTTTGCAGCTGAAGGCAGCTGAAGGCAAAACCAGTCCTGTGTCTGAGGGGGTTAATCTTTGGTAATATGAGGAAATCAGCTTGAGAACTTTGGAAATAGACGTTATAAGTGCAGAAGAGGCCCACAACATCCCGATGTCCGATGGCCATGTTCCTGAATTAATTCTCTGTAAACATTTTCCCATACTCATCCATCCTTATGATGAGATCATATAGAGATCATCACCAATGTCTACCCTAAATAATGCAGAATCCTGACTGTTTGGTGAGACTGCCTTGCCAGTTATGGACACCAGTAGTCACGTTGGCAATAAATTATGTAAAGAGACTGAAAGAAGTAGCCTGTGATAGTTAGATTTTAGTCAATTTGACATAAGTTAGAATCACCTTAATTGAGAAAAATTCCTGTCCTGACTAGTTTTATGTCAACTTGACACAAACTAGAGTGATCAGAGAGGAGGGAGCCTCAATTGTAAACGTGACTCCATAAAATCTATAGGCTCTTGGAAAGCCTATAGAACATTTACTTAATTAGTGACTGACGTGGGCGGGCTCAGTTCATCATAGATGGGGCCACCCGTTTGCTGCCTATCCTCAGTTCTTTTCTTTCTTTCTTTTTTTTTTTTGTACTTCATTAATTAATTTTATTTATTAAAATCACGTCCCAGTTGCACCCCCTGCAGGGAGTGAAGTGCTTGCTGTGTAAACCTCAGCTTCAGAGTTCGGATTCCCGGATTCCCGGTGCTCACAAGTGCACAGGTCCTGGGTTCTTTAAGAAAGCAGGCTCGGCAGGCCAGTAAGCAGCCCCGCTCAGTGGCATCTGCAGCAACTCCTGTGTCCAGAGTCCTTTCCTGCTTGAGTTCCTGCCCTAACTTCCCGCAGTGACTTTTACCTGGAAGCATAAGAGAAAACCAACCCATTTCTCCCAAAGCTGCTTGAACCTAGTAGAGGAAGAGCCAGTGCTGAAGCTCTGTAGCCACACTCACTTGTAGCCACACTCACTTGTAGCCGCACTCATGTGTAGCCACACTCATATGTAGCCACACTCACATGTAGCCACACTCACGTGTAGCCGCACTCACTTGTAGCCTCACTCACGTGTAGCCGCACTCACTTGTAGCTGGACTCACTTGTAGCCACACTCACTTGTAGCCACACTTACTCACTTGTAGAATGCTATCTAGGGCTTCCTTCTTTCTTTTTTTCGACTTTGAACAATTGCTTTATTTAAGCAGTCAGAAGGAATGTCACAAGTAAAATCACGTGATTTCATGTTCATTTTTTATCATCCAGAATATAAATATGGTTATCATTCTTTATTTACATTTCTTTTTTTTTTTTTTTTGGATTTTTGAGACAGGGTTTCTCTGTATAGCCCTGGCTGTCCTGGAACTCACTTTGTAGACCAGGCTGGCCTCGAACTCAGAAATCCACCT
>NC_034596.1:86087569-86098557 GCF_900095145.1 Mus pahari | reverse complement strand
ACAAATAATATAAAATAACTTGGTGTGACTCTAACTAAGGAAGTGAAAGATCTGTATTATAAGAATTTTAAGTCTCTGAAGAAAGAAATTGAAGATCTCAGAAGATGGAAAGAACTCCCATGCTCATGGATTGGCAAAACGGCCATCCTACCGAAAGCAATCTACAGATTCAATGCAATCCCCATCAAAATTCCAACCCAATTCTTCACTGAGTTAGAAAGAGCAATTTGCAACTTCATCTGGAATAATAAAAAACCTAGGATAGCAAAAACCATTCTCAACAGTAAAAGAACCTCTGGTGGAATCACCATGCCTGACCTTAAACTGTACTATAGAGCAATTGTGATAAAAACTGCATGGTACTGGCACAGTGACAGACAGGTAGGTCAATGGAATAGAATTGAAGACCCAGAAATGAGTCCACACACCTTTGGTCACTTGATCTTTGACAAGGGAGCTAAAACCATCCAGTGGAAAAATATCTAGAGTTTCTTTTGTGCCTCACTGTAGGGTGTGGTTGTACAGAGGGGAAGTGCCCCATAAATCCTAAAGTATTGACCTGTTTAAAAAAAAATCCTAACTAGAAAAAGGAAAACTGCATTCTACTCTTTTATACACTGTAAACTGTTTTTCTTTGTCAATGAAATAAGTACTTCCCAAGCTTTTGAGAAGTCATTCCTCTCATGTTTTACATTGTGTGTTATCTCTGTGCCTAGAATGTTTTTAGGCACATGTTTATGTTGTGTGTTGTCTGTGCCTAGAATGTTTCTAGGCACACATGACTCAAATTAGCCTTCAGGAAGCTTCCCGTTGTAGTTGGAACTCAGAGAATGTTCCCATTTGTTATTCTTTGGAGTCCAGCATTCAATGAACATTAGTTTTTACTAATAGATTACAAACCCATAGCAATTTGAATCCTTCTCTCAACAGTGATGGTACAGACAACCAGTGAAGGATGCAACAGAGGTGCTCCCAATCAACTTGGCTTGGGACTTAGAACACAAGTGTTGGGTCTTGTGAAAGATGCTTGAAATGACAAGGTGCAGGGAAGAGTTTTGTTCTCGTCTTAATTTGGAAGAGGTGGTTTGTTAGCATCTCATTTGCAGAGTCCTATACTGCTGTTGACAAAATAAGTGTTGCGGTTGGCAGGACCTTGTTGGCATCTGGCTTCTCTCATGTTCTTGCTGTTGTGTAGGAAAACTGTGCAGCATACGAGATGTGTGAGCATACTCTTGCAGAGGAAGACGCGTGAGCAGGAAGGCGGCAAGTCAGATTCCCATCAGGGCCAGGGCCAGAGCTGCCCTCCTGCTCACTCCAGTGACAACCAGCAGTATAAAAATGATCCTGCTTCTAGAAGCCTGTGGAGAGGATGAGCAGCCCCTGATGCCCCAGTTTAGGAGCATGATGTAATATAAAAATACGATAATATAATATCGTGCTAAGCTGAAGAAGCTAACTGAACAGAGCCTGATCTTAACGTTTATATTTAGAATTCAACTCAAAGCTGAGTCCAGCACACTCTCCCTGATTCTCTGTAGACAACAGAGGCGTTTCACGGCCTCTTTTCCATCCAGCCTAATTGAGTTTCTGTAGGAAATGCAGTCTTCCTCGCTGTCCCAGCTGTTTCAAATAGAACAGAATGTCCACAGCGCGCCAGTAACACAGCATCACTAATCTGAATTCACGGAGGATCGTGGTTTGCCCGGAAAAAAAAAAATCTCCATTCATTACCTTTATCCATACTAAATATATGTTTTTAATTAACATTGGGATTTTTTTTGGTAAAATCACAGAAGGCATAGACTTTTCCCATTCTTCTTCTTTCTGAAAAGAAAACCATGGTTTTTTAACCTACTAGCTGAGGAGCTGGCGTGCAGCTCCTATTTGAAGAAGCAGATGTTTTACAGGATTAGAGGAGCGAGATGACTTGAGTGTTGATAATGACTTGTGAAGGGGAAGGTATTATGAAGGAAAGGCAGTTTGCTGAAGCCCTTCACAGTGTTTGTACGATATAGGTAAGCGTGTGTGTGTGATATAAGTATCCCAGCTTGCTCCTGAAAGTCATTTCCCCCTCATTGAATCTCTCTAATTTGTTTATGCCTTGCTCATAGCAATTAATGGCATTCAGCACTTTCCCAGGTCAGCTATTTTTGACTTAAATCTGCAACACCAGCTTCTAAAACATGCTGTGCACAACTCCTGCTATAATTCAAGGCTGTAGGTGATGCATCAACATTTCTGTTTTCATACTCTAAAATATATCACTGGTGCGTGATTCATGCAATTTCCTGGACATTGCTTGGGAATAGTGGGAACAATCATGGCAGAGGGTAAGGGAACAGTGAGCTTATTATTCCTGGTATGCCATCGATAGCCACCTTTCCTCATCTTTGATGAGAAAATAAATGTAAATTGCTAAGCAAATATATGTCCCTCAACCCAGCCAACATGTCTCTCTTGCGTGGAGTGGAGGCAAGATGTTATGAACAGATAGAATACAATAGTGTAAGGATAAGTGGATGGGGAAGATGCAGCAATGCCCTCTGCTGTGTGACCTGGCATTTTAGCCCAGATGCTGTCCACCTCCATTTTGACTCCAGAATAAAGAGCCAGCATACATAATAAATTGGTGATTGTATTCTAAGTTCAGCCAGTGTAAAAGTCTAACAAAAGTCTAATTGGTGTTTTGGATTTTTTTTCCCCAATAATACTTGTGTGAAACATCTCAAACTTTGTTTGGAAATCAAATCATGTAGAAAAATGAGTCATTTTATTCTTTTAACTTCTCGGATTTACATGCTGTTATGTTCAACTACTTGATTTTATCCTGCACTTAAAAAGCTAAACTAAAGGGTTTTTTTTTTAAAAAAAAAAATAAATAAATAAACTGGTGTTTTTTCCTTAATCAGAAAAGAATTATGGATCAGAAGTGATACCTCAGTCAAAGATGAATTTCTTTTATCCCTTTACAGCTTTATTCTACATACCCCAGTTCCCTTGGCATGGAATGTAAAATTTTATACAACTGTCAACAAGGAAATAATGTTTACTAATACAGATAGAAAACTTCTGAAAGAGCCATCAAATGGTCATATCTAGCACAGTCTTTTCTTGATTTTGCTTATGTTGCGGTTGTTGTTAGTGTTTTGAGAGTTCCATACAGTGCACTTGGACCACATTCAGCCCTGCCCTACTCTCCCAGGTTGACCCACCCTTCCCAGCTCACTCATGGAGTCGAGTCTGTAGAAGATTATTTTCATTAATCTGTTACTCTGGTGATAAACATTGCTTGAGGTTTACAGTAGTAATCAGTTTAGATTTCCAGTAGAAAAGATGGCCTGCATAGTAGGGAAATCTTCTGTCCAGACTGGTTCATATGATAAAGGAAGGGACTTAAAGGTGGTCTTGTTCACCCTTTAAGTACAGCTCCCCCTGTAAGTCCCACACTTACACAGCCAAGGCAAAGGATTGCAAGTTCAAAGCAGCCTATGCCACAGACTTTTTCAACAAAGTAAAAGGGGAGGAAAGGGTGAAAGAGAACTTGCAGCTTTAAAACTAGCAATGTCCTATGTGCTGGACGGATTTTAATTTCAGTGTATCATACGGTGCTATCATACCCTCAGTACAGGGGACACATGGAGGTTTGTGGGTGGATGGTGGGTAGATGAGCCACTGTGATAATCAAGGACCCACCCTAGTGATTAAAGTCAGGAGTAGGAGAAGTAAAAATTGAGAGTCGAAGCACAAACTCTAGGTGAACTGTCCAGTTTGAGCTTCCCAATAAGAATGCGGTTTACAGAGGAAGAAGGTCAAGCTCTCTGGAATGCTGACGGAATAGCAGGCCTTCATATTGGGCTGGGAATAGAGAAAGTGCACATTATTTGGCAAAAGAAGTTTAAGAAAACATCCTGTGACAGATCCAGAAATACATCTCTTTTTTTGTTTTCCCTTTTTCTGCAAGGGAGGAGATTGATTAAAAACTTCAAAATTAAATGTATCACTTATAAACTTTGAACTAACTGGACTCCTGGGAGAGAAGTATTTGATGTGCATTGTTACATATTAATCATTAAATATCACTTTAGCAGAGGAACTGAGTCAAGTTGGAACAGCTTTTAAGAAACTACTTACAATGTGAGTTATGAAAGAGAAGTGGACGAAGCCCAGGGAAAATACTAGAAAATGCAAGTCCTTTCATCCATTGAGCTGCTGCAGAGAGCTCTAGCTAACTGGGTTATTCAGACTTAAGACGGCAATAAAAACAGGCCCTTGTTTTAAGGATAAAAATATTGTTAAAAAGCAGAAGCTGACACTATTAACATTGCAAAGTATCTTCATTTTTAATAAACATTTTCTTCTCAGTACTAAAGTGCTCGATTAAGTAATAGATAGGAATTTAAAAGCATTTCATTTTGGATCACCTTGTAAGATGGGTTTAAACTGAGATTCCACAGACTGAACAGCAGTATGGGAGAGCAGGAGCAGTGTGGAAGGGGAGCACACCCTCCGCATGCTCCCGTGTGGAAGGGGAGCATGCCCTCCGCATGCTCCCGCGTGGAAGGGGAGCACGCCCTCCACATGCTCCAGCGTGGAAGGGGAGCACGCCCTCCGCATGCTCCAGCGTGGAAGGGGAGCACGTCCTCCGCATGCTCCAGTATAGAAGGGGAGCACGCCCTCCGCATGCTCCCGCGTGGAAGGGGAGCACGCCCTCCACATGCTCCAGCGTGGAAGGGGAGCACGCCCTCCACATGCTCCAGTGTGGAAGGGGAGCACGCCCTCCACATGCTCCAGCTTGGAAGGGGAGCACGCCCTCCGCATGCTCCAGCGTGGAACGGGAGCACACCCTCTGCATGCTCCAGTATAGAAGGGGAGCACGCCCTCCGCATGCTCCAGCGTGGAAAGGGAACACGCCCTCCGCATGCTCCAGCGTGGAAGGGGAGCACGCCCTCCACATGCTCCAGCTTGGAAGGGGAGCACGCCCTCCGCATGCTCCAGCGTGGAAGGGGAGCACACCCTCTGCATGCTCCAGTATAGAAGGGGAGCACGCCCTCCGCATGCTCCAGCGTGGAAGGGGAGCATGTCCTCCGCATGCTCCAGCATGGCAATCGTCCAAAGGAAGGAGGAGGCACTTGTCTTTTGTAATTCAATTTGACTAGCTCATTTTGTGTTTCTGTTTCATGATGATATGGATGATTTTGACAATTTTTTTTAAGATTTTATTTTGTTTGTGTGTGTGTGTGTGTGTGTGTGTATGTGTGTGTGAGAGAGAGAGAGAGAGAGAGAGAGAGAGAGAGAGAGAGAGAACAGGAAGGGAAGGGAAGGAAAGGGAAGGGAAGGGAAGGGAAGGGGGAAGGGAAGGGGGAAGGGAAGGGAAGAAGAAAAGCTCTGAATCTGGAATTACTGGGGGTTGTGAGCCACAGGACCAGGGAATTAAATTTATATCCAAATTCTTAACTGCTGGATCATCTCTCTAGCTCCCTCTGACTGTATTTTGAAGGCATGAAATGTCATACTTAAAGCTATAGTTAAATCCCCATAGTTCTCACATGCAAAGAATAGAACTAAGGACACTCCAGTCACACGTTAAACCCTGTGAAGGGAAGGGGCACCACACCCAACTGAGCATCAGAACACATGGAGCAGCAGCCACCAGCAGAACCCTAAGCTGTGGCCTGTATTCACAAACACCACCATTTTCCTTTCTCTCTTTTCTTATAATGGATGTCATTGGCAGAAGAATCCATGAAGACCAGAGCAGCAGCATCAACTGACTACAGCTATGTGACACTTTCAGACCAGTCCCCCAATGACAGCTCAAGCACGTCCTGAGCTTTCCCCAGAATAGACTATATCTTCTGGCTGATAAAAGTCATTTCAAAACTTTTATGATTGAAATTATAACTATTATCTACAATGAGATGAAAGCAAAAATGAATAACACAGAGCTGCTTAGGAAATACCCAAATACTTAGAAATTAAATATCATATCATACTTGTACCTAACCCATGACAGCCCAAAGAAGCAAGACAAAGGAAGTTATAAATATTCATCTATATTAAAGTGAAAACACACATTATCAAAATCTATGAGATCAACAACTTCAATGGCATGTGGAAAATGTACCATCTAGTGACCTCACTTCCAGGAGATTAAAACATAAGCAAGCCTTTTGTAGCAATAGGTCTGTCACACACCTTTGCTAAGAGTAGGAAACACATCTTAAAGTAAGTCTTAAGTGTAGATAATAGAGTGTAAATAAAACTATGCTATATTGATGATGATGATGTTGATGATGATGATGATGGAGCAAATACTCTCACAGACAGTGACACTAGGAGAAGCAGGAGGTTGGTGGAGATGTGTAATAGAGCCAGTACTTGTAATGTGCAATGACTTGGGGAACAAGAGGGAAATAAGGATCTATTTATATAAGTGTGTATGTGTGTGTGTGTGTGTGTGTGCTTTTTATTTTGAACTTTTTGTTTATTTGCATTTAATATACAATACCTGTGACCATAACAAAAAGCTGGTGAAGATGGTCCTGAGAATATCAGTGAATTTATCAGGTAGTAATGTTCGGTGAGGCCTCACTGCGTGGCAGACATCTCCATAGACCACCTCATCCACAGTTGCTTGATATGGAATTGTCAACATTCTTGACACCAGTTGTTCTTAGCCAGTCCTTTGATAGATGTTTTAGATGATAGTCCCACCTCATTGTCATCCTTCTCTTTATAAAATGTTATTGTATTCAGGTGATATTGAAGAAGTTTAACCTTGAGGCTGGAGAGGTGGCTCAGCAGTTAAGAGCACTAGCTGCTCTTTCAGAGGTCCTGAGTTCATTCTAAATAACCACATGGTGGCTCACAACCATCTGTAATGAGATCTGATGCCTTCTTCTGGTGTGTCTGAAGATAGCTACAGTGTACTACTCATATACATAAAATAAATAAATCTAAAGAAGAAAAAAAGAAAAGAAATTTAATCTTGAAACCAGCAAGATGGCTCAGCAGGTTGAGGCCTTTGTTCTGGCCTGACACTATGTGTCCAGTCTCCAGATTTCACACAGATAGCAGGTGACAGCCAGCTGCGCAGGTCTGTCCTCAGCCTCTACACACAGCAGCAGAGGCTCGAACCTGTGTGTGCACACAACTATTTAATTAAAAAACCAAAAATCTCAAATTATAAATATAACTTGTGGCCACCCCTGGACGTCACTGTGAACACTTTGGCAGGTTGAGAACGCTACAGCCTCAAGCACACCGGGTCTTCCTCAACTCCTTCCACATTGCTCCGCACTCCCTGCCTCTCCCTGGTGTCATCATCTCCAAGGGTCATCTGCTTTGGCCTCAATTTATATTGTCTTTCTTTCTGTTACTTACTGTTCTTAGAGTGCTTGCCCTGCTCCTAATAATGCCATGCTTCATGCAGTTTATTTGTTCAATGAATGCCTTCCTCCTTTAGAATCCTGAAAGTTTACTGACCATATGCCCCAATAATCTTATTTGTTATTGGCCCAGCCTATAGTACATTCCACCACCCAATTATTCTGAATGAATGGAGGATGGAGAACAAAAATGGTAACAAATACTTTGAAAGGAATCATTTTAAAAATTGCAGCTTCACTACTTATTTAAGTAAATCAAAGTATCTATTTTTAATCAATTTAAATAATGAAATGGTTTAAAGCTATCATCTAATAGTTGAGAAGGACACATTTATGCAACATAGGAAGAAAGGGACCTATTATGTATATTTTTAAATAAATATTTGTTGGATTTATATAATCATATTAATCATACAGAAAACAGTCTGGTAAAATTCTCTTTAAACATCAAATTGTTTTTATTGACCTGAGGTTTCCACCTAAGAATTTGTCATAAGGGACAGACCTAAGTATGGAAAAGCTTACATATTTAAAGGTATTTCTTACAGTGTTATTTAGGGAAACAAAACCCTGGACACCATCTAAAGGCCAAGCAAAATGATGGCTTGTAAAGCACAATGTGCCCACAGACTACGATTTGGGTAACACTGAAGCTGGAGATTGGGATAATATGATGACTTTCAAATGTTGACAACTAAATGCAAAGAACATGAGGTTTGACAAGTGTGTGTGTTTCTAAAGCCTTTTTACATGGTGGAGGAAGGGAAGGGCTGCAAAGAAATATGCCACATGACAACGAGTGATTTTTTTTTCATATATGTGCCTTAGCACATCATGTGTTTTATTTTATGCCGTGATCATTATCCCTAGCCCTAGCAATGTAGCTTGCATAGGAAGGTCCAGTTTGCAGTCAGTACATTCTCACGACTCTCCCCACATACTCTGTGATCATAGAACTGAAGTGTGCTGCTCTTTCACAGGACGACAGGCCCTTTTCTGCCGGTTCCCACGCTCATGGACTAGATCACTCCTCCTCTTGCCAGGACCACAGTCGCTTCCTGTCTAGTCCACAGTTTTCACACTGTAAGTAATAAAGTCGACTACCAGTTATTAAATTGGATTTTTAAAATGTAACTCATGGGGAAATTAAAGTTTAAGGCCAGTACATGATAATAATATTCATGCTAAAGTCTGAGAAATGTTTCATTATGAATCATAAAAAAAAGTCCCCCAAGAACACGTCTGATATTTCCTAACTCCATGAAAAACATGGAATTCTGTTTTAGATCTCAAACTTTTTAAAGAAAATTTAAAGTAAATCATCCATGGTTAAATAAACAAAGGGTTAATTAAACCCATTTTGGGGTTTAAAGGTTATTAAACTGTAGGTGAACAGATAAAGAAAGTTATTTTGTAATAAAGTGGAAATCATAAAAACAGAAAGTTTTTTTGTATATGACTATTCAGAAATATTTATTTGTACAAAGAATAAGGATACATACATAACTTCACACTAAATTTCACTGTTTATTCCCTGTTACAACAGTAAAATGATGTCGTGGTTCACTAGGCCAGGATCCAGTTACAGCATGCATTTCCTCCTGTCCTTCTCTAGTGGTCCTCTTCCCGTGGGCGAGGGGCTATCTATGCATTATACCAGAAGAGGGCATCAGCTGTGGCTTTAAAGATGCTTTCTATTTTAATACCCCAAACTCAATACAATTTGAAATGAATCTTAGAATAACAAGTGTATAGATGGATTTTTATGGTGTAAGTGACTTTTTGTTGACTGCCTATCTATTCCCTCCACCACAGACTGAACGGAATGAATGAGTGTTGTCTGCTGTGCAAACTGTTGCTTCCCTAGCCTCCCACATAATACTTGAATCATATTAAAAGCCCAATTAATGTTCAATTAAATTAGGTAGATGAATATACAAGTCCTTTTTTGAAGTCTACTTTTATCTAAGCTATTGGCATTCAAATACTATTTAATAGATTCTAATTTGCATAATAATTTAGCTCTTCAATTTATCATGGGCCTGGAGGGTTATACATTAAATTTGATAATTCTGTCATTTAAAATAGCTAGTCTGCTATAAAATAATATACCAAAATAAGTCTTAAAAGAAGTAGGTCAAATCCAAAGGTGATATCTCTCATTTTTGCTTATTTATATTCATGGATTCATTTAATAAATATTTATCAGATTCTGACAAATGGTTTGGTTTTCATTATATCATAATTATTTCATTGCAAAAGGTAAGCATTTTTTTCCTTCCCATCTTAATCATTTTACCAAATGATTTTGTAAATCTGTAAATTTCCTGCTATTCTGATGTTGCGGTCTCTCTCCAATCTGAATTACATCTCAGTTGGATATGGCATCGCAGAATCTGGTGTGTGTACAGGCAGAGCTGTATCTTCCACATTAAGCAATGTAAAAGTTTCCTCAGGTTACCATTGGCCAGAAAGGAAGGAACTGAGTACCTCAAACATTACAAGTCCCATCTGCTGGTACCCTAAAAACCTGCACTACCAGGCCCAGGAGTCCAGCAGAGCAGCCACTTTCCTACTGCCACTTAAGTTTGCTAAAGTTGTCTTCTAAAAGGAAATGGTTAGAAGATGTGAGGTAGGAAATATCAAGGTGGTGGGAATTACATTTACTATTATAAAAGGCATTCAAGGAGACTGCATTTCGCTTTTGATTGTATCATCTTGTGACCACCCTTGATCATTTTTCTAACTAAGATAGATTTCTCATGGGCAGACACGGGTTTCTATTCAAATGTGGTTCAAAAGTAAATAAAATCAATAACTATACCAAAAGTTAACCTTGCAATATAGTCTGAATGAAGAAATTCTTTGTCACTGTATTGTAGGATGTAAAAAAATTAATTGAATTACTTTAATGATTAATTGAGGTTTTTGTTTTACTCTCTATATTGACAAATTTATATTTACAATTTTCTTACCATGGTTATCCCCACTTTCTCA
Source organism: Mus pahari (assembly GCF_900095145.1). Lineage (NCBI taxonomy): Eukaryota > Metazoa > Chordata > Mammalia > Rodentia > Muridae > Mus > Mus pahari. Next base: position 86,088,172 of record NC_034596.1, on the reverse strand, counting down.
ATACTTTTCAATGCATTTAGCACTGTCTGAATACTTGTTTTTATAGCAGATTAATTCAACTTAGAGAAATTGTTCTCTAATTTCTCCTTTTACTATATTCCCCAAATTCAAAATTGTCAGGTCCCACAGAGTAGAGCAGAGCCTCTGTCAAATAAGACAATTAAAGATGATGTCCCCAGACCAGAAAAGACACTGGAGCCAGAGTCTAAGAAGAAGGAATACAGGGTAAACAGTTTCAGGATCATAGAATATTCTTGACATGAAGATCAAGAAAACTAGACTTGGGAAATAAAATCTAGAAAAACACAAAGTCAAAACAAGTGTGGCCAAGGGAAAGGATGGGGCAATAGAAGAGAAAAGATGAGGTAAGAAAACCAAGAGCTGCCAAGATGGTTGGTTCAAGTGGGTAAAGGCCCTTACCAAACCTGAGATCAATCCCTGGACGCACAAGATATAAAGAACAGCTGCTCACAGGCTTCTCATTGACCTCCATATGCATACCATGGCATCTGCATCCCCCTCCCCCTCCCCCTTCCCCTCCCCCTCCCTCTCCCTCTCCCTCCCTCTCTCTCTACCTCTCCCCTCCCCTTCCCACACTTGCTC
>NC_034596.1:86073521-86087403 GCF_900095145.1 Mus pahari | reverse complement strand
CTCTCTACCTCTCCCCTCCTCTCTCTCTCCCTCTCCCTCTCCCTCCCTCTCTCTCTACCTCCCTCCCTCCCTCCCTCCCTCCCTCCCTCCCCCCTCACACACATGTAATTTACAAATTTAAAATTCAGGGAGGAGCTGGAGACATGGGTTAATGTTTAAGTTTACTAGCTGTTCTTCTAGATGATCTTCATTTCAGCTTCCAGCATCTACACCATGGCTCATGCCTGCAATGCCACTTCCAAAGATCCAGTTATCATCTTCTGCAGGCACCAAGAGTGCAAATGGTGCATAGACCTATATACAGGCAAAGCACCCATACACATAAATAGTACTCATGAATACAAGAAACTTGTGATAAGAATTTTAAAGCAAACAAGACATGGAACATGTATTTGGGGAGCAAAGAAAGCATGCAGGCCTGGAATGAAAGGGCTTGTCTAAGAAGTCCACAACGCATGTGGCACCCAGATCCACGTTTTCCAATGCTCTCGTTTCTCATGCCTGCTTCTTCACCCCTTGCTTTTATGGAAATACATTGAGGAGAAGGAGGTAAATGTCTCTGACCTTTGTATCCCTGAAAATGGAATCTTCCACTGACACTTGATCAAGCCTTTGGCTGACTATAAAATTCTATGTTTGGCCAGCTACAAAATTCCAAGTTGAGAATGATTTTCCTTATGAGGGCATTGGAAAATTATTTCTCCAAATCCAAGATCATTGTTGAGAAGCATGGATATTTTACTCCCGCTTTTGAAGTTTTCTGTCTTCTCCACCCCCCTCCCTTCTGAGTGCACTTTCTCTTCCCACTCCTGGCCTGGGAGCCTTGGAGGGAGTCTACCTGTGAATCCCAGGGAATTGTGGTTATCCATCCTCCCATGTTCAGGATTGCTGAGCCTGTAAGTGGGGACACACATTTCCCCCTTTTATTGAGAATAGTTTTTCTCATACAGTCAACCCTGATTATGCTTTCCCCTCTCTCTACTCCTCTCAGCTTCTCCCAACCTCCCCTCCCTTCTGGATCTACCTCATTTCTGTCTCTCATTAGGAAAAAAAAAAAAAGAATGACAGGCTTATATGGGATAATAATAAAATAAAATACAGTAAAAGCAAAACCTAATGTATCAGACAAAACAACAGAAGGAAAAGAGCTCAAAAGAAGGAACAAAAAGCAGAGACCCACTCATTCACACAGTCAGGGATCCCATGAAACACTAAACTGGAATCTCTAATATGTGTAGAGAACCCAATGCAGGCCTGCACAAGCCCCGCGCATCCCATCCCAGGCGCTCTAAGAGAGCGGATGGTGTTGGTTTAGAGGTCCTTGTTTTCCTGTTGTCTTCCGTCCCCTCTGACTCTTTCCACTCTTCCTGCCTCCTCTTTCTCATGGTTCCTGGAGCCCTGAGGGAAGGTATTTGATGGAGACATCCCATTTATGACTGAATGTTCCCGGGTGACTTATTCTCTGCATTATTTCTGGCTGTGGATCTCTCTATCTGTTCCCATATGCTTCTGGGGTCAGCTCTCACATTCTTAATAAATCGTTTCATACTAAAGACAGATTCTATTGAGAAAATCCTTAGGAAACAAAGAAATAATATTAGTTGAAGCAACTGAAGACTTAGGGAGGAAAAAGTCCAAAAAAAAAATTATGAAGATTTAATTGAGCTAGTGGAAGGAAATAGTCATAGCTTATAAAAATTAAAATATGAGTCAATTAGTAAGTGGGGAGAAAAATGAGACAAGAAACCTTGCCATAGTCTACCTTTTTAGTTGTCTGTAAGCTGTGTTTATTTACATGGTCATGTAATTATAAACGCTCAGTATTGACAGAACTGAAGTTTCAGAAATAGCTTTTTTGGGAAGAATTAGAGTGAAGAAGTGGGTGAGAATGGATAATGTCTAAAAATGATAAATCAGAAAATAGCATTTTTAGATTTTTTTTTTTTTGTTCTATATATGGAGGAAAGACAGAAAACGGTTAGAGAGCTGCTTGTGGTTGCCTCTAGAGGGTTACAGGGAGGACTGAGGGAGGCCCCTCGTGTTCTCTATAGTAGTTTCAATAATTCAATATATAGATATACAGTTTGATCAAAAATGAGTCTTATAAAGAAAGACAAATGGTACCGCAAAAACCTCAGTTTTTATATCTAACCAGCAAATGTCCAATTTTCTTATTAACTTCTAAATTGAGTGTAAAATCTGGCGTTGGAGCTCTGACCCATTTCAACCTGTGTGGAAACTTGGCGAGGAGATGACCAGGGCCCTGAAGACGTGGAAGGACGTTACTTTCCGGCCCCACAAACAGGCACCTTCTTGCTTGTGATGGAGTCTGAAGTCCATGAGGCCTCTTTTGTCCTGTGCCATGGAAGCCAGGGCACTCGTTCTGCTGCTAAGGGGCTCAGTGAAACTGTGACCAAAGCCAGCATAGAACCACTGATCATGGAAAAAACAAAGGAAATGGGGAAACACTGCATAATTTGTGGTCTCTAAAATGCTCCAGCATTAATGAAAGTTTGTTTTAAGAAGTAATTTATGTCAGCTTTGTGTAGTTCAGGTCAATTCATGAAAAGGTAGATTCCCTCTGCCAGGACGAAGAGAAGAAATGTATAAATTGTCAGTTTCTATTACCATTGGAAATGAGAACACAGAAATCCACTATGAACAGCCTGATCACTCGCAAATTTATCCTGGCTGGCTGGAAGCTGCGGCCCTGAGTCAGGCTCCTCTTTTAGAGGACTGGTTCCATTACCTTCAGCCTGTAGACAGTAGGGGCTTAGTCAAGCCAGAGTCACAATGTCGGCATTTGGAGCTGTCCGGGCCGTCTTTTCCCTTTTTATATGTGGCGACTAGCCACTGGTCTCCATGTGTAGCTCCTTTGAGATGAAAGGCACAGGCCTCCAGGGCAGGGCCCTCTCAGGGCTGAGACTGGTCTAGACTTAAATGAGGTCTGTAGTACTAGAACTCTGCAACGATTTGAGACTAACATGCTTAATTTCTGTGGAATTAGTGTTTCCAAACCAAATTTTAAAATAAACATAGATTGCAAATTGTCTGTAAATCTTAAACTGCCCTAAAACGTAATAATTAAAAAAAAAAAAAAAAAAAAAACTAAATAAGCGACTGCAAGAAAAGACTGACTTTTTTACAATGGGGCTAAATGTTATCTAGAATTCTTACAGAATTAGAAGTGAGTTACTTATCATATTCTAACTTGATACTTTCAGAAAGCCGTTCAGAAAAGTTGTCTTGGAAAACCGATTTCACCTCTCACCTCTGTTTATATTGCTAAAAAAAGAAAAGTTGGCATCCGCGGTTTGTATTTTGAAGGACTCTTTTATCAGAGTTTATATCTTTTGGATGAAAAATAAACTGTCCATAGAAAAACATAATAAAATTACTATGTTAATGGTCTACCTGGTCAACTGTGCACAACTCCTTTTTAAAGTAATCTACCCTACACAGGATCCAAGGTCAACAATATGTGGCATGAGGAGTGTCGGGAGTACTGATAAGAGAAGAACAGAGGTTTCTTGTCCATCAAAGAATTATGTATTCCATGGAAACATAACATATCTGTCTTTTTTATTTGCTTATTTTATGAAACTAGGCTTTGGTTTTGTTTGATGATCAATTAAGTACTAGATATTTGTAAATGACTGAGCCCTGGTTATTGTAATTTGACAAAAGACTTTTCTAGTCACTCCCTAGAAATGATCTAAAAAGTTTGCAGTTGAATGTCTCTGAAATCTCTCTGTGAAATCGCTTGAGTCTACTTGAGAGGCTTCACGAGAGGCTCTGAAATTAGATTTGGAGAAAAACAGGCCTTTGTATCAGGAGCAGAATGTTCAAATGTTCTGAGAAAAGGGGGGCCTGGTCTTCATGAATGAAAACCCCAGGGAGGATGAGAGCAGAAGGTCACTGGCAGGTGCCTGGGTCTCATTCTAATCTCACCAGAAAGCATGAAGGTGGGCAGGTCATCCAGGAGCAGGGTGGACCTTGGATTTGCATTTTAGAAAGGTCATTCTAATTAGAATGACTCAGGAGGCCGAGAGGAAATGGCAGCCTGGACTAGGGAGATAGTAATTGGTGTGAAGGAAGACACCGGTGAGTTTTGGACAAAGAAAAGCAGACTCTAAGAATCTGAGTAGGGTGGGAATATTGGTTCTAAGACAGAATCTTCTTATACTATCTTTATTATTATTATCATTGCTATTATTATTAACTATCATCATTATTAATTACATTGGTTTCTAAGAGTAGTTGATGAGTTGGGACCTGTGAGCTGGAACCTGGAGGGACAGGTTCACATGAACAGTGGGATTCTGGTCTCAAGCTTCGAGAGGAGAATATAAATAAATAAATAAATAAAATAAAACCTAGATTCTAGGTCTACTATTCAGGGGACGTAACAGAGAGAATTCCCTGAAAGGAGGCCTTCAAAATTTCTCCCTGTAAATTCTTTGTATTCCTTGTATATCATTGTATTCTGACAAAGCACTCATTTTCCACTTTCAGATACAAATTTAAAATTTTTGGTTTTAAAATCTAACATGTGTTTTTGAAAATATACTCATTTTTATATATGCTAAATGTCTCCTAGTCCATGTAAAGTTTAATTATAGAAAATCAAATTAAATCCCATGCCTAATTAACTAATTTCTAGAAGATTAGTCCTCTGGCTCAAGTTTTATGTTCACATTGGTTTATTTTTCTCTTTCCCTTAGCCTTGCCAGTATTTACCAAAGGAACCATTGCCACAGATCCAGCACCAATCGAGGGAGATGCCACAAGTTTACCGGCAAATGGAACAAGTCCACAGTCTAAGAAGGAGGAACATGAGATCAAAAAATACAAAAAGTGATTTGCAACTTCACTTGAGTATTTCACAAGTAACAGCTGATGATCCTTACTGCCATTCGGCTCAGATTATCTAAAGACATCATGTGGCTTCAGCTCCTTGGAAGCACCAAGTGTGGACTAGCATGATGTTATAGGCAGTCTTTGTGAGTGAAAGTAAATTTAACTTGTGGAGGTACTATCAACTAAAAGCAGTATATAACTCATTTAAAGGCAACTCATACTGGCAGAAAAGGTGATCATTTTTACCTTATATTTTCCTATTTCTGTGTCACAATTTTCCAACCCAATCTTGAATTTATAATTGATGCCTTTTCAAGATGACTGGCTATAAGGGGGAGAAGGGATTCCCTCCAGGCAAATGTTTCCAGCAGTTTAGATTCAGGCACATTTGTACACGGTGGATTCATAAATGCTTTCTCCCCAATCAACTGTCATGTGTTGTAACCTGTTGTGGAGATGGTAGACTGCTTCTTAAATGCTCATCACCATTCACCTGTCATTTCAGCAGTCTATTACTACATGAAGTATCGTTAAACTATTCCAATTATCATTTTAATTGCAAAAGAATTTCTAAATGATAGCTGAATCATAGAGCACCATAAAGAATTCTAAACATCATTTATGTTATTTGTCATGTCATGGCCAGTTGCCCCACTGTGATCATCCTGGTCATACTCTGGTTGGCCTTGCTCTAACCTCCATCCCAGCACCCCTCGCTTGGCTCAGTGGGATCCACTCTGTAGGAATCCTTATATACTTTGGTACTACCTGATCAGTGGGGCTCACTCTGTAGGAATCCTTATATACTTAGTGGGATCCACTCTGTAGGAATCCTTATATCCTTTGGTCCTACCTGACTGCCTTCCACATCCCAACCTTTTCAACATCAATGTGCTTTTAAAACCTTAACGCTCTGCCGTGCCCATCTACCAATGAATGCTAAATAATGGTCATCACCCTGAAGCTGAGTCCTGCTGGGCCATGGTGGACAGACCTGCACAGAGGCAGGAACAATAAAGCAATTCCTTTGTAAGAACATTGCATGATGTGTCTGTTAAAATACACTTATTACATTTCTCACATTTCATGAAAGTGGTATATTTTCATTCCTAATGTTTTATTAAATTACCGTAACACTTGAAGGTGTAGAAGAAATGACTCTCTCCCCACACCTCCACCCCACGAACATGAATGCAGTTCTTGAAGCAGGACATGCAGTTGTTACACATCAAAGACTTTCCACATGCTACGTGAGTTCCAAGACCACTTACTCAGTGTGGCACCCTCTTCCTGAGGACCTTCCACACATCAGTGATAAGAAAAGTATCAAAGCAGGTGTACCTATACTGACGCACACTTGGTCTTATAAAGTCCATGGGAAAAGGGGTAATATGTTTGGGCCATATAGAAACAAATCTGAGTTTAACAGACTTGGTTTTATCTTCTCTAAACCCAGAGGTTCTCAGTGTTCTAAGGTGAGAACAGGAAGAACTCATTTAAAGGAGTAGCTCACACTCTTACTGTCCACTGTGACCTATAGCATCTTGGATAAGATTTAGAGCTCTGAGAAATCAGTACTTGTACTAATTTTTGACTAACAGTACATTTTTAACCATTTGCTTTTAGTCTTTGTAAGGTCCACACATCCACACATTTCTACAATGTATATTGGGATTGTTCCCATCTACCACTACCTCCCTCACAACGCAACCCCCCCCCCCCAAAGTGGTCCCTGTCACATCCACCTTCCAGTTTCATAGCCTACATATGCAAGTTGGTGTGTGGCCATCTGCCAAGGCATGAACAGCCTGCCAGTGGCTAGATCTCAAAGGAGAATAATCCTCCCTCCATAGCTCTCAAATAGGCAGGGAGCCTCTAGGCTTCTCACCAATCCATGCTGTACTTGTGACTGGCTTGATCTTGCAGAGTTTTGTTTTTTTCAGGTCCACATAGCTGCTATGAGTTGGTGTATTCAGAGTGATATGTCAAGAAGCCAGCATCTCACTGCGTTTTGTCCCATCCTTCAGCTCTTACATTCTTTGTGGTCCTTCCCTGAAGGCTTGAGTGGGGGATACTGATATAGCTGAGCACTCAGAGTTATTTATACTATTATGACCGGTTGTGAGTCTCTTTGTTAACCACGACCCACTGCAAAAAAGTGGGGGGAGGGGGAAAGTTCTCTGACCAAAGTGAAGAGCAGCATAACCCTATGGGCATGAACGTAAACACTTAGAGTGTAGTTTGACAGCATGCCATTTAACAACGTAACAGTAGGTTCCCCCAATACCTATGGGTTTCTCAGCTCTCTCTCTCTCTCTCTCTCTCTCTCTCTCTCTCTCTCTCTCTCTCTCTCTCTCGTGTGTGTGTGTGTGTGTGTGTGTGTGTGTGTGTGTGTAAACAGGCACACAGTACCCCCCCCATAGAACAGGCCTCATAACCAATTAGAATGTGGTTGGTATATCTATTGTGCCACTACTGTACCTGAAAGTACATCTTGCTATTAGACTACTCTCGTAGCATGCAGCATATCCAGTGCTAACATCATTGGTATTTTTTTTCTCCAGCAGCCTACATAGTGCCTTTTGCCACTCTATACCTTAGTCATCAGAAAGTCTTCTTGTCAGTTTGAGGGTGATTTTTCTCTGTCCTCCATTCAAAGTGAGTCATGTGTTCAGCAAGGGGATCTTTCCATCTAGTTATAGCGAGCAACAAAGAACAACAGTAATAATATAAATTAGCAATAATATAGATTAGCACTCTATTTTATCTCCTTAGAACTAAGTGACAGTGAACAAAGTACGAGGTAAATCTGACAGCCCTCGCTTAAACCCTAAAGACAAAGGTTTAAAACCCATGTCCCTTCCTGTCCAAGCAGAGATGGCATACTCTCAATATGTAAAGGAATGGTCTGAACTTAGGAAGCTGGTCTGAACCATTGTTAATACATCTGTAGTAACACAAAAATTACAGTAGGTTAGCTAGGCCTGAGAGTTGGAGGGAAATCAGACTATTAGACGCAGAAAATCCTTTAAAGCATATTAGCTTATGATTTTATAGCAAAATAGAACTCTTGTAGAAGAACTTTTAAAATATGAAAAAAATGAAGGCAAGTATATTATTCAGTGCCCAGTGCTGGTGTTGGAAGAATGAAGGTATCTGACTCTGAATATGGATCCCCCCAGAACTTCATTGCCAAAGTCAACTGTTTGTGAGCAACAATTTGTCAGAATTCTTTGGCTGTCTATTTTCCAAGGCCTGTCTCCTCTCATGATTTTTGCTATCTCTGAACTTCAGTTGGAAATTGAGAGAAATGCTAAAGAAACACTTAAGAGTCTGATTTCTATACATCCCAGACCCTGGCAGGGTATCCTGGATTCATGTGGTAAGCGCCTCACTTGAATCATAGTGGGTCAGCCATGTTGCTGGGATCACTGGGACTGTGGGAGTCTTCAGCCTTTTGCCGTGCACCTGGTCCAAGACTTAATTTGAACGTTGACCTTTTTGGTTTAATAATTTTGACTCTTCTTGCCATCTTTCTCCCCAAACACACTAAACTTCAATTGAAGTTCCCACAGAGGGGAAGAAACACAGCTGGGAGAATTCTGGCTTGCTGTTTTTCCTATTGGCTAAGGTCGTATTATTCCCCTGACCAGTGTCTGACTTGAAGGTTGGAAACCAATTGGTTATATAACATTTTATGCACCCAGTTTCCCAGAACTAACTTTATTCTTAGTATAGCTTATTTATGTTGCCAGCAGAGAGATAAAGCTGATAGCATAACCAAGCCGTGTGTGGGATCGTTTAAAGGTTACTCATCTACAAAGGACATATCCACTTAAGCCTTTTCCCTCATGCCTATGGTAGATGCATGTGTACTGCTTAAATCCCAACTCCATGCTATGCAGTTGATAGTTAGAGCCAGAGGTTGTTCCCCTTCTTGTCTAATCTGTGGTGAATCTCATAGTTAAATAGCATAGTATTTTAACTGGGACCAAATTCTTACATATAATGAGGCTGTTTACTTAGCAAAGTCTTCTCCACTTGTATCATTTTCCTTAGGACTTGAGTATTATAAACATAGCTATACATCCTACGTTAGCAAGAAATATGAATGAATGCTGAATAAGATTCCTTTTTGAAATTCTTATGCCCCGCCCCAGGCAAGTGATCCCAATATTTTTTTTCCCATTTTAGACAAAACCAAACAAAATTTGTGATTTTTCACGGCCTTCAAATGAGGGAGCAGTTCTCACGAAAGCATCTGGCTTTCTTGGATCAAAACTAAAGCCTGAGACTAAAGCTGGAGAGCAACTCGCAGAGTTTGTATATTAAGGCATTCCACACTCCAAAGTATGATATAAAAATAGTTACATCTTTCAACTTTCAAGTCTTCAAATGTTTAGCAATAGAAAAATATCACCTTCTTCCTACTTGAGGAAAGAGGCGTAAACCATGAAAGGTCTCACTCAGCCTCATCCCCATAGAAACACAGCACATCGAGTTTAAGGGTAGGAAAAATGCATACATGAGAAGCAAGACTTTAGATTCCAAGCCCCCGGCTGCTTTGCAGAGAGGCCACCCTTGCTTTTGATTAGAAGCAAAGTAAACCAGCCCGCACTGCCTGGAAAAGGCAGCTCCAGCCCCTCTCCAACATGGCCTGCCCCATCTGAGCTCCTGTTGCATCCGTACCCATGTCTAATCCAGGCCCAGGGCAGATCTTACTACTTTACCCACCCAGCTGGCCTCTGATATCTACTAGCCGTATGGTCCACATGGAGGAGGTGATGGAGATGGGATTGTAGCCCCTCAGTTTCTTATACAATCAGTATGTATATATTCCATATGCATACATATAAGAGGTCCATGTCCGGTGTCTTTCTCAATTGCTTCTCCACCTCAGTTTTGGAAACAGGCTTTCTTATTTAACCTTGAGCTCACTGATACTTCTAGACTAGCTGGCCATCAAAGACAGGGGATCTGCCTGTCTACTGTCCCAGACTTGGCCTTACAGGTTGCCGGGGATCAAAGTAAAGGCCTCATACATATAACACAAGCACTTAATCTTCTGAAGCCCATTGTTCAATTGTGTCCTACAATGGATGCCATGTTTTCCTCTCCTCATAACATAGCCATTTGTACATTGTGCTTATTTTTGTACATCCAGTATCAGAGAACATATTAATAGTGCTTTCTCTGCCTTATAGCCAAAAGAACAGGTACAAAATATGGGAAGAGCTGCAGATGGGATTTAAGATTTCAATTGTGGAATAGATTCCCTCTGTAAGTTTTTCTCTTTCTCTCATCATCCTGTACAATTCTTACTCAATGTTATCCCTAGGGGGGTGGCAATGCTTGTTCTTCTATTTTTGCTAAGTAGTTAACTGGGTAAGATACTGAAGGATGTTGGGGATGTTTATGAGATAAACAGAGGAAGTGGGGTGGCCTTCAACAACATCCATTTTGAACTATTTGTTGGTCAGGAAGGAAACTGTCTCTGAGGAAGGGGCTGGGCGCGTGGAGCATTGTAAGAAGGAGTGCCATTGAATTGAATGCATACTGTGAAATTGTATCTGGTCAATGCTGCACTAATCTGGAATGTCATTTCTTTACCTCTTTCTAGCTGCTTGTATCTGGATGCAAAGTAGACTTCTTCCTAATAATTTTTCGTCTGGGTGTCTCATGCCTCTCTGTCACTTTGGGTTTTTGTTTTATTTATGCTACCATTAATCTCACCGTGAGTGAAGGTGCGGGCTTGATTTATGTCTTACCATTTAAAAACTTCCCATTCCGATGAACCTCAACCTGTCAGTCACCAACAGCAAAGCAGCCGTGGTGGCAGAGACATCTACCAAGGTGGCTTTGGGAGGGTGGGTGTTAAAAGAGACTTGGAGCAATCTAGGAGTTTTTATGCCTTTTGATTCTCCTGGGCTACATAGATGTATCAGTTCTAACAAGGTACTTCCTGCCCAGAGTCCCCGGCAAAGAAACCGCCTCCCAACAGCTGCAGGCTTGAAAGACCTCACACTGCTGGCCAAGGTTCATTCTGTGCTTCAGCCGAGACCACAGCCAATAAAGCCAGTGTGGACGATGGAAAGAGTTCCCCAGTTTTTTCCATCGGAGAAGTCTTTTGTGAGGTTAGTTTGACTGTTCTGAATTAACAGTGGTCAGTGTTCATGTTTTTATTTTAACTGCATGGAAGCCTGCTGATTAGATTCCACTGAGGGCAACTCATAGTTTGGAGAGGACAATACATATCTTTCAAGCCTGGGTTCACAAAGTCTGGCCACAAAAGTAGTGGCAGCAATCTCACCTTGGAACTTGCTAGATTTAGAAAGGCTGACCATCCTTAGACCTGCTGACGGGGAGCTCTGGGTATCTAGTAGTCTGTACTGTACTAACTACAGGGGATTTTGTTGAATGGTCGGTTTTATGGACTGCACTTGAATATTCATTTGATTTTAGTCTTCCTGGTAGTCTATGAATGCTATTTAATAATGGTTCCCACTATTACATATTATTCCCAAGGTCCAATTCCAACTCCAGTTCTGAGATTCCCTCTGTGAGAGACCTAAGGCAGCTTCCAAGAATACCTGATTTACATCTGCACCTCCTGACTGATGTCTATTGACCAGAACTCCATCTTTTAGTTAGGAGCCATTACTGACGTCCACTTAAAACAGGACCTATGCTGCAAGACTCACTGATGTTTGAAGAGTGCTCTCTGGCTACCTGAGTGACATAAGTATGTGTATAATTCTTTCAAAATGAGCTCACAAGGCTTCAAAATGCATTTTATTCTGCTTCCCCCCATGCTCTTTGGAAGAGCTCAGTGATGAATGGGGCCTTACATCAGCAAGGGCATACTTATAAACAGAAGTAATTGACCCTATCATTGACATTTTGAAGGCAGACACTGGACAGTTTAGATGTTCTTGTTTTGGTGTGTTGCTTTGGGGCAACCTTTACATTTCAAAGGATATAGCCTTATGTGTTTAGAATAATTTACCATGCAGGAGGTCCCGTGTGAAGATTAGATTCCAGTCTCCATCCCTGAAGAGGGGCTGAGTTTCTTGTAGACAGTTGTCATGGGAGAGAGCAAGGTGGTTCAGAGTCACTGAGATCCAGATGTCCAGCAGAACAGCTGCCATGATTCTGCTGTTGCGTCAGGAGCACTGCTTCTGAGCTGCGAACCATGTGTTGTGCATTTCATAGGCTGATGCCCATGGTTAAGTCAATTGTTCTCTCTTCTTAATTTTGCCCCAAGGGACTGAGAATGGGATGTAGAATCACAGATTCTGGTACCACAAACCAGCAATAGAAAAACTTTCCCATGCATGTTCGTGCAAGTAAATGATGAGGGTCAGCATTTAATCCCCTTTAACATCTAGTGTTTATTACTCTTCTCCAAGGGTGAGTACAAGTGAGTTAGAAACAGAACACCTGAGAGAATAAGTTAAAAAAAAAAGTCTGTGGGGTATGTGTGCCTGCTGGTGAAAGCATGGGGTGTGGAGGATCTCTTTGTCTTTCCACATTGGAAATGCTGGCCTTCCTAATGTGGATAACTGTCGCCCGCAAACGTGGTAAGTACCAGAGTGGAATCCATGCTCGTCCCAATCATCTCATGCCTGATCAAAAAGAAACACTCCCACCTTTCCCTACCAGAATAATGGCTTAACCTTTAACCAGCACCATCACGGAGATTTAAGTTTCCCACTACTTGGGTGAGGAGCCGGGCTATAAAACTTGTAATCAAAGTAGAAACTGGGAAAGTCAGACCAAAGTATATAGTGCACTTTACAATTATCCAGAAGCTATATTCAAATCTGGATAATTAGAAACATGATTGGGGTATTAAATATCTTCTCACCTCATTCAGTAAATATTGTGTCCACTGTTAGAATCTTGAGAGAAACAGAAAAACTTCCGGATGCACCTGTGCACAATGGCACCTAACCACAGCTTACTCACTGCAATATTCATGGGCGTGATGAATGTGATGCTGTGTCTATACCACCATGGGTATTCCACCAGATAGCAATCTCTTTGAAATTAGGCATTCATTTCCACCGTAAGCAGTAGCTGGTATATGCTAAGTGTTCAAAACCCTTGTTGTAGTGGAACAAACCACACCTATACTTTTCCACCTGTCCCAAATACAGTCAACCAAAGTGTTCATTAACTTGTCTGGAGAGGCAATTCGCAGTGTCAGCACTCAACAGAACCAATGGACCAACTGCATTCATTCCATTGTTGTTCTTAGGTTTGCCTAAAGTTTCAGCCATACCTTCAGTGCCATGAATGCTATGGAAACTATGCTAATCAGATAGTATTCCTACATCACTATTATTAACAACTGATTAATGTGCTGAACATGAAATATCCTGATTGCTCCATAATGCTTGTCAGTAAATATATATAAGCATTATCCCATTTAATCTGTGCTTGCACAAGCATAGATCTTGGCCATTGTAATGATGTGTGAGCACCAGTTGCTCTACAGGTGTTGACACTTTCAAGCTGAGCTGCCCCCACTGTGCAGTTAGTCTTTGCTGCATCCTACATCTGCAGTTGGTGTGCATCTGATTGTGCTATGGTTGTCTGTTTGTCCCATCAGTGTCCCCTTCCTTCTCACACACCGGGCTTGAGAAACTCAGCTCACTCGTATGCCAGTTCATTGTTATTTAGTAGTTTATCTTCTTATTCAGGGTGTGTCTGTTATAAAAGTCACTTGCATGGTGCACTTCTCTTTGTCTTTGCCTCTGGTATTTCCTCGGTTTCTGAATTGTTGCAAGCATAGCTCTTTCTACCAAGTGATGACTGGCACACAGGTGACATTTAGCCCATAAGGTTTGGACTTCTCACATTCTGGATTTTGCAGCTATTTGGCTGTGTCTGAATTTGTAGTATTGAAGTATTACTGAAAGAACATAGTTAAAATAACCCAGTGCACCTCTCCTTCTCCTTCTCCTTCTCCTTCTCCTTCTCCTTCTCCTTCTCCTTCTCCTTCTCCTCCTCCTCCTCC
>NC_034596.1:86065837-86073081 GCF_900095145.1 Mus pahari | reverse complement strand
TCCCTCCTCCTCCTCCTTCTCCCTCCTCCTCCTCCTCCTCCTCCTCCTCCTCCTTTTGCCTTCTTTCATTCTCTCTTGTTCATCATTCTGAGGAATAAATCCAGGCTTCATGTCAGGCAGGTGCTTCATCTCTGAATTGTACCCCCACTTCTTCAATGTGTTTTTTTCATTTATATTTTATAACTCACATTAATGTTCCTTTGGCCATCCTGGTATAATTTGATGGTGTTTTTTTTTGTTGTTGTTGTTTGTTTTTGTTTTGTTTTGTTTTGTTGTAAGTAGGATGCCTTCTTGCAACTTGTTTCTTGTTGGCCTGATAAAAGACCGTGTCATGGCTTATAAGAAACTATATGCCTTTAGACTTCAGTGGTAAGAATGTAATAGGAAAGTGTGTAGTGTATACCATGGTTATGAAGGAGCAAGTCATTGGAATCAGAAACGTGTACCTCTTCTGCTTCCATAGAAGGACATAATCCCAGCAAGCTGTGTTCTGAAGTCATCTAATGTACCACATACAGGACAGAGTATCAGTGATCTATCAGGCAGCCAGAGAAGCCCAACACTCTAATCAAGGCTGTCACATGCAGAGAGGAGCAATCTAAAAGAAAGAGTCTCGTTAACGACTTTAAAAGAACATAAAGTAGGACATCACTTTCTCTTTAAAAGGCTGCTTTCTCACTAGGACTGTATTTAACTTCTGTTCTCCCATGATAAGATGCAACTATATCAGAAATTTTGTTAAACTTTAAAAATAGAAGCTCCTAAATATAAATTGTACCAGCATTTCTTCTAGAGAAATGCCTGAATACCTTGTCTGTGCTGAGAATTTTTAGAATTGCTCTTGACAATCTTTTTGAACTTCAATATTAAAGTAAGAAATGACATATTCACTATGAACTGGAATCCACCTACATCTACATCTACATGAATCTCAACCTAGAATGTTTCCATGGACCATCTTGCATGATGTAAGAGTCTTGTGAGGTCCTGACTTCTGGTTGTTTCCTGCCACTAATTGCCAATATGGCAGCTTGCCAGGCTGCCCATCATGCCTTACAGATGCTAGCTAAGAAAGTTGAGCTTGGTGGTCTTCTGGTCATTCTTCATCTCTAATCGTCTGGGTTGACTGTTGAGATAGTCAGCAATGGCATTCATCACTTGTCTGAAAACAGACAGGGAGTTGTTTGAATCTGTGCTACAAAGCTAAATCTGAGAAGCTAAACCACCTCTGAATTATAAATCTTGTTTTCAGTGCCCTAGTCAATATTGACCTTTGGGAAATCTACTTTTATTGGCATAATCTACCTTCCTCCTGCTCTTTACACTTTGTAGTTTGCTTTGAAATTGTGTTGGAATTAGAATTATATCTCTAAATTTAAAAGCCCTGTGACTTGGGACAATTTAATTAGCACTTCTGCATTTCATATTATTTGAACTCCATAATCATCCTGTGACTACAGAGTTATCTGACTTATGTACAGTGATACATGAAGCCCATGGATGTGGTGATTTTCCATAAATGTTTCTTAACTATCTGGGTCTGACAAACTTATCCCATGAACTAGATTTTGTCTCCACTTATACAGAATTCAGTGGCAAGCTGAACCCAAGTCTTGAATTAGCATACTTATTCTTTTGGATTGCCTTGATATGTCGAGTATTTACTGAGTGCCTGTTAATATATTGACTGTTACAAATGTGTCTTCAGATTGTTATTTGTGTGAGGGGAGGTAAAATACAAATACCATGTTGCTGTTGTGTGCTCAGTAGAACCCAATGGGATTGTCATGTGCCCTTTTCATTTGAAGGTACACTTCACATGAGGAAGCAGGAGAGAGGTTTGGCAAGATCACACATTACAGACATAGCCCAATGTGAATGCAGCCTCCAAGTCCATGTGTGTAGTCATTCAGATGCCTATGCAAACTCTCTTGAAAATTATCTTGGACTGGAATATCCTGTTAAGGAAAGAGTGATGTGTGCCTTGTGTGTCTGAGTTCTAGCTAAGGAAGGGGACAGGTATAAAAGTGTCTTCATAAGCAATCATTGACTGGGGGAATCCTCTTGTGGGAGTGAATTAAACAGCATTTAGAGGACAGCACAAAGAGCTGCTGTCCACACCATGCCACTTGGATGACACACTGGGGTGATGTCCCCACTTTTCTTTCACACAAATGGGGCTGGCACCTGATGGTTTGGGAGGGGGAGGCCTCTACTGTAGTCTGAATATACCAACCTGCCAGCTGACTTTAGAATTGAAATAATCTTCTGTGTTCTTGGCCTACAGAACCTCTGCTAATAAAGTGACTTTTGGCTGGGCACTGGTGGCACATGCCTTTAATCCCAGAACTGAGGAGGCAGAGGTAGGTAGGTCTTTGTGAGTTTGAGGCCAGTCTGCTCTACAGATTGAGTTCTAGGACCCCCCCAGATCTACACAGAGAAACCCTGTCTTGACAAAAAAAAATAATAACAATAAAAACAAAACAAACAAAAAAAACAAAATAAAACCAAAAAATAGCTTATGATTCAGACAAGGGAATGGGAGTGGTTATGGAGGAAGCTGAGGGGCCCTGGGGATGGGAATTTTCTTTCACATGGCCTACATTATATGTGAGTGGAGTGGGGTGGATTTCATTTTGCCACTAGATTCTTCCCTCCATAGCTAATATGCTCATGGGATATTAATATTAATCCAAGAAAAAAGGCCCTGGGTGAAGAGAAATTATTTTCCCTGTCAGGGGCAGAGCTTTCTTGAAATGACAATGAAGTTAAAGAGCTTTAAAAAGTGCTAGGAGAATATTAAGCACCTCGTTAGCTAAGAGCAGCCCGTGCTTCACTCTGGACGCTGAGATGGAGCCTGGTAACCCAGGCCAGTCAACAGCCTCCCTTTCTTAGGCTGACTTAAGGCTTTCTGTGGCATCTAGGCCTTTAGTTCTTGTCGTTATGCTGGCCCAATTAAGATCCTCACAATGGGAACTTGTGACAGAATCGATGCCAGTTACTGTAACTGGATGGGTGACACCCCCAGGTGGCATACTTATCAACGTCACCACCTCATTCTGAGTGACTCCCACGGCTGGCTCATCTGCACCACACTCAGTGGATTCTCACAGCCAGGGAATAGAAAGGAATGCTTTTCTCAAGCAAACCTGAGTTAATGGACAATGAAGGGTCCAGCTTCCAAAGCCGTTGTGTATAGTAACATAGCACAAAAGCACCATGGGAGTACAAACGAACTATATGATTTCCAGTGTTGGAAATGCAAAGGCATATTTACTGGAATGTTGTGTATTTTAAAATAAGAGTGGCTACAGTTTGTCTCTGTGCCTTGGGCTCTGTGGTTATTAATTGTATAATGCGGCTTACATCTATTGTTTTTAACAAAACGGGAAGACCAAGAATGTCCCTTTGAATTTTATGACTGCAAAAGCAAACATTCAACATGAAATCATAAGATACACAGTCACATACCCGTGACTAGACTCTCTGAACATGATTCACGGTACAATTTTCCCATGGCTGAAGATGGAAAGGTTAAGTGAACTTCCCTTTCAGTTACACTGGGGTAAATAAACACTGTGAAAAATATAAACAGTCTAGGAACACAGCCTTCCCTCTGGGCAACTGTAAGGCAGTAACATATAGTCAATTAAAAATAAGCTGATTTTTATACTGACTTGCCACATATTGGGAAATAAATAACGAAAAGCTGGCCCCTTCAGGTGTATTCACAGGGCAGAGCAGTAACTCTTCTAATGATAAAATAAATCCCCAGATGCTTTGAATATTTGGGACTTGAGGGGCTGTAGTTAATTGCATTTTGTGTTTAAATTAGGATGATGAGAAATGCATTCTGGCTTCAACTCCTTTCACTGAAAAGCGTCCCAAAATGTATGAGTCAATTCTGTCAGGTAGCAAGACAATGAATCTTATTAATCTATATTTTATGATTTAGACCTCACATGCCTCAGGGATATAATTCTTGATATCAATCACCATTGCAGAATATGATAAATAGGTATGGTATGAAGAATATGAGACTGTTCACATTACGGGCCTCATAATGGTGGGCAGCCAGCGTCTGCAAGGACAATCACAACGGAGCTCTGTGCAGATTGCTGGAAGGGGGGAAACAAAACAAAACCACATCATAATTCTTTGTGAAAAGGAGGTGTCTTATGCATTGTAAAATATTTACCAGAATCCTTGGCTGTTTTCTGAAAAACAGAATAGACATACTTCCTGTGAGTGGAATATGTCTTCCAGATCATGGAAATAGCAGAGGTCATGGACCATGGTGTAGAGGAAGCAGGTTTCATAAGCAGGCTCTTAAAGAATGTTCAACATTGGTAAGTGTCCCTATGAGTCTGATGATGAGAGTGTCACTGTATTTTCAGAAAGGAAGTCATTGGTAGCCATGAGAAAAGTTGTAAGAAGCTACAGTGACCCTTGGAAGTATCTCAGACGTAGCGTCCCTAGGATGTCTGGTGCCTACTGGAGAGGGCAGTATAGATATTCTTCTCCCCATAGAGAAGGCACCCAGTTCCAAACCTGTTGCTCATAAAAGAAAGTCCAAATGTAAATAGAGGCCACATACATGAAATGTGGCCACCTCCTGAACCTTTTTCCTTTATCAGCTTCTTTCTTTCATGTCCTCTCCCTCCTGTCTCCCATCTCTCCCTAAACATGTGTTTCTGGTTTTTCTCCCTCTTCTTCCCTCATTTCCTCTCTTCTTTATAGGTGAGGGTAAATAATGCAGGCCATGGAGAAGAGAATCCTCAGACAATCCCAGTGTCCAAGTTTTCCACTATCAACTAAAACAAATTATCACTAACTCGATGGTAAAAACCAACACAAGCTAGGCAGTGGTGGCGCACACCTTTAATCCTAGCACTTGGGAGGCAGAGGCAGGCGCATTTCTGACTTCAAGGCCCCCCTGGTCTACAAAGTGAGTTTGAGGACAGCCAGGGCTATACAGAGAAACCCTGTCTCAAAAAACCAAAAAAACCTAACACAAATATATGCTCACCTATTTCTGGAAGTCAGAAGTCCACAGTCAGTTTCACCAAACAGAAACAAGGTGTGTCAGCTCTACAAAAGATGTACCTTTTGCTTCTACCAAGGTCTGGTTACTGCCAGTATTCCATGGCTAGGGGCCATATTGCTCTGCTTCTGTGGTCACAGTTTTCTGTGCCAGCTTTCCCATTGCACCGTTTTGACCATGATACCTGTGATGACATTTGCAGGTAATCCAGAATGATCTCTCCAGTACCAAAGTTCTTCAACTTAGTTGTATCTGAAAAGACACTTTTCCAAATTAGGTGATAAGGACTAGTCCCAGGGATTAGCATGTGGTAACTTTATACTTGATAGCCGGCTTGCAATTCTCAATTGAGACAAGGCTAGCCACAGCAGCCTGGCCACAGTCTTACTGTCACTACTTTCAAAGAGCTGGGATTGCAGGCATGTGCCACCATATCTGGCAGCATGTGGTAGCCTGAGTCATTATTGTTATGCACACTACAATCAGAGTGTTAATTACGGATGCCCTTGCTTGACAAGGAAGTTACCCCTGATGTCAGTGAAGAGGCTGGGGTTGTTGGGTGATCTCAGTTAAAACAGAAGAATGGAAGCATACTTACCCCACTCTCATTGCTAGGAGAACAAGAACACCAAGCTACACAACCATAAGGGACATGAAGAGGACCTATCTCAGATCCATACAGGGTCCTTAATTGTTGCTTCAGTTTCAGTGAGCCCTATGAGCCCTGTTTAATTATTCTATGGACCATATTTTCATGGTATCATCAACCTCTCTGGCTCTTACCCAGGCATTTTCTGTTTGTCAGAACAGCATTCAGTGTTTGGGCTGTACCTGTCTGTCAAGGATTGAAAGGGGAAAGGGGGTTTGTGCCAAGAACTGAGCACTAATCAAGTCCTAACTAATAGAGGTCAAGACCCACAGTGTGTTCATTATGGGGCAAAGTATGATATTCCTGCTCAGACTTTAGAAGCTGTCTCACCTGGCTTGTGTTGGCTTACACTGATTGTCAATTTGACAGTGTCTAGAATCACTCTACAGACATGGACATGTTCTGTTAGGGACTTTTGGGATTAGGTTAACAGACAGGAAGACCTACCCTTTATGTGGGTGGCACCATTCCATAGATTGATCCAAGGGATTAAATATAAAGGAGAAGGCCAGCTGACATCAATCATTCATCATTTCTACTGCTTGATTGTGAATGCCACATGACCAGCTGCCTCAAGCTTGAGCTACTATTCCTCCCCAACCTTGATAGAATTCTATATGAAATGTAAGAAAAAACAAGCCCTTCCTCTCCAACAAGTTGTTGTTTTCAGGTATATGATCACACTGATGGCAAACCTAGCCAATAGAGACAACTGATACCAAGAAGTATGGGCATTGTATTCAAGTTGACTGTGTACCTCCTAGGCTTTTGGAACTGGTTTTCAGGAGAGATATTGATGAATTTGGAACTTTGAACTATAAAATGCTAAGAAATGCTTTAGGTGGAACTTGCTGGCACATTCTGGTGCCCTGGTTCTTTTTTATTAACTTGATGTGAGCAGTAGTTAGGTGGGACGGGGGAGCATGAATGGAGATGCAGCTATCATATTGCCTGCAGGCAAGTCTGTAGGGCCTTTTCTGGATGGTTGTGGGAAGGCCTGGCCCACTATGGGCAACGCTGCCCCTGGCCATGTGGTTTTCAGTGGTTTGAGAAAGAAGGCTGAGCAAGCCAAGGAGATCAAATGAGCTTTCTTCTTCCGTTCCTATCTCCTGCTTGAATTCCTAACCTGGTTTTCTTCGGTGATGGAGTGGAGAGGTAAGATGAAATAAAATCTTCCCTCCCCAAGGTGCTTTTGGTCATGGCATTTATCACAGCAGAAAGAGACAAACAAGGACAGGTGAGATTTTGGAAAACTAGAATGCGTAAAGCAGTGGTTCTCAACCTTCCTAATGCTTCAATCCTTTAATACAGTCCCTCGTGTTGTGGTGACCCCCAACCCCAAAAGTATACTCAATGCTACTTTATAACAGTAGTTTTTTTATTTATTTTATTAAATTTTTTATTAAATATTTTCTTTATTTACATTTCAAATGCTATCCCAAAAGTTCCCTATACCCTCCCCCTGCCCTGCTCCCCTACCCACCCACTCCCACTACTTGACGCTGGCCTTCCCCTGTGCTGGGTCATATAAAGTTTGCAAGACCAAGGGGC
>NC_034596.1:86055787-86065364 GCF_900095145.1 Mus pahari | reverse complement strand
GGTAGTACTATGTCCAGTAGTTTTCATACTACTTTAAATAATGTGATTTTGTTTGAAGATAGAGGTTTGCCAAAGGCGTTGCGACCCCGGGTAGAGAACGACTGCCTTCAAGGAACACATAGGCAGAGGCCTGGCCCATGAGGCTTCAGAGTATCAGGAATATTCTTGACATATTCTGACAAAGTACCTGATGGCATTTTACCCTTGTCCTGAAAACTTGCGTTAGGCTGAATTTGAAAATAATAGAGGGCCCAGCAAGATGCCTTAGCAGGTAAAGATGTCAATGGCCTGCATTCAATCCCTGCGACCCACATAATGGCCATAAAGGACTGACTTCCACAAGTTCTCACCGCTACACACACACTGTGGTACTGCACACACACAAATACGTAATAACATAATAAAGATAAATAAAAACTAATTGCTAACTTCAAACATGGGAGTATTTAATCTCTGGCATATCTACTCCTTACTGCTCTTATGCAGACCTACAATGAAAGGGAGAAAAAAATGTATGAAAGTCATGAATTTTGGCAAGGGAAAAATGTGAGCATATTTTACGTTGAGGGCAGTAGAAAGCAAACCAAGTGAGGCTCGAATTTGTCAGAATCCAAGTGCATTGGAACAGAAGGATCCTGAACTGTGAATGCTAACAAAGGACTGGCTTTCTCTCTCTCTCTCAATTTTATCCTTCCCACACACATTTCATCCCCACCACAGCTTCCCCTCCCTCCACTCCTCTTAATCCTAATTCTTTTCCTTCCAACCTCAGATCCAGATCTAACACCTCCTCTGTTCCCCCTACCCCAAACCCCAAAAGAGTCGACCTCCCAGGGAAAGCCACCAAGCATGGTCTAACAAGATACAGTAAGATTGGGCACAAACCCTTGTACCACAGCTGGAAATGGCAACCCAGTGGGAGGAAAAGAGTTTAAAATCCAGGCAAACAAATCAGAGACATCTCCCACTCTCATTGTTAGGAGAACATAAACACCAAGCTACACAACTATAAGGTACATGCAGAGGACCTAGCTAAGATCCATACAGGGTCCTTAATTGTTGCTTCAGTTTCAGTGAGCCCTATGAGCCCTGTTTAATTATTCTATGGACCATATTTTCATGGTATCATCAACCTCTCTGGCTCCTACAGTTCTTCCTTCTCCTCTTCTGTGGGATTCTCCTGACTCCTTCTAGTATTTGGCTTTGGGTCTCTGCATTTGTTCCCACCAGAAAATTAAACAGAGAAATACTGGAGCTAGCAGATGTTATGAACCAAATGAACCTAACAGATATCTACAGGTCATTTCACCCAAACACAAAAGTGTACACCTTCTTCTCAGCACCTCACGGAACGTTCTCCAAAATTGACCACATACTCAGTCACAAAGCAAGTCTGAACAGATACAATATAATTGAAAGAATCCTCCATTCTATCATACCACCACAAATTAAAGCTGTATTTCAACAACAACAGCAACAACAGAAAGTCTACAAATTCACCGAAAGTGAACAACTCTCTACTGAATGACTGCTGGAGCAGGACAGTGATAAAGAAGTTAGACTTCCACCCTGCTCCCCTACCCAAAGAGAAGTAGATGGTAGGAAATTAATAAAATGAGGACTAAGATCAACAAAGTAGAAACAATGAGAATAATACAAAGAATCAATGACACAAAGAGTTGGTTCTTTGATAAAATCAACAAGACAGGCAAACCTTTATCCAAACTAAAATACAGAGAATATCCAAATTAACAAACTTGGGAACAAACAGACAAACAAACAAAAGGAGACACAACAATGGAAATAGAGGAAATCCAAAGAATCATTAGGCCATATTTTAAAAAAAAAAACTGTACTCCATAAAGTTGGGAAATCTAAAAGAAATGGATAATTTTCTTGATAGGTACCACTTACCAAAGTTAAATGAAGACCAGATAAACAAGTTAAATAGTTATAACCCCCAAGGAAGTAGAAGCAGTCATTAAAATTCTCTCCCCCCCCCCAAAAAAAAAAACCCTCAGGGCCAGATGGTTGCAAAATTCTACCAGACTTTCAAAGAAGAGATAATACCAATATTCCTCAAATTATCCCACAAAATAGAAACTGAAGGACCATAGCCAAACTCATTTTGTGAGGCAGCAGTCACCCTACAATCAAACTATACAAAAATTCAACAAAGAAAGAGAAATGAAACTTTCAGATCAGTTTCCCCCATGAACATAGATGCAAAAATATTCAACAAAATACTTATAAACTGAATTCAAGAGCACATCAAGACCAGTCATCAGGATCAAGGAGGCTTTACCTCAGAGATGCAAGAATAGTTCAACATATGAAAATAACTCAGTGTAATCCACATATATAAAAAAAACTGAAAGAAAAAAACCCACATGATCATCTCATCAGACACTGAAAAAGCTAAGGGCTTTCTAATCTGCAACAACTACCTTGACTTCAAGGAGTACAGGCTGTATGTGTGTGGTATCTGTTCAATATTGGTTTTATAGACGTAACTATATAAGAACAAGGGGGCAATGGAAGTCTATGCCAAAGTTCTAGAGTATGACTAAGGTCAGGTAACATGTGGCAGGGTAGGATTCCCTGCACGGTTGCTCTGAGGGACCACTGTGTGAAGCTGTGAAGGTAAAATCTAAGTTGAAATGTAGACCACAGGTCTGCTGAGGGAAGCAGCAGGCACAAGTTATGGCAGCTTAGGAGAGGGCCCGTGTGTGCAGCAGTCAGCAGAGTTTTAGTGGTAGGAAGCACCAAGCCCTTTGGAATCCAGAAACTTCCTTCACAAACCCTAGATGCTCAATATGAAGCTGCAGGGTTTCCATCTTGCTTTATTCCAATTGTTCCTTGATATGCTATTGTTTCTTTCTTTCTTTCTTTCTTTCTTTCTTTCTTTCTTTCTTTCTTTCTTTCTTTCTTTCTTTCTTTCTTTGTTTCTTTCTTTCGGAAGAGGCGTGTTGACTATTTGGTATTAGATGTTGGAGTTATACAACTTGGTTACCTTGCATTACTGTTACGACTATGAGGCTATGCACATGGACATACATGCTAGGGCAGCATGTAAGGAACATTGTGCTTGTAGAAGTCAGAGGACAACTTTGCAGAACTGGTTCCCTCTTTTTACCTTTACCTTCGGGGACTGAACTCAGGTCACCAGGTTTAGATGGCCAGGGATAATTACCTGCCGAGCTCTCTTGTTGGTCACGTAGCTTGTTTTTTTTTATGCCATAGAGACGCACAATTAAGAGATTACCAGCATGCTAGAAGACTGTACTTGAACTGTTGAAAGACCATGTGGGCTTCTGAGGTTAGACTGAATTTACTCAGCGTTATGAAATGGCTGTGAGCCTATGAAAACCAGGGGAGGGAGGGTTTATCTTTAAAGTGATATGTTTTCTTATCACACTGAGAAGGGTAGAATTGTGATTATTTATGTTGACTTTCAATTTGAAAGGAATCTGAAGTCACCTTGGAAACACATCTCTGAGTGTGTCGCTGGGGCATTTTTTTTAGATGAGCTTATTTGATGTGGGAAACCCCACCCTCAATGTGAGTGCCAGAATTCCATGGATCAGGGTCCTAGACTGGATAAAAGGGAAAACCAGGCAGAGAACCAACATTCATTTCTCTGTAATTTCTAATTTTGGAAGCCGTGTGACAAGCTGCCCAAATTTCTGCTACAATGCCTTCATGGTAATGGTGACATCTGTTCAAATGTAAGTCAAAACACCCCCACCCCTTTTTTTTCTTTTATCAGGTATGTGATCACAGCATTGAAACAAGCAACGTAGATTGTTGTGAAGACAGTCTTTTCCCTTGGTTTACCAGGTTCTTACTCAAGTGTTTCCTGTACCTTTTTCAATTTAAGCTGGAGAAACTATGCAGGACCCACAGGAAGGACAGGACAGGCTTCCATCCAGAGAAAGACCCACTTCTTTCACCTGTAGCATCAGATACATAGATGCATTTTGAACTCTGTATCCTAAGCTTTCTTCAATCCTACCTTAACCCAGAAAGCATCTGGACACACTGAGTAGGATCAATACATAGAGAAACCTGACCTTGCTTGTTCACATTCCTTCCTACCAAGTGTTTATTATAACTAACCAGGCCACCTTACTCCCTGGATCCCAGGAGAATCTAGATAAACTTGCAGGTATACAACAACAACAACAACAACAACAACAACAACAACAACAACTAGTACTACTACCACCACCACCACTACTTTTTTATTAGATTCTTTGATCCCTGAAATTATTAGTGCCCCATTGTTCGTGTCTTTTCAAATTTCTTCAATTATTTTTTTTCCTTGTGTGTGTGCTCATGTGTGTGCAGATGCAAATGTATACAGGCCAAAGGATACCCTCAGCTGTCACTGCTTACTGATATCCTTCTTGATTTTTGGCACAGGACTTCTCATTTGTCTGTAACACATCAAATAGGCGAGGCTGGCTAGCCATTAATCTTCTTGTTGATCTGCCTATCCCTGCCTCCCAAGTGCTAAGATTACAAGCATGCACTACCATCTATGGTTCTTTTAATGTGAATCCTGGGGCTCAAACACTTGTGCTTGAAATCAAGTGCTTTACTCTCTGAACCATCTATTTGGCTATTTCTTTTATTCTGAAATGGTGTCTCATGTATGTGAGGTTGGCTCCCTACTGGCTATACAGCCAAGAATGACCCTGAACACCTGCCATAATTTTCTGCCTCCATAGCAACCACAGGAGTGTGTCACCATACCAGCTTTCCATATTTTGGTTTAGAAATAAAGCACACCTTTAAAGGAGTACTGAAAACAAATCAAAGACATCCTGAAATGCTACAGTGTCACGTATCCTACACCATTCCTTCATTCAGTTTTAATCTGATAAGACTTTGCAGGTACCACCTATCTTGTTAGTCTCAGTCTTTGTTCCATGGAGAAAATACTGTAGACTAAGGGCAACTGTAGAATCTGTATAATCTGTAGGTAAGGACAACTTTCCAAGGTCAGTGTTTCTTACTCTCAACACCATTACCATTTTGAACTGGATAACTCTTTACTTTGGCGGCTGTCTTGTGAATGTCAAATTAGTTATCAATATCCCAGCCTAGAATATGTACCAAAATCCCAGATTATAAGCACATCCCTGTGCTAGGTTGTTACAACCAAAAATGTCTCCAGACATTGCAGAATGTCCCCAGAAGATCAAATCACCACAGCTGAGAACTACAGGTTTCTTTTATTTACACATTTTATTTACACATTTAATAATAATTCAAATTGTGGTCTGTTTGTTACATGCCAATTGGTCTATCTGCCAAGTACTTATGAGCACATTATGTGCTTGAATTTTACAATGGCTCAGGTGGTAAACACCATTAGTCTTCTAAGGAAACCAAGGGCAGGATTAGCACAGTGAGGGAAAGTACTGAACCCACAATGAGTTCAGAATTGAATTTGTGACAGCCACTGTCCAGTGCTTACCTAAGAATGGGTTGCTACAGTCCACACAAATACCTTCTTTAGACTGGAAATAGACTAACATGGCTGGAAGGACTGGTGCTTGTTGTTAATGGATCTTCCCTCTCTCTACTTTCATGTAAGTTATTTCATTAACCCTCAGAGTGGCCCTCATAAGTACACATTATTATATATACCTAATGTTCATCATATTGTCCACAAGTTAAAAGAATATATAAAATTTATATCATGTAAATTTAAAAATATATAAACATATGTAATATTTTTTTAATTTGTGGATGAACATGAATCCAAAATGTTTTAACTCAAGGCATATACCAGTATAGTGACAGGCAGAAGTGGAATTCTCCCAAAAGGTTTCCAGCTTCTAAGGCCATGCAATGCTTGTTCTATTTTATCTCTTTTCCTTGGATGTTCCAAGGGTATGGGGTGGGGGTGGTTGGTGGGTAATGAACCGGTTATGAATGGGTAATAGGTAAGCTTTCTATGTGTATTGTCTGCTTTAGTATTTTCTAGATACAAACAAACAAAAAACTTACTTGACACCTGGAGATTTGGAGACTTCCTTTGCCCTTCTATCCATCTCCTCAGACAGGGATTTCTGATGTCTTCATGTACAAGTAGGTGGGCTAGACCTGTTCAGACCTGCTGTGAATTCTGACTCTGCCATCCCTCTGTTCTCTGATTCTGGCTGTGTCACATAGCAACTGGAGTTTCCACCTCTTTTCTTATGAACATGGATGCAGCAATGCCTACATTGTAGTGTAGAGCTTAGAATCAGGGATGAAAATGCTGCTGTTAGTTGGTACAGTTTGGGCCAATACATTTATTAGCTAGATATTTGGTCACTTTCATCCCTGTCAAGATTTTCACCCCATTGTTTGTTATTATTGTTACTAAATGAAGGTTTTGTCTATCTTGGTAGGTAGACAAAAACCTTTAAAGTCTTGTTAACAAAACTTATTTTGAGGAATTGCTTTGGCTACCAGGAGAGCAGAGGTCACAGCATAGAAACAACAGTTTTGCATGATTTTAATTTCAGACTGCTCAAATGCAAAGGGTCCTGGTGAAAAACTACATCCTGGTTTCTGTGTATCCACAGAGGTCAATGTCAAAACCAGGTGTTGGTTTTATTCTTTACTTTTAATATTATAATATAGCTATTACATTTTTTCCTTCATCTTCCCCCTCCAAACCTTACCTTATACTTCACTTTGATCCACTTCAAATTCATGCCTTCTTTTTTTTTTATTAATTTGCATTCCTGCTCAATCCCAGACACACTGACACAAACACACACACCAACACATACACCCCCCGTGTGTGTGTGTGTGTGTGTGTGTGTGTGTGTGTGTGTATGTGTGTGTACATATATATGGAGTGGAAACCAGGAAAGGGGGTAGCATTTGAAATGTAAGTAAA
This sequence comes from Mus pahari, assembly GCF_900095145.1. Taxonomy (NCBI): domain Eukaryota; kingdom Metazoa; phylum Chordata; class Mammalia; order Rodentia; family Muridae; genus Mus; species Mus pahari. Next base: position 86,058,460 of record NC_034596.1, on the reverse strand, counting down.
TAAACTATTCAATTAAAAATAAAAAGAATAAGTCTATGTCTAAGAATTCTGAGAGGGAGAGGGAGACATCTCGTATGCATCCATTCAGAGAAAATGAGAATGAGCAGCGGGTTGGCCAGCCTCAAGATTTCGAGAGATTTACGTTAGTGTACAGTGAAATTATTGCTAAAAAGATTTAATTTTGCTACTAATCTGATTTCATAAAATAAAAATAGGGGAGAAACATCTGAGATACAGAAGTCACTTGACAACAAAATGTGATTCTTTTTAAAAGATGCTCTTTTTTGTACTGACTGTGCATAGGTCAAGCTGTAAAAATTAAAAAATAAATAACAATAGTTTCCAGCTAACTTAAATGGTCATGATGAAATTAAAAATATATGTACCAATTTACCACCTTTTCAGCAAATAACATTATAACAGTCAAATGTTTCTAATCCTACTGTTTCCTTTACTCAATACTGGATATAATAAAATTCTACACAAACACAAGAACTCAGAACTTTCTTACCCATGGAGACAGGAGTTAAACTGGATTTTTATCTGAATATTTAAGAAGTGAAGATGAAATTGTAAGGAAATTATTCTAGCTATTATTCTCTGGAAGTCATATAGGTTTATTCTATAATGTAATATGGGAAACTACAGATAAAATCGTTTTCATTTTTTGAAAAATAGAACCTATACATTGAACTGTGCTGGAAGAAATTTTACATTAGGCATTGGGGGAGGAGGGAAGATATTACAAAAGGAAAATATTGCTTACTGGGTAGAAAGTTTAAAGAGAAAAGGAGATGATAAATTGATCAGTAGCTTAGTGGGTAGCTATTTGGAAGATGAGATTGTGTGGTACAGCTGTGTAAACTGAGTTTTCTTTCTGGCAGCGAAATGCCCATTATGTAGACTACTTCTCTAGAACAGAGCCATTTGAAGGCTTATAACCTGCAGGCAATGAAGGGAAGGATTAGACTCTGAGAAAAGACAAGAAGAGCAATGTGAAAGAGAAGCAGCAAGCAGAAGAGGCCTTGGAAGGCACTCTCTCCTGATGCCACCCTGGGTATCATTAAATGGACATACCTGCTCAGGACACACACACACACACACACACACACACACACGAGGGGTTGGGGAGGTTGAAAACATTAACTTTTGAAGGATAAGGACTGGAGAAGACTTCAAGGACACTGAGACCAGAAAACAATCAGTGTGAAGGATATTTGAAGTCTATATGGAGACTAAAGGTATGATGCCTATCTCCTCTCTCTCTCCCTTCCCCTCCCTCTCCCCCTCCCTCTCCCTCCCTCCTTCTTTCTTCACTGTTTAAGAGTCTTGTGAGTCAGGTGTGGTGGCGCACGCCTTTAATCCCAGCACTCGGGAGGCAGAGGCAGGCGGATTTCTGAGTTCGAGGCCAGCCTGGTCTACAAAGTGAGTTCCAGGACTATAGAGAGAAACCCTGTCTCGGAAAAAAAAAAAAAAAAAAAAAAAAGAGTCTTGTGTCAATTTCAGAAGGTATTTAAAGCTCCAAGAAGACAAGGTTAGGTAAGTCTGTCTGGGATCAACGAACCAATATTTGCATGCATTTAGTTTATTTCTGTAGCTGTTCCCTGGGACAAGAGTAATTTATAATTACAGGGACTGTAATTCTGAAGGCACTATACACGAGGAACCTCCAGTTGATAATGAGTTCACAAGTACACATTCAGAGACAAGGGGGAGGGTGTTTGGCTATCAGAGTAGGTTCACTGCTTTCTCTCATTCTGAGTATGGGACAGGCTGGGACTCATAATGCATAGGTTTTGGTCTGTAGTTTTGGTTGTCCAGGTCAGAAGCAGGGTGGAAGGAACTCTGTGTGTTCGAGGTCAGCCTGATCTCTGTTAGTGGGTCCCAGGCCAGGCAGGACGACACAGTGTGACTCTTAATCTCAAAACAAAACAAGAAGGAAAAACCAGGCTGGCCAAGGCTCTGCTCTGCTGTGCAGACGGTGATTCCAGACCACTTCTTGAGGTTTCCCTGGAAGAGCGGCTCATTGTAGTCTAAGGCATCAAACTTTAAAAAAAATTCCTCTCTGGAACTATTGTCTTGTCAAGACTGGAAAATGAAAATATTAACCTCCAGATAAAGAAATTACAACTTCTGGAAAGAATGGCCTGGGTTGTGAGCATTTCTTAAGGACTGGGGCTGTGCTGACTCCTGGTGCTTTACTTGAGTGATGAGACCAACTGCATCATTAGAACTTGCAAATGTGATTCAGTGATCAGCTCTCTCCATTTCCATGCCCTTTGTGAAGAGATTGCAAATTTATTTCTCATGTTATCATTTTTAAAGGACTGGGATGAAGAGGCAAAGCCCGTAGATGCCATTGTATGCTAGTTCAGATGTTAATGTAGTGATTATTGTGCAATTTGGAGTTCATGATAAATGGTTATCAATACCAAACTGTCCAATAAAAATATGCTCTGATGCATTCTGGGACCAAAGCCAGAGAATTCAAGGCTTTATTTCTGGCTGTTTGTGAATAAAGATTAAGGAGATTGATAGATGGTTTCAGACAATGATATTGTCTGAGCTGATTCCTTAGAGGATATGCATCTCAGAAAAAAATAATTCCAAATAAGACACACACACACACACACACACACACACACACACACACACACACACACACATATATCA
>NC_034596.1:86047952-86055767 GCF_900095145.1 Mus pahari | reverse complement strand
CACACACACACACACACACACACACACACACACACACACATATATCATTATATATATATATATATATATATATATATATATATATATATAATTTTAGATGGTAGACTGGGGAGATCTTTGTGTAAAACTTAGGTTCTCATGATTGACATCTGCCCCTTAATCTCACAATTAATAATACTCACTGAAGGAAACAGATCCTAAGAATATTGCATGGAAGAGTGCTGTTGACTTTAGGAGGAAATCACCTTGACACGTATTCCATTGTAGGAACTTGTGTCCTTGATGTCCTCCAAATTCCTGTGGGGCTGGGCAGTTAACCACTTTCACCAAGGGAATGGAATGCCAGTGAGTAAGATGTAACTGAAGCTTGTGTGTGTGAATGAAGATGTTTTTCAAGATTATAGCTTTTATTTGAGAGAAGAGGGTGGGAGATCTCAGGTGTTCAATATATCACTAGTAACATGTTATTATAGTGTTGGAAAAGTCTTGTTCTCTACTTTGCTTCTAGCCATCAGTAAGAGGAGAAAGATCCCATAAAGTACTTACTTCTAAATATCATCTAGACAGAACCCTTGTATTATATATAAGTTTCTCAGTATACCTTCACAGTATGAGTTTACCTATAATAGTTACATTTAGATACTTTTGAGAAAATCTTAAATATGCAAAGTTTTATGTATGTAATAATGTCTTAGAATATAAACACGCAAAGTTCACACACATGCATATTATATGGGTATATACAGATAAGCCGCTTTGTTATTACTGTTATATTTTTATACACATGCATTTTCATATATTTATATGAGGCTTTTTATTTCCCAAATACTTGCCATAGCACATCTTATTCTGAACTTCATAATCACTCTGTACAGAGGTTACATGACCTGTCCAAATTCACACTTAATAACTGTCAAGGCCAGGACCAGCAGTGAAATTTCCGGATGCTCAGCCAAGAGTTCTTTCCACTCCAACAGCTGTCAGTAGTTACTGCAAAGGCCAAGGGAAGAAACAAACTTGGCATCTCTGACGCTGGGAATGCTAGGTGGTGACTACATTTACAAATTAGTGACTACAGTTACAAATATCAACATTATTTCAAGGTTAAAATCAGCAAATAATACCCTTTAAAGTCCCTTTGGAAAACTCCTATTTGTCTAATTCATAGTTATGGCCAATACTAGAAGTAAGGCAAGTTGGAACATCTTTAAATTATCCAATCAGGAGTCACTGGCAGGGTTAGTAAGAAATAAAAACAATTACCACTTCTTTATAAACAAAACATAATGATAATAAAAAAGTTAACAAGTACGGATTAGCCATTCAAAATCCAACTATCATCTATCATACCAAGCAAGGAAATCGACCTTGATGTGATGATGTATATTTTCAAAGTTTGCCAGACACATCAATGTGTTATTTACAAGTCTGCCATATAGATTTCACAGAGCATCTTTCTTGAAAAAGAAGGTAAACTGTTAGTATTCTTTGAACTAATGCTTAAGAAGCTGTAATATAGACTCTTGCCAAATGTCTGGCTTACATAGGTAGATATGGATGCTTCTTGTGTATTCGTTTGACCTGTTGAGCTGGCACTATCCTCACTTTCCTCTGCATCATCAAAGAACACAGGATCTTGCTTTACCCCTTAGTGGTGTGCTCTGAATAACATGCTCGTCCATGTTGCTGAAGCTGGGTCACCAATCCATGTATGTTACAGCCTTATTGAGAGGACCAGGAGTGAGTGAGTCCAAGGAAGTTATCTTTAAGGTGATGACTAAGAAATGACACCTGCCTGTTCTATTCCTCTTCCACTGACTGGAACCTCATTACATGGACATATTTTGTTTCAGGAGATATTAGGAAATGTACTCTGTAGTTGGGAAACCAACTTATTACTTTAACGTGCTATTTTTATTGATTATTTGGAAGTTTCACATTAGGCACCCTGATCACATTCACTTCCCAGTACTCCCAGGTCCACCCCCCACCCCCAACCCTCCCTGCTTTGTAACCTAAAGAAGAGGGGAAAAAAACAAAAACAAAACCTAAGTTCAATTTGTATTGCCTATATACTTACTACAGCATAGTCAAACCCCCAGGGGGCAGCTCTGTAAAGAAAACCCGAGTCCTTCCCCATCCCTACCCTTGCCAGAAGCCATCAATTGTGGAGAGCCACACTTCAGCATACCTAAGATGGCTTTCTGTATAGATTCTTTCTTTTGCTCTTTCTTTCTTTTTTTGCTCTTTTTTCTTTCTTTCTTTCTTTCTTTCTTTCTTTCTTTCTTTCTTTCTTTCTTTCTTTCTTTCTAAGTGGTAGGATTTGAGAAAGAGGTTGTCACAGAAGTCTTCTATGTCTCGCCTTCTCAACTGTGAGTCTGCAGTTATTCATATCACTGAAAAAGACGTTTCTGTGTCCTTTACAGTAAACAGTAGTACAGATCATGAATGTCTACATGGTTTCTGGCTACAGCATGGGCTACATGCATCATAATGGCTTCAGGTGGCAACACAGACCATGGACATTCCCCATGGCCTTCAGTGGTAACATGAGCCATTGGCATCAACAGGGCCAACATTCCCATCATGACCATGAGCATAAACATGGCTTTAGGCACAGGGCATGTACATCAACATGGTCTCTAGCATCAACATGGCCCACAGAATCAACATGGCTTCCAGTATGACCACAGACCATGGACACCTTCATGGCCCTCAGTGGCAGTACAGGTCATGGACATCAACATGGTCTCCAGCAGGAACATGGCCCCTGACATCAGCACAGCTTCAGGTAGGAGAAAGGACACCATGGCTTTTGTTGATAACATGGACCACAGACACCAACATTGCCTACTGTGGCAGCATGAACTACCAAAATCAACATGGGGGAAGCCAACTTATTAAAGGGGGTGGATAGTTATGTAGGTTTAAATATTAAAAACAAGATTGGTATATCAGTATCTATAATGGCTAATAAATACAAGGTAATATACATTTATCCAAGCCTGAAGAGTGGCAGATCAATCAAAAACAAATAATCAATGAATGAATTAATAAAATAAGGAATGCTAGAATTCTTTAAAAATTGTAATTCTGGAAGCTGAGGAGATGGATCATCTGTTAGGAGCACTAACTTTTGCGGAGAACCTGGGTGCACACATCCCAGTACCCATGTCACACTCACTTATAAATAATTCTAATTCCAAGACTCTGATGTCTTCTGATCTCTGCATGTACCTGAATATATGGACATCAGAACACATAGGCACCCGAACATACAGGCACACATACAGGCACATAATAAGTAAAGAAAAAAGCTTTTAAAAACGTGATTCTCAAGTTTTCTACAAACTGCCTCTTGGTGGCAAAAAAAAAAAAAATTGCAGTTCTATTCTCTACCTGGGAATTTATTTAATTGTGCGACCTGTTTCCATGTACATGAGGTAATATGAAGGTAGTATCTAGTTTCAATACAAGTGAATTAAAGACATACTATTATTTTTAACAGTATTGAAGAATGAACTATAATGATAATATCCCTCTTTTGTATGTGTGCAGTATTTATAAAGAGGGTTATGCATTTTCTTTAAATGGGATGTTGTTAGTTCAGTTGAATTAACTCATTCTTTCATGTACTTTGCATTTAATTCCTACTACACATCAGCAGGGTGTGTGGATTATATGTAGTTTCCTGTTTAACCTTCCCAACAATTCACTGAGGCAGGCCCTCTTTTCCTCATTTCACTTATGAGAGAATGAGGACCAGGAACGCTTAGGGATGCTTTGTTTTTTCTTGTTCTTGTTGATGCTGCAGTAGTCCAGTAAGTAAGTAAGTAGTCCAGATAGTAAGTCCAGTAGTCTTAACTATCTCAAGCCTTCAAAATCCAAATTCTCTTCTGGAATTCATTGTAATCTCTTGATTGTGAACCCCTGTAACATATTTTTTAAAAATCAGTTACATATTTCCAACATGCACTGGCATGAATAAAACCTTCTGTGTTAAACAGGCTTAAGAAGATGTGATCAGGCCAAAGCAAGAATGAAAACTAGCAAGGCAAAACCAAATCTTGTAGCTCATATGACATCTGGGACTTGTGGTGACATCATCTCAGCTCTGATGAGCTTGGGTGGTCTCACTCTGGCAGCTCCACCACCTACGTTACATATGGGCTCTCTTAAGCTGTCTTTACTCGGTGCCCACAGATCTGTTTGGCAGATGTTACACATCCTGGCATCTCTAAACATCTTGCAATCTCCATCACAAGTTAGTCCTCACATTCACAGCTTCACACATAGGTCTCTCAGGACTTCTCTTCAGCGAATCCAATCACCTTACACATGTTCTGGTCTTCAGCAATTTTCTGAAGCCTTGGCACAAGGCTCCATGAGCCTGTAACTCTTGCACTTTGCATGCTTGCAAAAATCAGCACCATATGGTCAATGCCAGGTTCTGCTGCCAGCTTGGGATGTAGCTGGCCCTCCTTGTTCCTGCCTACAGCAGGGTAGGAAGTATGATTGTGAAGCTGAATTTGAAAACATATATCTGGGAAGTTCTGTTCAAGCAAGGTGTGCTGTAAACTCTTTAGTTTCTTAGATCCTCTCCTTTCAGCCACTCTCCTTTAAGTGAATTTTTATTTTTAAGCAGTGTAGCCTTTGATCAGAAAAAGAGATTGTAGCTGATTTGTCCATATCTTATCTGTTCCCAACTTTAACTTCATTTATATTCATTTCCTTGCCAAACAGCACACATTTTACAGCTTTCCACCCCACTTCCTACTCTTCATCATTAAAAAAAACCAACCAACTAACCAATCAACCAACCATGCAACTAAACAACAGACGAAAAGCAGCCTGCACAAACAATGCCACAGATCAAATAATAGACGGTCTTGAAATTCCTCCACCAAATGAAATAACCTATTATTCTAAAATTAAGCCTCATTCACAATTTCAGAGCATCCATGAAAGGTCCAGATTCTTTGCTGGAGAATACAACATAAACTTCGTGTAACATAGTACTTAAGTCTTTGTTTTGCCTGCTCTGATACTTCATAAGCCTAGACTTTACTGTCTACATTTCTGTTAGCATTCTGTTTCTGTGTTCTCACAAAAGCTCCCATTTGGCTCTGCTTGTAGTACTCCAGGGATTCCTCACATCAACCACCCAAGTCTCCCACATTCTAATTCCAAAGGGCTATGAGCCACATGTTTAAGATTATTACAATAATTATAGCATTCTTTACACCTGTATCCTGTGTGACTCTTCTTTTGACTGACGGAGTACCCAACAGAAGTGATGGTAGTAGAATGCATTTTGACTCACGCTTTGAGTGGCTACAATAAATAGGCATCAGGATGAGCTAGGGCTCTGTCCATGGTTCCAGAAGTTTGCAGCAATGCTTTCTACATTTCCATAGATAACAAAGTAGAGGGCTCGGACCAGAAGAAGAGCCAGGCTTTAACTCTCCATTCCTGTCCCTCTGGTCCTGTATCTGCCAGCTAGGCAGATGTCTGAAAGGTTCTACAACCTCTGGTGAAGATGTATGAAGCCATGAGGTTCACACCTCTTCACTTTCAAACCATAGCAGGTAACATAATCAACTGTGTGTGAACCCCACTCACTTCCATTCATATCCTTTTATGTCTTTCCATGGAGTAATGCTGATGTGCCAGGCAGCAAGTTTGATAGTTTTGTGTGCCTTAATCTTATTTAAATTCAAAACAATTTATTTTGAAGTAAATTTCTCCCCATTTTTAGAGTGTAGCCCCTAGTTCAGAAGGGTACTGTATTTTACATGTTAGTGCTGACTAATCAGTGAAACAGATGGGATCTTTCCACTTGGAACCTGACTTTGTGGGTCGCACTTCAAGCAGTCTATGATATAGGCACAGTGCACTCTCCAACACTCTGACTCTTTTGCATTCTGACCTCTTCTACTGTGCAAATGTCTATCTGGTAACCTTACTATTGTAGCTTGGTTTTAATCATTTAGGACATTTATTGGTCCAGTATAACTTTCTTAACAGGTCTTTCTATAACTGAATTATCTTTTCCTATTTCAGTCACTACATTGTAAAAAGGCAATGACCCTAAATATATAAAACATACCCCAGCAATTTTTTTTTTATGCCAAGAACTACCTATTTGCTTTTCTGGGTTTCATGAACTTTAGTTCATTACTTGGATATGCTAGGATCTTCTCAGTTCACTTCAGCAGTAGCCTCATCTTTTACCACTCAACTACCACCTCTAGAGTAAACTCTACCTGTGCCTAACATTTTGCTAATTTACAAAGCCATCTACTTCTTTGTACCTCTATACTTTGGTGCATAATATTCTTAAAACCTAGAGGAGATTTCCACTTTGTTTCTTGCCTGGGAAAATTTTTACATGTTTTTAAAGTCACAGTTCTACTTATAAAAGTATAAAGTTACTTCCTCAAATAAAATTGGTCACCCTTCTTTAGTCCCACAGTCCTCTTTCATATCTTGGTAAAGTATAATAAATGCTAATGTAATTATATGCCTGACTATGTTTTTGACAGTTATTACCACCCAGGCTCTTAAACAATGCCTGCATAGTGTGAACATGTTTTATAGGGAATAACTGACCAAATATTCAGTTACTAGACAGAGCAAAGTGACACTGTAAAGTACTGGTCATTGAACAATAAAACAAGTTACTTGTTCATTGAACATTTGCTCTGGACAAATCACTGTGCTTGGTGCTACAATGGAATCCAGAAATAATAAAATAAATCTTGCCCCACATGACAGCTTTGGATTTAATTAAGAAGCTAAGACTACTTTTGAAGAAAGGACACTCATGTCCTTTTTTAATTGTTCATGTTTGTCCCTATTAGGCTAAAAACTCTTTGGGGGTGAATTCCTTTTCTGTTGTTGTTTCTAGCACATAAATAGTCTTCAAGGATGAGTGGAAGACATAGAGAAATATGACGAATGTTCACAATGAAGTCTCTGTTAATATTGGAGATGAGATGAAAACTCAGGCCACAAACCACATGAAACTCAAGAAGAAGGAAGACCAAAAGCGTGGATATTTCAGTCCTTAGAATGGGGAGCAAAATACCCATGGAAGGAGTTACAGAGACAAAGTGTGGAGCAGAGACTGAAGGAAAGACCATCCAGAAACTGCCCCACCTGGGGATCCATCCCATATACAGTCACCAAACCTAGGCACTATTGTGGATGCCAACAAGTACTTGCTGACAGGAGACTGATATAGCTGTTTTCTGAGAGGCTTTGCCAGTGCCTGACAAATACAGAAGTGAATGCTCACAGCCATCCATTGGACTGAGCACAGGGCCCCCAATGAAGGAGCTAGAGAAAGTACCCAAGGAGCTGAAGGGGTTTGTAGCCCCATAGGAGGATCAATAATATGAATTAACCAATACCCCCAAAGATCCCAGGAACTAAACCACCAACCAAATACTACATATGATGGGACTCATGGCTCTAGCTGCATGTATAGCAGAGGATGGCCTAGTTGGTCATCAGTGGGAGGAGAGGCCCTTGGTCCTGTGAAGGTTCTATGCCCCAGTATAGGGGAATGCCAGGGCTAGGAAGTGGGAGTGGGTGAGTTGGTGAGCAGGGGAAGTGGGGAGAGGATAGGGGATTTTGGGAGGGGAAACCAGGAAAGGGGATAACATTTGAAATGTAAATAAAGAAAATACCTAATTTAAAAAAAAAAAAGATTTGTGTCACCGAAGACACAAGGTGGATTTGATGAAATTAAGAAAGTGGTATGTTGCCGGGCGTGGTGGCTCACGCCTTTAATCCCAGCACTCGGGAGGC
>NC_034596.1:86017704-86047947 GCF_900095145.1 Mus pahari | reverse complement strand
AAAAAAAAAAAAAAAAAAAAAAAAAAAAAAAAAGAAAGAAAGAAAGAAAGAAAGAAAGAAAGTGGTATATTCATGTTGAGGATATGAAAACAACATGGGAAATGTGTTAGTCAATTAACTCCTATCTCATACGTACTGTCAAGAAAACACATCAAACTTAATGTGTTATGAGTACAGACATTGATTCTCAGTCTTTCATCTACTGATTCAGGCTTAGCCAATTTCAGTCTGCACATAGCCCGAGGTGTGGTTGACTCTAGACTGTGATTGGGTTCAGCACTTTTCTAAATATCCCCACCATTGTGGTGGTGTCTTGTGGAAAGATTAAGTGGATTTGGGGTGTTATGGGGTCTGGTACTGAACAATTTTGACCAAGAGAAAGGGCTGTGGTGCATTGATTGATCATCATCTGCACACCATACGTGTGCCTGGTACCTGTGGATGTCAGAAGAGAGCGCTGGGCTCTCTGGGACTTGTACAAGGATGGCTGTGAGTTGCCATGTGGGTACTAAGCACTGAACTCAGCTCCTCTGCAGGAGCACCAAGTGCTCTTAACCACCAAGTCATTGTTGCAGTCCAGCCCCTGCCCTCAGCTTGTTCCTAATTTCACACTTAAGAAGCACAGTTTCACTATGTAGTTCAGGACTGATTATTTCATCACTTTAATGGTTTCATTAGGAAGTACCTTCTGTCATTCGACCAGTTTTTATTTCATTCTCATGGTTGTTGAAAAAATAGCTGCTGTATCTCAGTCCATCAAGTACCCCAGTGACTAAGGCCAGGAGTGAGGGAGTCTGATTATAATCTAATCTCTTGTTTGCTTACCTGTCTGCCTGTCTGACTGTCTATCTGGTGTGTGAGAGCGTGTGCATGTGTGTGTTTGCGAATGTTCTGTGTGTGTGTGTGTGTGTGCACGTACACATGTAGGCACAGGTCAGGGATTGATCTGGTATCTTCCTCAATTGCTTCTCCACCTTAAAAGTTTGAGACACAGTCTCATCACTGAATCTGGCACTTGCAGTTTTTGTTGGCTTAGATAGCCAGGGAATTCCCAGGATCCACTTCTCTCGAGTCTAGGTTACAGACATACCCAACCTTAATTGGCTTTTTACATGGCTGGTCAGGATGTTAATTCAAGTCATCATGCTCATACAGGAATCATTTCACCTACCTAGCCATTAGCCCTACCACCAATGATGATAATTTAACAAGTATCATGTCGTCTAAGTTTGCTTCATATTTCCCTGTCTAGAATTATCAAATCCTGTACCCAGCATGACAATAGATGTGGAATTATCATGATCTGCTTCAACTAATCACTTGGTGATGGAACAGGTAGCAAAGATGAAGCCTCTGCTGATACAATCCAGAAAGAAATTGTCAATGCCTAGATTAATGATTTTTGTGTTACAGCAAGACCGCCACTCCAAACCCAAAGTTGGACCAATTATTTAGAATTAGCTATTTTTTTCTGGACACACTGGGGAATATTTTGTTTTCATATAGACACTGCTCATAATACAGTGATATTTGACTAACTTTTCAAGTTTGCTCATAAAGAGAATTAATATTTGGCTATCTCTTATATGACAGGCAATATTCTGGACAGTTTACACATGAGGCCTCCTTTATCCTTCACAAAAAGCTGATGAAGTGATACTATTTCTAAATCCATTTTTTTCTTGTTGCAGAACAAAAGACCAGACCTAATTTACTTGATGAAGATCGCAAAGCAATTTTGCCACTCTCCAGTGGCCAAGTACATTCTTCTACAATTTTATGAAATAAAATAAAAATATATTATGTCTCTAGTTGGATCTGCATGCTTGAGCCTTTTCAAGGTATTTTATAAAGATAGCTTGCCTCAATCTCGATGCCCAGATCTCATTTTTTGGCTTCCAGGGGCTCACAGGCAATATGAAAAGCAATAATCTTCAAATTGAACAAATAAAGACCTGAAGTGATAAATTACCTGGAAGCAGACTCGAGGGGCATAGCTTTTCTGTTTGACAACTCACATGTAATAATGGCAGTGCCTAATTATTTTTAAAATACTTTGGTAGAAGAAGAGAGTCGTCATGTGGTTATTAAAGGACTCTTTTTTTTTGAAACAAGTGTTATGAAAGACAAAGTCAACAAAATTATCCAGTTTTCCACCAGAAGTTATTTATTCCATTCACTTCAGAGTTTTGTCTTTGTGTTTTTAACCTCTGCCTCAGCGTGTTCTCAGAACTGATATTGACCAAACCATGGCTGCTGAGATGTGAAATTAGGTGATTTAAAGATTCACTTCTGATTCCCAAGATATGCTTGAGGGCGTCCTGTGATGTGCTTTAGGGCATAAAATGACCTCAAGCTGAGGCTAACAGAAGAAAAAAAAAACATCTTCACAGTAAAATAAATATTGCAGAAGGTTTAGTGGCAAGAGAATGGTATTCTTATTTTTCTTCTACATCTATCTTTTCCACACAATCTAGTCACAAGGCAGAAAAATTCCCTATATCTACTGTTGACTTGTCATACAATGGAAGCAGCCTGAGTTGTTCAACATGTTCTCATCAGTTCAAAGATTGAATTCACTTTATTATTTCCTTCTAAACAATTTTGGATCCAATGTGGGGAGCAGAAAATAAACATCAAACCTTTGGAGAGTTTTGTTTCATCCAGATTTAATTTGTTCATGGTAATGAGCGGAAAAGGAGATGGTTAGACCTTGATTGTCTACTTTGAAAGAATCAAAGATTGGTGTAGAAAACAAGATAATCTTACTGGGGCTTTGATTGATATGTCATTTGCATAATCAGGAGTGAAGTATGGTCTTGGAATATAGTCTTCCAAATTACTTTTATCTGTGCTTCCAGAAAACAATGAAACGCTGACTCAATACTTCCTGAACGTGTTCCTTTCTATCCTTTGGCAGAGCTTCTATAAGCAGAACGATCAGAAGGAGGGGAGGGAAGTAGGCAGAAAGAGAAGCAAGGAATCTGGGTGCGTTTCCAAGCTGAATAATCAGCTTCCTCCTCCGAAAGGGAATTGGCAAGGCTGTATGGAAGGATCCATGATTCCTTCCCTCTGATTGTGGCAGCAGTATGTAAGCTGGCAAGAGGGCCCTGCAGATACTATGGATGGACATAATCATCCCTCAGAGGCTCCCATTTAACTCACTGTAATTTAAGATTACACAGCCCTACTTGCTCTGCATACGTCTTCTTGTGGAATAAGTCTATAATGTTGCTTGAGAACCTAACAATCTTCCGTCTGAATGCTGTGTTAACGTGGAATGTTTTATAGTTTGCGATACACTTGGGGATTTGTAAGCTTGGCTTGGGAAAAAAGCCTGTCTTCCCTCTTGGAAAAACTTGGTGCCAAGCCTGGTAGCTCATACCCTGTGCATTCTCTTTGCCTACCTTCTTGCTTCTTGTTATAAGTAACACACACACACACACACACACACACACGAGAGAGAGAGAGAGAGAGAGAGAGAGAGAGAGAGAGAGAGAGAGAGAAATTGCTCATTTATGTTGTTCTAGATGGAGAGCTAAGATTTAATAAGGATGTCTTGGCTGTCTCCCTAACACTCTACATACTTTTCAACAGAGTAGGAGATTATTTGAATTCTTTTAGAAGAACTGTGATCATCCACTTGCTGATTTTACACATATGAAAGTAGAGCATAAAAGGTTTTAATGTGTTAACTCCCAAATCACACAGCTAGTGCCAGAGACCAGAGACCGAGCTATGGTGAATGGTAGGACACTTCTGCCTCTCAAGTCTACATAAGAGGGGAGAAAAGCCAAGTAGTGAGAAATAAAGGGAAATAAGATGTCTTCAAGTAGAGTGTTGACAGATATGCAGAAACCATGCAACCATTACTGAATTAAGGGAACCATTAAGTAGTAAATATTTGATTTCTGGGATTTCTTTACCCCTTACACTTTTCTCATTTTAGTTTTAGTATGGTGGTATGTATATTGATGTGGGCATCTGCATTTGTGTGTGTGTGTGTGTGTGTGTGTGTGTGTATATATATATATATATATATATATATATATATATATATATATATATATATATATATATATATATATATATATATACATGTGAGTGCATGCATAGGAAGGCTAGAGCTTATCATTAGGAATCTTTAGCATTCACTCTCTGTCTACAGACAAGCCCTCTCACTGAACCATGGAGCACACTGCTCGTCTAGGCTGGGTACCAGTGAACACCAGCCATCTGCTTACCTCTTCCTCCCCAGTGCTGAGATCAAGCTACCATCCATTGCCTTGTGTGTGTGTGTGTGTGTGTGTGTGTGTGTGTGTGTGTGTGTGTGTGAGGCACCTAACCTAAGGTCCGGGTCCTTGTGCAGCGAGCACTTTAGAGACTGGGCAATCTTCAGAGCCACCCCTCCTTTTGTTGTTTTGTCAAATTATTCGAAGCAAGCATTTACTACTTTTACAATTAGTAGGAAGAAGAAATTGCTGGCCATGGTGGCATGACTGTGATTCTAACACTTGTCATTGGGCTGAGGTAGGAATATAGGGAGCTCAAGGCCAGTCTGGGTTAAAAAGATTGTGTCTCCGAAAACTACAAAAATGGAATAATGAGGAGGAAAGGAGGAAGGGAGGAAGGAAGGAAGGGAAGAAAGAAGAAAGGAAGGAAGGAAGGAAATTTTCTAGAGCCATATAATGCCATGGGGCTGGTACTTGGGAGGTAGTTTGGCAAATTAACTCAAGGCTTCTCTTCTTTCAGAACTGACACTTACTGCTGCGTTAGTGAATTCAGTTCTCAAAATGGCCAGGATCACATGGTCACCTTGTAATTTTCTTCCTTGGTGCCTTCATTTTGACCAGATATCACCTCTATCACATACCCACAATGAGCTATCCTAGTGAATAAAATAATATAAAGTACTTACAGAGCTTTGGACAAAAGGACAGTGAGCAGAGGGCACTGTATTAAGTTGTAAGCCAGTATACAGCCAGATATTGTTTATAGCCCACAAAGCTTAAAATATATTACTAAAAGTCAGGAAGGAAAAAAAGAAATGATTGTAATGTCTGTCACGTGTAGCCACAGAGTTTGGCATGTCGCAATGGCATAGAAAGAATTGTTTTCTATACAAATCAGCCTTTGCTTTTCTAATGGTAGACATGAAGCCACATCTAATCTTTGCATTGTAAACCTGTGCCACAAGATGAACATACACATAACTTCTTGAAGTTTAGGAAACAGAATTTTGTTTGTTGTATTCAACAGTTTATGTTTATTGTTTTATGTGTATTATTACATGGCATTTTCAAGAACTGGAGAGAAGGCTTAGTGGTTAAGAGCACGTAATGCTATTCAAGAGAATCCAGGTTCAGTTTCTAACACCCACCTTTTGGCAGCTCACAAATTTCTATAACTCCAGTTACAGGAATCCAATGCTCTCTTTAGTCTCTTTGAGTTCTACACACCAGTGGCTCACATACCCACATACAGACAGATAAACACAGATAAACACACATATATGTAAATGTAAAATTTACATAACTTCATTTAATCCATGAGCCTAGAAAATGACATGTTTAATAGTCATCTGTGCTCTGAATGGAAGGAACAAGATACCGAGGAAACGGTGCACAATGTTAATGTGTCTTTCTTGGAGTGGAGCTGGGAAGACAAGTTTCACCTGAGACTTGTCATCTTTATGGACGCACCCAGCCACAGATTCACGGGGAAGAGGGATCACCCAGAGCAGAAACATTTCTCCCAGGGTTCTGGCCTGTAAAGGGTCAGAGGAACAATGGTTCAGACATGGCCCAGTGCATATGAAATCCAAGACTTCTTATCCCAATAGCAACATGAGTGAAGTGAGTGTTTAATCAGAGGAAGAAAATGCTGTGCCTCAAAGAGAGTGAAGTAGAACAGAAAATATGGAAAACAATCATTACAGTAATATCAGTGAACTAAGATAGAGGCCTCCAGCAAAGCAAATGCAGTCAGGATGAGGTTAAAAAAATAAAAAAACAGTAAGTTTTTGCATAAGATACATCCAGAAGATAAAAAGAAATTCTGCCCTCCGCTTCTCTAGTAATCTCTTTTCTCATGATGAGGGCAATAAACTCTGAAAGGGAGCTTGAAAACAGGGCAAGCCAGGTGAGCTCAAGCTTACCACATGAAGTTTTCTTGGGCTGATTTCCTTAAGTAGCTCAGGCTGTCTCAGATGGTCTCAATCTTTCAGTGTTTAATCAGAGTTGATTGATGGAATTATAGATCTGGACCACCATTCATGGCCAACAGGAGATTTTGTATTTGTTCATTCATTTTACTCTGTGTGTGTGTAGACTGCGTGTGGGTGGCTGTGTGTTGGCATGTTATGTTTGTGCATACAAGTGCATGTAGCATGGTATCTGTGTATAGGCCACAAGACAGCCTTTGATTTTGGTTCTTGTTCTCCATCTTGTTTGAGATGTAGTCTCTTGTTGTTGATCAATGTGTATGTCAGGATATCTGGCCCATGAGCTTTTAGGTATCTTCTTGTCTCTGCTTCCCGTCTTTCTGTAGGAATGCAGAGATAACAATATATGCCCATCTTGGCTATATGGGTCCTGGGAATCCAAATTCAGAGTTTCATGCTTGCATGACAAGCATGCTATTCACTCCACTCGGCCATCCATTTCCAGCTCCAAATGACTTTGAAAATACTTATTTTATTTTCAGTTATGTGTCTGTGTCTGGGTATGTGTACTTTCAGGTGTCTCCATCACCTGGAGCTGCTGTTACAGAACGTTGTGAGCTTTCTAGTGTGAGGGTGCTGGGAATTGAACTCAGGTCCTCCACAAGAACAATCTGAGCTTTAAAAAAGAGCTGCTGGGCCAGCTCCCCAGCCCCACATGGCTAAGAGGAAACTTTCTGTCTGGGTTGTGGGAAGAGATGCGATTACTGATGGAGAGGTTTAGTTTTCCTGGCTTTGAAGATAGGCAGGAATGTACCACACATCTCACTTGCTCAGACGGAAACGTCAAAGTTCCAGCAGACTTCAGCATAATTACCAAGAAGCTATGATTTTGTTCCAGAGATGTTATTGCTGTGAATATTTCATGCAAATCAAGCCCTACAATATGTGGCAGCTGTGACTCTCTTTCATATAACAGAACGCCTTTGAAGCCCGTTTATCTTTTGTCACCACTTTTTACTGGCAAGTAATTGTCCACTCTGTGGGTATGCTATGTTCTCCTCATTCGCTGCTGAACACTGTTGTTCCTACTTTTTGGCTGTTGCGAATGTTATGAATATAATATGTTGCTCTAAGCATTGACATCCACGTTGTGTGAACAATTCCTTGGCTATAGACCTGGGAGTGGAATTTCTGGCTTATATGGTGTGCCTTCATTTAAGGTCTTGGGCTGACATGATTTTCCTATATGGCAGTATTATTTTACATTCCCACCATCAATGTGTAAGGCTCTAATTACTGCACATCCTCATTTATGTTATTGGTCAACAAAACTTTTCCTTCCTCCACTTTCTCTTCTATTTTTTTTTCTGAGTGGGTATAATGTGACATCTCATTGAGATTTTGATTTTGATTTTTAAGACTGTAATGTTAAACAAGTTTTGTGTGTTGTTGACATTTTTGGTAACTGTATTGGATAACTCTTCAGGTCCTTAGCCCACTTTTAAACTGGATTCTCTGTTCATCTTTACTGTTTAGTTGAATGTGGTTTTTTTTCTCATACTTTCTAGACATTTCTTATCACATGCATGTTGGCTAATCTTGGTGGTCAACTTGACACAAACAGAAGAAGGGAAGTAGCATTGAAAACCTTCCAATATTCGATCAGCCTGTGGACACAGCAGTGGGACATTTTCTTGATTGCTAATTGATGTAGGTAGGGCTCAGCCCACTGTAGGCTAAGTGGACTTAAGCAGGTGGACCCAGACTTTATTAAAGTGCTAGCTGGAAAGAGCAGTAAGCAGTTTTCCACTGTGGTTTCTACTTCAAGTTCTTGCTTGGCGGGGATTCCTATGCTGCTTAAGTTCCTGTCCCATTTGAGTTTTTATCATGGCTGCCCCTCAAGGATGGGACATGTGATAAGATAAAAGCCCTCCCTTCTCCAAGTTGTTTTTGGTCATGATGTTTTATCACCGTACCAGAAAGTAAACTGGAACAACATATTTGATTTGAAAACATATGCCCACATGTAAACCACTTTATAGATGGTTCCTTTTGTAGCACAAATGTTTTTAGTTTTGATAAAGACTAACTCATCAAATGTATTTCTCATGTTTTAGTTTGACAGGTGTGGATAGTTAATCACTACCCGAGGTTACTGAGCATACTCTTGTCATCTTTAAACAAATATCATAATATCATAGTTTTATGAAAACTTATTTTAGATTACCTGTATTATACTTACACATCTATTTATTATTTACTCCCTACTACCCTCAGTTCTCCGGTACAATGTGGACTAAAGTTTTATATGTGCTGTGACTACAACTAGCTCTTTCAGGAACCATTTGTGAGAGGCCTTACTCGTCTTCAAGTTTTGCTGCCTTGACGCTCACCAACTGAAAAAATTAGTCATCCCTACATGTAAGATTTCTATTTTTTAGTTCTATTGCATTTATCTATTTTTAGATATATTTATTATTTACTCCGTATTACCTGCAGACATCTGGTACACTGTGCTGATACACCCTCTCCATTACTGTAGCTCTTTGTTAGTTTTCTAAACAGATATGCGTAATTCCTCCAACTTCCAAATTTAGAATGGTATACTCTAGCTCCTTGTTACCAAGCTGGTACCTTCCTCTGTGTATCTGTGTAAATTTTGGTTTGAATTTTCTATAGAAAAGGCCAACTTGTATTTTGGTAAAATATGAAAGAAATCTATAGATTAATTTAAGACAAATCTTAGCAATATTAAACCTAGCCTGTGAATGTGTTAAGTTTATTTTAATGTGTTTTAGAATGCATCTGCTTTTAGAATTTGAACAGAAAAAGAGTGAAACCATAGAGTAGAATGTCTTTTTCTAGATCTCCAATAAAGTGACTGATCCCTTCTTTCCTGAGAACAAGTGAGAGAAGGATAGAGAAAAGAGGGTTGGAAAGATAATTGAGAGTAAGGTTTTCATAGTTTTCTTCTCCAGGAGCAGAGGGTCCTATTAGATAACATGGTTAGAGAAGGAGGATGTGCATCATGGTTTAGATTGAATACACATAGGAGAGCATTTCAGAGAAGAATGAGATTACCTGGATATATTTAATATAATACACCAATGAGATATGTTGTAGTGTATACATTAAGATGTTCTAGGGGTCAAAAGCACAGGTAGAGTCATTATCCTCATTAATCATAACAAAACAGCATCCACTCTCACTGTAGAGGGGAATATTGTATGTTAGTGCACATCCAGTGTGATTGCTGTTAGGAAATGGTTAGCAAGGCTTCCGTTTTCTCCATGAAGTAGGAGGATAACTTCATTTTATCTGAGAGCTGGGTCATGGAAAGTAGAGATGGAGTTGGCCATTTCTCATTATGAATGGGGGAGTTCTTCATCAGAAGAGACCACACAGTGTTGAATGGTGGTACTGAGGACTGTACGGATGTATACCATTGTGGATGTTACTGAGGGAGAGGTGAGTGATGTCACATATCCTAAATACAGAGAGTCAAGGAAATAAACCTGATGGAAGGAAGGACTGTATTTCAGCTAATGTCCTTTGCAATTCTTTCTTCTATCCAAGAAGTGGCCACAGTCAGTCACATTGCCCTCCATTTGGAATGGAGGCATTTGAGAAATACCTGATGGTTTCCAGCCAGTGAAACAGCCAACTGCTGTCTTAATTTTCCCACAAAGTTGTATCGTGTTTCTAGTTCTGTTCTGTTACAAAAAGCCAATGGTGATTTCCTCTCCCAGCTGCCTCGTGTTGACAGCCTGAAGTATTTTCTTACAGTCATCTGACTGCTAATACCATTCAGAATAAGACTCCAGACAGGAATGTGTGCCATCAAATTAGACAAGGACATTGCACTAATCCTGAACTGTGATGAGAGTGGAACAGGATGCAACTGGCAAGGCTGATTTTTGTCATGTGGTGTACAAGGGCATGTGGCAAGGGGTCCCAACTTAGCTTAAAATAAGAACCTCCAACATCTGGTTATTACAAGATGAGTGAGGAGGAAAGGGTGTGCACCATGAATTATCATAGGCTTAATTGTGTTCAGGAATAAGCTTGCAAGCTTTCCTATAAAGGATTTCAGAATATTGTAGGTGCCCCTGCTTAAGTGTGTGTGTGTGTGTGTGTGTGTGTGTGTGTGTGTGTATGAGTGTGCGTATCTGTGTGTACCTCAGCAACTTCACTGTCACATTGTAAGTCATGTTGAAGAGGGAGCACTTAACACAGTCTGTGTGGAAGAAAACATGAGAGCTAGAAGGATAAGCTAAAGAAAGTCAAGCAGGCATCAATCATCAAAAAGTCGAGCTGCTAACCTCCAGATAATGCCCATGTGGTAGATGAACACATTGATGCTGGGTGAAGTACTAAGTGGGTTCTCTTGAGTGTGTTTTAAAGAAAATCAGGACTGTGTCTTAGTGTGTTTTGGGGAAATACGATCGGTTATATGGCACAAAATTAATTTTGGTGCAAACTCCGGATGTACTTTAATTTCCCATGCTTTTGAAATATCAAATATTTCAAACTCATATTGAATTATCAGGGTTGCAGACGTTTAACTGAGTAATGGACTCAAGTTAAATGGTGGAAAAATGACTGGCTGGTCCTAGTGTAATGCCTCTATTTGAGCTACTTCTTATTGAGCCCTTTCTATGCATCTTATCAACTAAGCTGTCCAAGATGGCATTGTTATTTATGGAAGCTAGTCTAGAGATCTCTACTTAGGGAACAAGGTAGTACACCAAGGTTTAGGCGTCTAGAGTCTGCTGCTCAGCTCTGCTCCATTGTACCACTTAACTTAATCTTTTCTTTTACTGTCCCCATGCCTCGATTACTCTGGATGAAATAAGAATGGCTGATAAGACTAGTATCATTGGAGTTAAAGATGAAATGATACAGGACACAGAAGACTTGGGAAATTATGCTAAATTTATAGGAAATAATAATAAAAAAAATATATAGGAAATATAATAAAAAGTACTCTCATTGGTCTGTTACTGGAGTAGATGATAACGGCTGTTTGAAAGAGCAATGTCCTCTTTGGGTTCACATACTTGAATACCTAGTTCAAGGTTAGTGGCACTATTTGGAGAGGTTATGTGACCTTTAGGAACCTTGCTGGAGGATGTAAGTTGAGAGTTTACTGCCCACCCTGCTTCCAATTTGCTCTTTCTGTTTGGTGCTCTCTGTTAAAGATGTGATCTTTTAGCTTCCCCACCCGACTGCCTGCTGCCAGCCTCCCTTGTCATTATGAACTCTATGAACTCTATCTCTGAAACCATAAGCCAAAGTAAAGTCTTTCTTCCACTTTATATCTCACTTGGGAACACTATTGGCAAGAAAAGAAAAGAGCCGCAGGCAGCTGCTGTAGTGGGGAAATATTTTAAAAATCATCATGTCCAATTTAAAAAAAAAAGTCCTAGACAAAAGATGGCACTCTATGTAATTTCAAAAAATTTAAATCTAGAGATAAATAAAATTGATCTAGATCCACAATCTCTTGTGAAGAGACTTATTATTATTGTTGGATTTTAATTTTTATTTCTGTGTAGCGTGTTAGTTGTCTCTGTATTAGTATGTTCATAATAAGTGCAGACTCCCTCAGAGGTAAGAGAAAGGTGCTAACGTCCCTGGAATTAGAGTTAGAGGAGATAATGAGCTACCCCATGGTCTTTTGCAAGAGTAGCCAGCTCTCAAACACCAATCCTTCTCTCTATTCCCAAGAGAGACTTTGAACAGGGATGGTTTTACAGATGTATCAGGTCCTAAGAAACCATATACGTTAATATATGTGGTTTATTATACTGTATGTCTTGAAATGCCTTTAACATCCCAGAGTACTGTTTGATATAGTACCTTCTTTAGTATCCATTATCAATTCTTTGCCTTGAAGGACATTTTGGATATAACTGTGTGCCATATTGTTACAAAAATTTGTGAAAAAGCTTTGCTTTTGCATGCATGGCTGCCCACTTCTCATTCTACTCCATAAACGCGTTGCTACTGTGATAAATTACACTGAATATGTACATGGATTTGGAAAGACTACATTGTTATGGCATGGAGTCTCTCACACCATGACTATGGCCTGCCTTCATTTATTCAGGTTGTTTTTAATGCTTTTTAAGTGCTTTGCAACTGACTCTTGTTTATTGAGTTTATAACAACACAGATAACAGTAGAGCAGAAGAATGACCTGCCTGGCTAAGACATGAACTATTCTAAGGGCTGCATCTGACAGCCAGGAGACCTACCAAAATTAGCAATTT
Source organism: Mus pahari (assembly GCF_900095145.1). Taxonomy (NCBI): domain Eukaryota; kingdom Metazoa; phylum Chordata; class Mammalia; order Rodentia; family Muridae; genus Mus; species Mus pahari. The sequence goes on along the minus strand of NC_034596.1, from coordinate 86,035,509 downwards.
ACTCCTAGGAATCTTAGCACAGGGAAATCCATTTTTTGCCCCAAGTTCTTCATATTGTCTCTTTGCTTTGTTGTAAGGTGAATTTTAAAATTTAGTTTGTTACCTTAACACAGTTTGGCAAGCAGAGCCTGGGTACAATGAAAGATAACAAACAATGGAATGTGGGAGCTTAGGAGAAGCTCAAGCTCAGCGTTTTAGAACTTTCTGACCTTCAACATTCACATCTTAGGGGTGATATGTGTAGAAGGGGAATTATTTAGGATTAACCTCAAGAAGACAAACAGCTTGGAGATGTCAAGAATATATTTATTGCTATAGTGTCTATTGGACACTAAGAAAATTTTTTTAGTTAAAAACTTTTTTAAGAAGTGAGAAAATAGTTTTAAGAGGTTTTGAACAGAAGGATTGAAGTTTCAGGAAGACTATAAAAAACTTAATAGAAAACATGGATGGCCTTGGATAAAGCAAGTTCTAACTATAGTAATAGAAACCAATACAATTATAAAAATACATCCTTGTTATGTAGGAAATGCCTGCATTTCTTGTCCCATACAGGATAAAGAGAGAATAGAAGGAGGAATTTTTGCTTTGAAAATTACAGATGATATTCTCGTGCAAGGTGAAGGAAATATCACATCAAATCCCATGTACTCTTAGATAAAATTCCTCTGAAAACTGGGACTCAGCTTAAAGTAGTTTTCATGTGGAATGTTAGTACTGTAAGAAAGGTGACTTTTTTTTTTAAGTTAAGCATTTGGCTATTATAGAATACTATAAGAATTTGTGTGTTGACAAATTATTAAAAAAGAAAAAGAAAAAAGGAAGGGATCAATATGATTATTTTGGGGCCTGTTCTCCTGCTAGAGTTAAGTAAACATGCAAAAAGATTATAAAGCGTTTAAATTGTAGTTTGCAATCACATAATGTTGCTATCCCATGAATTAAAGTAAGTTTGACCCCAGGCTCCAATGCCACAGAGTGGTGGTCAATTTCCTGTGTTGTTTTTGGGACTCCTCTACTACAGATATCATATGAGGAATCTACAGCCAAGAAGATTTTTGTGCGATAAGTTTCAATTTGGTTTCTACCAACAAGTCCACTATTCCCTAAAGTCCTGGGGCCTGCTATTATTTACATGGAACTCTTGGGGCTTAAGAATGTTAGCTAAGGTTCATCTAAATCTAGCCTCAACCTGCCCAAACATTAGCCATCCCCATCTTCTCTTTCTCACCACATCAAATTCAAACTTTTGCTTTAGACCCTTCCTAAACAACACACAAGTTACTGTTCAAAGGAAGTGGATGACTGTGACTTCCCGATAATAGATAGACATGTGCCTTGTAAGTCTTCAAAAAGGAGCCTCACTATCAATCTTTGTGCATGAGGAAACAAATGGGACAGAATAATAATTTTTATCTTTGAAATGTTTAAGATCTTATGCTACTTCAGCTAGTGATGATTAATATTGCCATCTTGACAGAGTCACCTTGGAAACAAGCCTCTTAGGCATGCTTGTGAATGGACTATGTTCATTGATGTGGGAGGACCCACTGTGGGCAGCGCCATTCTTTAGGCTAGGTTTCTTCACTAAACAAAAAGGAAAAGGTAAGATGAACATAAACATTCATAGTTCTCTGCTTCCTGACTGGGAACACAATGTTACCAGCTCCTCAAGCTTCTGCCTCCATGATTTCCTGACGTGGTGGACTATGTACCTTTTAACCATGACACTGTCTTTAAAAATATGACTTGGTCCTCATATTGGCCTATATGTGACTTTCAAATTGCTTTCCAAAGAACTCTCTAAAGACAGTTTATAAATGTGTCATTTCAAAGCCAAAGACTTCATGTGATTATATCATTTATCTACTAACACTCACTAAATGTAAATATCTTTTAGCTAATTCCACTGGCCTGATGCATAACATCTTGTCAAGACACCTCTATCTGTAACTTCATCTTCAGCTCCTTAGCAAGTAGGATAAACATACAAAAGAGGAGGAGCTCATTTGCTAGTATTTATTGAGATATAAAATGGAAATTCTGCTCTGGGGTTAATGCAAGGGCTTTGATTCAGAGAATTTAGATTTGTAATGAGATAAAAACATAATAAGTTTGTAGAAATATAATATACACATCTACTATGCAGTCTTATATAGTTAAACTACATAAAACTAAGATCAGACCAAAGCAATGAATGTTAACCTATATAATGTCGGTAGGTGTGTTGATGCTGTGATCAGGCAGGACCTGGTAAAACAAGTATGTTTTACCAAATCTTTAGCCAAATACCCCAAGTGAAGTGGGGGCTTGAATATAAAGCATATGTGATCAGATATGATTTCAAGTATCTCTTTCATAAAGTGGAGAGCACTCTTAGTTTTCTCAGTTTAGAGAAAAAGAGTAGAATTCTATAAGGTGATATGTCCACAAACACATTTTGCTGACAAATTATAATGCAATCGTTTATGACACTGTGTCTATCTCACATGGTGCCATATAACATGCCATAAATCATGTCTTTTGAATTGTAAATATAATAAACTTTCCTTTCCTCAAATATCATTTGATTGTTGTAACTGGCAGTCCAATGATGGCTATTTCACAATGGATGAGACCAGAATATGGTAATTGTTCAGTTCATGAGGCTGGATATCTCAACAGTTCCCATACAGTACTTAAGGCTTAAAGAGAGCTGCTGGTCTAAAGATGCTGGCTATAAGATCATCAGAGGGTTACAAAACCAACAGCAGCAGCAGAATTGATGCTGACTGCAAGAGTGAGGGAGGCAGGCAAAAAGCAAAGTTTCTTTTAATTTAGTTTATTTTATTTTAGTTTAGTTTAGTTATTTTTTTGACATTGGCAAGAGTTCCCCGCACTTATGGTGATTCTTCCCATTTCAATTAATCTGATCCAAATATCTCTCATGGGGGTGCCAGATGTCTTGCCTTTTAGTTCATTCCTGATCTAGTCAGTTTCACAACCAGGATTCACCATCATCTTGGGGCCAAATGAATAAGTTGGAATAGTTGAGCTTGGATGACTTCAAAGCTACCGGGTGGCTCTTGCTTGCCTGGTACCTGGCTCTGAATGATCAAGTAAGAGGATATTTACTTCCCTCAGATGGATGGACTGGGCAGAGATATGGTTCTAGATAAATGGTTAGTTTGGATATAAAAGACATAATACCTGAATAGTTCTTGGAAAGCCTGTCTATCCATTTTTTTTATAAAACACGTCAAAACATTCTATGCCAAAATTTAAATGTGAATTGGGATGGCTCAGTGGTTAAGAACACTGACTGCTCTTCCTTAGGTCCTGAGTTCACTTCCCAAAAACCACATGGTTGTTCACAACCATCTGTAATGTCATCGGATGCCCTCTTCTAGTGTGTCTGAAGACAGCTACAGTGTAATCATATTAAAGAAAGAAAGAAAGAAAGAAAGAAAGAAAGAAAGAAAGAAAGAAAGAAAGAAAGAAAGAAAGAAAGAAGGACATCTTTTAAAACATTAAATGTATTCATTACAATAACATGATGGAAAAAATTACAGAAAGCTACAGATTACCAGGAGCTGCATTCCACTCAAAACATGTTCATCTCTTCTTGGGCTGTGTATTGCAGTCTTTGCTTACATCCCAGGCAATCCATGCACAAGGCTGTGAAAAGATACAGTAAAGGCTGAGGGGACCAAAGATGCTGACACCATCATCACAAATCAACCACTGGAGTGCACCTTTTACAGTGATCTACATGTCTGGATTCTCAGTCTCTTCCTGGTTATTCTCCTGGATCCAGTGCAATGAGGATTCTGATCTAGCAGCATCTAGACTTGAATGAGTCCTCAGAAAGAAATTCTGCCATACTCACACCAGACCGCTGATATCTTTTCACTGATAACCCACCTTCTCAATATTTTACTTTTAGTGAGTTTGGCACCACTGATTTGATGTGCCTGCTTCAAGTTCATGGCTTTCTATTTATCTTTTAGTCTCAACTATGAGCTGTCAGGAACCTTACTTCACACAGTTTTTCTACCACATCTTTAGCCCTTGATCTACCTTATATATACAAGCTTGTTTTGATTTCTGTGCTTCTCTACTCTTTTTAGGCCATTCTTCTCTCAGATTAGGTTTTACGAATCCTTTGAGGCCCAGCGTAATTCCTGTTTTCAGTTCTAAACACACATCAGTGTGTGTGTGTGTGTGTGTGTGTGTGAATGTTGATTTGCTTTCTTGTCACCAGTAAAAAGGAGGAAAAAATAAACTTCTTTCTACCATTCTGCATCTTTTTACTTGAGATGGATTGTATGAAAAAGAACAGATTATGAAGAGAAAGACAAACTGGAGTTCTTATGAATGTATGGGAGATACAGCGAAAAATGAATAATTCTCTAAGTGGTGGCTTCAAGTTCAGGTTTAAATGCCATCTTCAACAGAGCCAAAGAAATGACAATGTTGGGGAAAGAGAAGATGGAGAATGCCTTAGTTATTTATTCTATTGCTGTGATGGAACACCATGACCAAGGAAACATATAAAATCAAACATTAAGTGAAGGGCTTGCTTATAGTTCCAGAGGATATGTCTATGTCCATGATCATCATGGCAGCAGGCAGCCAGGCATGGTGCTGGAGCAGTGGCTGACAGCTTGTGAACTGATATACAGACAGCTGTAAAGAGAGAGACTGAGCCTTGCATGGGCTTTTGACATCTTAAAGTTCATCTTCTCCTCAGTAATCCTTCCCAAACAGTTCTACTAACCAGGGACCAAGCATTTGAGTATACATATGATATAAAAGCCATTTTCCATTCAAACTAACAAAGAGAGTTAATTTGGTAAAAGTATGGTATCCAAGGGAAAGCTTATTCAGTAGATTTTAGTTGCTGTTTTCTCTATGATGTAAGATTTCTACTACTCTAGTACTGGCCTTGTATGGCCTTGTTCTGGTGCAGAGATGAAGAAGACATCTTCACAATGGTGGTTTCCGTTATGGATGCATGTGGCTTTTATGTACAGTTACCATTATTCTGTTTTCAGATCTCCCACGACCACATTTCCTCTAGATAACCATCTTAAAATAATCCTTGTGCTCCGTAAGTTTGCCACTGCATCTTGGGTGCCTTCATTCACCGGGATGGCTTCAATGACTAGAGAACCTACATCTCAACCCGCAAGTGCAGCATTGCTCTCTGCATTTTTAAGCCTGTGCAGCAAAAAGTCAGGACTCTGATTTGGCCACCACCAGATTAAACCCATACATGAGCTCCCCCTGCCACATTGAGATGATCCTCATTAAAATGGAGCAGATTGTTCCAAAGCCAGAAAAGGAGGCTACACAGAAGAAAAAGGTCTCCCAGAAAAAAAAACTGAAGAAAAAAAAAAGTGTGGCACGGGAATGAATTCAGTATAAAATAAGTACAGATAAAAGTAGAAAAACATAATCCTTATGCCAATGAGGTATACTTTGGGTAGCACAGCTGGGTCTCTTATCGTTGTATTTTAGGATGATATAATCTAGTCTCCTATACTGGGGAAGATCCATTACTAGGTTACTGAAAACTAAATCAGTTCATTTTATGTTCTGTTGACTTCACTACTTACATCTAGTTTCATGTAGCTGTCCTGACCACATAATAATCAGTTTGACAGTGGAACTGTTTTGAGAGTCTTCTACAGGAAAATATGGTTAATAAGGGGAGTCCCATTAAATGAGGACATATGTCATCAGGATGCAAAGTATAGGGGAATGAGCAAGAGCGGGATGGTGCTAGTCAGAGATGGTTTCCAAAGACAGTAATAGGAGTTTTGTAAGTTTTTGTGATTCTTTTCTCTCCAAAGACTTGGAAAGGCAGAAATGGGAAGGAAAAATCTGAGTATTATATTATACATTCTGTCATTTGGTGAAAACACCCCAGGGAAACCGGAACCAGGAATCCTGCATAAGCCCTCCAATTATGTCGCACTAACCTGGAGCATGTCATATTTTCTTTTATTTCTCAGAATTCTCATAATTATTGATAGTGGAGATCATCCAAGGGGAAAGAATGTGTGGTCCTTCTGGACAGGGCCTAGGCTCCATAAATAAAACCTCTTCCTAATTACCCTTTCTTCCATCTTCAGTCCACGTCTGCTACCCAAAGCAGAGAGGCACCTACAGTTAGAACACTATTGCTTCATTTAAATTCTGTACTGAATTTAGTATTAATTTAAATTTCTCAGCAGGCTTAAAAGAGACTATGAAACTACCATTATCTACCCAGAGGGGTAACAATGAACTCAGGAGAAACTGCCTTAGCCTTGGTGCCTGTTTCTCTTAAAAAATTGATTATGTTCTTATTGTCTTTATTGATTATAGTATTTATTCATCTATCTATCTATCTATCTATCTATCTATCTATCTATCTATCTATCATCTATTCTCTCTCTCATCCATTCATCCATCCATCCTTCCATCCATCTATCTATATATCTTTGTTTTTCTAGGCAGGGTTTCTTTATGTAGCCTTGGATGCCCTGGAACTTGCTCTGTAGACCAGGCTGGCCTCAAACTCACAGAGATCCTCCTGCCTCTGAGTCCTGGTGCTACCACCACCCACCTTTTTTTTTTAAATACTTTTATTTATTTGCTTTGTATATGAGCATAAATGCTGCAATGTGTTAATGAAAGACAGAGGACAACTTTCAGAAGTCGGTTCTCTCCTTCTACAATGTAAGTTTGGGGGATCAAACTCAGGTCACCAGGCTTACAGCAATCATCTTTACACACTGGACCACCTCACTGCACCTCGATTACTTTACAGTCGGTATTTTCGAGGAAAGACTGACAGTGTAGGGGGAGGGGGAAATGCCTGAACTCTACAACACACTGAACTTTACAGCATTTTTAAAGGTGTTCAAACCTATGACAAAAGTTTAATTTCTAAATTAGATGCAGTAAGAGACTGGCAGTAACTAATAATAAAATGGAATAATTATACTGTAACGAAAGTTTGTGAATGTGGTCTCTCCCCTAACTGTGGCAGGGCAGGTGGTGCAGACAGTGGGGATATGCAGTCAAAGAGATGATTTACACTCTAGGTCAGACAGAGAGAAACCTTGCGAGAGTTCATCTTTCTACTTAGAGTGGCAACTTGAAACTTAAGAGTTATTTATTTCTGGGATTTCCATTAATATTTTCACACCAGGGTTTACCAAATAACTGTAACCACAGGAGCTAACATTTCAGGCAAGAGGGTGTTACTATTAATTCTGGTTCTGTTTCAGGGCTTAGGCATGTCTTGAAGTACACATTGTCTACATAAAGGCTATTTAGTCATCAGAGCTCATAAGAAAGTTGAACTAGCTTACCTTGTTTATATGAGCTATATCTTCTTTGGTAGAAGTTTATAAAGCACTTATGCACCATTTAATGAACTATGGTTTTTAGTTCTAGACACCCTTCCAAAGTCATCATCCTGAGGCTGAGGCTAGGACTTTAGGCCACATTTTCTCATGGTCAAGTGCATCCAAGATAGGCTGTACCAGTCGGAGGCACTAGCGGAAGGCATGGCATAATTGCAAGAAGGAAATGCTTCTTCCTTGGGCAGTACTCCCCTGTAGCAGGAACAGCACCTTATACATCTGAAACCATTTTGCTGTTTTTCCCACACTTGAATAACTGGCTCATACTCTCTTTAGAGGCATCGACACTGGCCAGCACCCCTCTTTAAAAGTTTGAGTTCAGCTATGTCTTGGTTAGGGTTTTATTGCTGTGGAAAGGCACCATGACCACAATAACTCTTATAAAGAACAACATTTTACTGGGACTGGTGTACAGTTCGGAGGTTTAGTCCATTATTGTTATAGCAGAAAGCACAGTGGCACACAGGCAGACATGGTGCTGGAAAAGGATCTGAGAATTCTACAAGCGGATGTCACATATCCGGCTTCAGGATTTTAGACTTCAAAGCCTCTCCCATCCTGTCCCCCAGTGACACAGTTTTACCAAAGTCTTACCTGCTCCAAGTCCATACCTCCTAGTAATGTCACTTCCTATGACTCTATGGGAGCCATTTTGTTTCAAACCACCACAAGCCCCACAGGACATTTCATGTAGTCTTCTAAATCTGAAACATCCCAACTTCTCTCTTTGTTCCTCAAAGCATTTGCCGATGTTCTGTGCTATCTCTACACTGCCTTCACGCAGGGATGGGCAGGCTAATTTCCATAGTGCCTATGGCTACTTTTGTCCCAGCAAAAGAAGAGTGCAGTATGTGACATCATATTACTACAAAGCCAAAAATATCTATCATAGCTACCTTTGTTCAAAATGTTGAAGAATACCGACTTAAGGGGTATAATCTAGACTTTAAAAAACTATTTTTTCAGAGCTGGAAATTAAACTCAGTCTTCTACCTGCTAGGTATGCATTCTACCACCAAATTACAGCCATCCTTGTTTTGAATTTTTTAAATAACAAATATGTTGGCCTAAATTGCCTGAATATTTAATTTCTTGTATTCAAATAACATATACAGTTCCTGTCTCCTGTTTGGACCCTGAATGATACCAAAATTGGTTCTACCAGTGGTCTCGGGTAATAGACAAACCAACATGTGGTTTGGAAATTGGTTTAGGCATATTCTTGATGTAAATACAATATTGAAGTCTGGTGCTAGCAATGCATGATATCCAACAGTGTCTCATTTAATCAAATCAGCACCTATAATTGGTGATGATAAAGTGTCTAAAAGTAAGTGCCAAGTAGCTCCCAAACTTGACCGTGAAGGGAAAAAGAATGGCCAGAATGACTGGGTGGCCTATATTTTCCAGTTGCCCTGTAGCTCTTATCAAAAGGAAATGGTAAGCTTTAGATGCAAGGAACTCCTGCTCCTTTTCCGAGAGAGAGAGAGAGAGAGAGAGAGAGAGAGAGAGAGAGAGAGAGAGAGAGAGAGAGAGAGAGAGGCTATAAGAATTATAACACCACTAAAAATTTAGTTAAACAGGTTACAAAATTGCAACAAAAGTTTAATTCACATGTTTTCCAGATCACTCATGTACAGAGGCTATCTGACTCAGGAAATAACAGCCCAGCTAGTCTGGTGGGATTCATGAACCTTTGTCTCTGTCGCTTTTACTTGCATAAAGTACAATGTATAGAACAACAACAACAACAAAAAAACTTAAGGAACTAATAATATTAAAGTAATCAAAAGAAAGACATAAATATAATTTAAACTAATGTTTTTTGAAACAAAAGTCTATCAGCTGGAAGTCTTGAGGTGCCTGATTTTGAGCAATTCTATGAGATAACTGCATCAGTTTAGTTTAGTATGAATTATCTGTCATTTATATTTGGCAAAGGCATGGATAATGATAATACTTCTATGCTGTCCTTGTTTTGTCTCAGATTCTTATTATTTAAGGGATGCTTCAGTTAGAGATGAATAGGTATAAAGATGTAATTGTTTTATATTCTTTGAGTTCAGTGATCTTTAAAATTAAATCCATGTGTCCTCATTTAAGAATCCCTGTTTTAGCAGTCTCCAAGACTCAAGGATTGAGAAGTTAGCTGAATCAGTCAGCATTAATAAGGATGGAGGTTGAAGACCCACATCAAAGCTGTCTTTGAAATCTTGTTCCCTTTCTAACATTATTCTCACATCAGAATCTCTAAGTCAAGAAGACAGGCTGTGGTCCGTCTCCTGTGTGTATGTCTCTAGTTTCTAGTACTCTCAAAGCAATTCCAATGTTCTCTACTAAAGTACCTTACTGTAGTGTACTTCTCCATCAAAGCGCCATGACTCTGCCTATTTGTCTTATTGTATTCTTCAACTAAACTTCAAGCTTTTTGATATTACAGAATACGCCTTCTGATGCTGTATCTATAGTACAGAGCCAGCTACCAAGTAGATGTGTCATCCAGATTAAGGACAGATGTAAGCCAAGACAAAATTCATTTCTTTTTCTTATTCATGGCCAAAAGTCTTGGCCAAGTATTAAAAAAATAAATGGACATGACTGTAAATAGAAAATATGAATGAATAGTATAAATCTCTATATCATTGGGAAAGCAATTCAATGTAGATTCTGTTACTATCATTGCTATAACACACATATCACCTATTGGGTGGATACTGGTTGCTTACCCAGGACTGCTTCCACCATTTTCCTTACAAATAAAATAATATTTACTTTAGATGTCAGTTGTGGCAAATATGGACATTGAAAATTTGGAAGGTTTCAACTTTCCTTAGCAGTGGTGGGCTTGGATGTTAGTGATGATCAAGCTAGTCTGGTCATTCACAGTTTTCTTTGACAGTGTTCCATTCAAGAATGGGCATGTGATACAACTATGGACAATGACATTGTGGTGAGAATACCAGGGAAAGGCTTCTAGGACCGGACAAATGACTTTCATGAGATATAAGAGCCCTCCCTTTAGATCCAGTGATAGGAGAGTTGTCTAGACACAGCAATAATGAGAGCAGCAGGCGCACTGAAAGGGAAGTGTGCAAAATGAAAATGGGAGCAAAATTGTTCATTGTTGGTGTCTTTGAGAGGCTGTGTGAATGAACTGCTAGACCAGTTTTACAGCAACAGATGTCTTTCTTGCTTAAGCCAAATTTTTGGGGAACCTTGTCTTTTTAAATTTATTTTTAAAAATTGATTTATTTATGTCTGATGCTTAAGGCCTCACCGTCACACGTAAAGGAGAGCTTTGCTAATGCCCAGGCATAGATGAGACATGGCACATGTTCTCTTGGGATCCCGATGCTGTACAGTAACCGAGGCTCTCCATGGTATGCAGACATCCTTTTAGAGATCCTGCACTCCAGCTGGCTCATTTCAAGAATGGATAGGGTGCCAGCCATTTAGGAAGCTCATCCAATGAGCACATTTAAATCTGGCCAATATACATGTAAGCCTGACTAGTTAAACTAACCTGCACACACCTTTTTTTTTTTTCTTTAAACCCAAGTGTGCTGCTGGCAGACACCCATCCACAGCATGCTATGTGTTACCATGTTATGAAACTGGCTTTGACATTTGGATGCCCACCACTTGGTGAGTGGTTAGTTATAAAATGCTATTGGTTCAACAGATTATGCTTCTGGAATACAGCCTGGACTTCTGGGATCTTTTTAGTGGCTGGCTTATTTGTATTTCCAAGGCCATTTTTTTTTTTTCAACAAGCCAACACAATCAAATTACATGCAGCTTTGAAGACATTCTACCTTACAGTTTGACATTTTAATTAGGACTTTAAAGAGATAATAATCACTGCCCACAACGTCCCTAATGTTACCTAGAAATAGGTCAGCTAATTAGGATCCCAGAAAAACCACCACATACATTTCTTTTTAATTGTTTTTCCAAACTTCATCACCACATCTCTTGGCTCCATCTCAGACCAAATCAAGCAAACAGCAGGGAAGGGTTCAATCTCTGTAGCCTTCAGCGTAGTCCAGTCCAAGGGCAAGAAGAAGGAGGCCAGTTTGTGTCTGGCATCTGAAAAATTTCATTTCAGTCAGTCTCAGAACTTCTTTCCTTTCATTTCCAGATTGCTTTCAAAGGAAGGCTCTCCTACTTCATTGCATTAGAACAGACTCAAGGAAAGCCATTAAGAGCTTGTTCTTCTTGTCCCTTAGATTCCTGTATCTATATTTCATTTTTCTGTCATTCTTCTAAGGTAGTGTGGTTGATGGGATGTCCTATTAAGTAATTTCTTAAATGCTTTCTTTTAATTCCTATGTTCAATTCTTACTACGTGGATTTTTATAAGGTAGATGGAAATAAAATGTGCCCATCTCAAATTGAGAAACCAAGAAGCCTGGGTTGGGAGAGCAATTCAAGAGATGAATTCTGTTCTCTCAGACGGTTTATATGTAACAGAATGGGCATGGTCTCACCAAGCCTCTCCCTGCTCTGCCCTATGCCATGGGTCAAAATAGGAGAACAGAAATGTAGCAAATGCCAGGTACTGTTTATCTAACGCTCTGATGTATTTTGACACATTCAGAAGGAGAAATAGTTGCTACTTCCCAGGAGGAGTTTAAAACTGAAACAATATGCAACTCTGTCTTGCAGTAGCTTAAGCACCTCCTGATTCATGTTTGAACTGGTTGACATGCCCTGGACCTCCAGGTAGATGATCAGCTGTGGCCTGTATGTTACTTCCAGAGAGCCAAGAGCCAAGAGCCACACACCTGGCCTAGTTCCAACTGTCGAGCTGTTGGTAGTTAATTTGAAAGAGGTCCTCAACTTGCAACTCCAATCCCTTTCTTTTCACCATCCTGTTAAGTATATACTCTTCTTTTTTTGCTTTCAGAGGCAATTACTCCAGAAAGCAAGTAAGATTTCCAAGGACGCCTCGCTTGCACAAGCCCTTGGAAGTCTTGGGAAAGAGCTCTTATGATATGTTCATGTGACCATATGCTTTTTAAAGAGTTCAAGATACAAGGCAATCTAACAATAAGCAATAATGACCTCTGTATTTTCATACACTTCCAGTTTCATATTCTTCCTCTTCTAGAGGCACTCCCAAGTTGCACTGAGTGAGGCCCAGCCAACCACAGTCTATCTCCCTTTGTCTAAGTTCTTTATTTAGGGATGTTTTCTAGACTGGAAAAGTGTCTGGGTAGGGTCACAGTAGCTGTGTCTACAAAGAAGTGTCTGTAAAACAGGCAGACGTTATTTTGTGAACTTTTATGCTTTTATATTCCTGTATCTTTGTTTCTCTGAAATAGCTCCAACATTGAAATGTTTCTCTGGCCTTGAAAGTTGAATCAAATTGAGATGTGGAGTACTCAGGACATGAATGCATGCAGTAAGTTGCCAGGGAATGCTTGCTCTGACAGTAGACTTCATTATGTTTATTTTCTCCACAGTTTCAGCCAAATGTATCTCCTTTCTACCACTCTATTCCTTAGATGGTCACTTGATGTTTTTCTGCTATTAAGAAAAAGATTTCTCTTATAATTTATAGCCTAATAAATTTCTTCATGAAAGATCATGAAGAAGTTAATGATGACTTAATGTAGTGCCCTGTGGTGACACAGTGGAGGAGAATAGGCTTGGGGGGACTGAGGCTCCCTCCTCAGCTAGTTAGGCGACAGCTCTCACATCATATTGTTTATCTGAGGAGAAAAGAGATGACAGATGGTACTATTGTTATAGGGACATGCTAACAAATGTCGGGGTGACATAGATCACAGTAGTCTCAACTATCTACTCACTGCAAGGGTAGCCACCATGATTTTGATCAGGTTAACCTGGATGGTGAAGTGTTTGACTCTCAAGGGAGGTGTCTGTAAAAGAAACCGAGATGAGGTTTGCTTAGCCAGATAAAGATCCAGAACTGTGGTGACTTCTATGGTGTTTTCTCGGGTCTGGTAGGTTGAGCGTGTCTATGCTTATGTTTCCTACAAGGTGGAAAGGGGCACAGTGGGAAGATAATGCTCTGCCATGTGCAAGAACTGTTTTAAGTTTAATCATGGGCTGACTTGATGGATGGATCCTCACCGCTGTTCTAACAAAAAAAATCCTCAAAACACAGCTAATGGACTCCAGGGCCTACTCAAATTTAATTAAAATGTTAATAGAAATTAATTATGTATTTATTTGTCCAACTTAATATAGTATTTCTATTTTTAAAGTTCTGTGATGATGGCTAACGGTGCAGGATTAGTGAGAAAGGACACACAGGTAAATGTCCTCCTTCATGTTTTTGGAATCTCTTGCCAATCGTATTTACAGTTGGGCACTTGAACAAGTTGCTTCTACCTTGCCTAAAAATAAAATGAAAGAAAATTGGTTGTAATATTTCATTAATTTGCTCAAGGAAATGATTTATTACTATTGTTTTATTGTGTCTCTCTGTGAAATAGATATTTTAATACATTCTTTATTCAGTGGAACTTGAAGTAATCTACAGTCTTGAATGTGCTGGGGACAAGCTGGGCATGGAGACACACAGTGACATAGACAAACAACGTGAATAACATGCTTCCTAGACATATATGTAGCCTTTTGAACATGTGTATATATAAACACAATATATATACAAAACACAAATGTTTGGACTATGAGTTTCTGAATGGAGTCATTTCGGTGACTGAAAAGGGTAGGTGTTTCATAGATGTTGGTCAAATATCATTGGCAACTAGTGAAAAGACAAGTAGATTGGATCCAGTAGGGACGATCCCTTCATGGATATTTCATTATCCCCGCGAAGGCAAATAACTCGAGTGTCTGGAGAAGAATAAGGGAATTTGAGGCTTAAACATGAGTTTAGTGTAACAGCAAAACATCTGCCTCATTTTACATCAGAGAGCCAAAAACTTGTATAAGTTAGTAATGACAATGGCAGAGGATACACAGGTCAAAATGAGGTCTTGACAACATCCTTGGATGTGGTACCTCCATGTAAATCAACAAATCATAAGTAGAATTTACGGGACACAACTCCCGTGAGCGCTGCATCAAGAAACCACACATGCTTATACTCCCTCAGACTAACTCAGACTGCCCGGTTAATTTTGCCCATACAGGAGGCCTATTGTACTGTGCGTGTTGCTTGAGAGACGTAATCATTGTCTGGAGGTTTAGAAACGTCTGTCTCTCAAAGGCTTCTACTGTAACCGGGTGTGACGCACTTCAAGCACAGGACAGACAGTGCCAGTACAGAAGGAGGAGAGGAACGGAAAGTCAGCCTCACACAACGGACCAAACCTAAAACACTACCACCCACGCGGCTCCAATCACCATCAAACCTTGTTCAGTTGGAAAGAAAAAGACAGGATGAAGAACAAGGACAGCAAGAAATCCAGACTGCCGAAGAAGCAAAGAAACACACCCCCGCAGGAAGCCGGAGGCTCCTGACTGTGTGTGTGGCAACTCAACTGTCTGACCTGTGTTTTCATTAACCTGGGGTATTTGAGCTCCATATTTTCTCACACAGCTTCTTGCCTAAGTAGTCAAGGAAGCAAAGGACAACAACACTGGCTATATGCCAACTCAAAAAATGCCTGGCTCCTTTAACATTCAAAGGAAATTCAGCCATTCTCAATGGGGTAACTTTGGGAGGCCTTGGGAACGAGTTCTTCACCGAGGAAACACTTTTCCTTAGTAGCCGCTAGGCCCTCTGGGATTTTTGACCCAGCGCCTTTTCCACATTAGTTTTGAAGTGGGGAACACACTACCCTCCAGCTCAAACTGGTGACCTATAGAGTTGGAATGAATGGCGTGCTGGATTAAACAGTTGTTTCCTTAAAAACAGATTTCTTGGTGGTAAGTAGAAGACAGACAAAGGTACAGAATTCAGGCATGTCAAAAGCATTATCGATGTTTTGCCAGCATGAGACCAGCCCTGGTGACAGGTGGAAAATATTAAATTACTATTTTTGTACCTTTCTTCCTACTGCCCTCAAAAGTTCTGGCACAGATAGAGCTATAGACTGCCGCCCTCACTAAAAGCAAATTCTAAAAAAAAAGAAAAAAGAAAAAAAAGAAAGAAAAAAGAAGTAGAAGAAATGAAAAATAGAAAAAAAAACTACTAAACAATATTTCAGTCAACATCTAGATGTATGCTGTGTTGGGTCTTAGCTAAGCATATGTTAGTTTTTCAGTGAAATAATTTCTCTTCATTAGAAGTAAATTAATTTGATGACTTGCCCCTTTAAAAAAATCTTTTGAGATGCCTATTAGTAGAAAAGGGATAAAGTTCACAAAGATTTGAAATCGAGTTATCCATATCAAAATGAGAAAAAATTTTAAACGCGTCTCAGCGTGCATGCATATATATTCTGTTAAATGAACTGCTTCCAAAGTGTGGCAGTACCAAATTTGGGACTTAGGACTTTTTTCTTTTTCTTTTTCCAAAACATTCACTTACATTCTCAGTTTAGAAAACCTGAACTGGCAAACAGATGTCACTTTTATAGGCATATAGTCCCTTTGTGGTCTATGCTAAGTGGAGGTGAAAAGACAGAAGAAACTTCCATTCACATCAAACCTCTCCTTGTTACTTTCCCGAAGTCAGGAGATCCTCAAAATGTTGGGGGAGCTAAGGTGGAAATTGTCAGTGGCATTCAGATTTAGATTGTATAAACCACATCCGACCTGTTTTTAGTATACTGCATTTTCCTCATCTGAACCATTCATCCTTTGAACATTCCCATTGCTTAGTGACTTGTTAGAAATTTCCCTAGCTATTTAGAGACATGGGGGAGAGTGATATATCTTGAGCTATTATGTATTTCTTGTCTGTATCTCCTTGACTGATACTGAGTTAGCTGCTCTGTGACCAGAGAAGATTATATTTTTTTTTCCAACCTCGAAGAATGTGTTTTATTAATTCATTTTCAAATTCTTCTCACTCAGCGAGCGATTCAGAAGGAAAATGTTCATACTCAGGTGTAGAGAGTCATACCAAGCACTTGCCAGACCACAAGAACCCCAACTGCCTGAGTTTAAGGCTTATTTCAGTCTCTAAAGAATTTGGGGATGAAAACACTGTTTGTAACAAACTTGTAGAAATTCTGCAAATGTCAGGAGGCCACAGAGCCTATCTGTCGCCCATTGGCATGAAGAACCACTCAACATGCTCTCTGTTAAATGGCTATCCCCTCTTTCTTGCTTATGCTTGGTCAGACAGGTGAGCACTTGCTGACATCAGCATCCATCTGTAAATGATCCCCAAGACAATGCAGTTCCAGCTTGATCCTGCTGCTCAGAGGATGAGGCCTCGCTCATTTTACTTTTCTCTTTTCTGTGCTGGAGTGTCCATGCCCCAACTCACTCCTTCTCATAAATATAAATGTGCACCCGGGGCCTTAGAGAGCTTGTCAAACCATGCCTGCTGAGTCCTCTGAATAGTTTATTCTTTGGTAGGTCTAGCATGAGGTTTGAAACATTTTGTGTTTTTGAGTTGCTCCCAGGTGTGGCTGGCACTGATGTCCCCCTGAAGCAGCCAATGGAGTCCATACTCACAGCATCCCGCATTTAATTCCCTCCCTTTCTGTTTGTCCCAATTTAGTATAAAAGCATTAAAATATACTTTTACCTGCAAAACATTTACCTGTGCATTGAATAAATGTAGATAGATATATTTTGTTTAATTTATTTTTAATGTCTGAGGATACCTGAACATTGTATAGTAACACACATACTTGTGCGCACAAAGGGAAGCCAGCAGAGATATCGGATGCCTTCCTTCTTTGGTCTCCACCTTATTCTTTTGAGACAGAATCTCTCACTCCCTCTTTGGCTAGGTTGGCAGACCAGCAAACTCCTGGTATCTTCACACTCCTAACCCTGTGCTAGTTGTGTGTCAACTTGACACAAGCTGGAGTTATCACAGAGAAAGGAACTTCAGTTGAGGAAATGCCTCCATGAGATCCAGCTGTGAGGCATTTTCTCAATTAGTGATCAAGGGGGGAGGGCCCTTTGTGGGTGGGACCATCCCTGGGCTGGTAGTCTTGGGTTCTATAAGAGAGCAGGCTGAGCAAGCCAGGGCAAGCAAGCCAGTAAAGAACATCCCTCCATGGCCTCTGCATCAGCTCCTGCTTTCTGACCTGCTTGAGTTCCAGTCTGACTTCCTTTAGTGATGAGCAGCAGTGTGAAAATGTAAGCTGAATAAACCATTTCTTCCACAACTTGCTTCTTGGTCATGATGTTTTGTCTAGGAATAGAAATCCTGACTAAGACAAATTGGTACCAGCANAGTGGGGTATTCCTGTGACAACCTGACCATGTTTTGGGGAGGACTGTGGAAGAACTTTGGAACTTTGAGCCAGAAAATCCATTTGGTGTTAAGAACTCTGTG
>NC_034596.1:86003520-86016253 GCF_900095145.1 Mus pahari | reverse complement strand
TGGTCATGATGTTTTGTCCAGGAATAGAAACCCTGACTAAGACACCCTGGAACTGAAGACACCTACACTCATGCCCAGCATTTTGATGGATGCTGGGAATTTGAACTTGGGTCCTCTTGTTTTCATAGCAGTTGCTCTTGTTCACTGAGCCATCTCACTAACCCTGCAGTAATATAACAAGTTACCTAAGGGTGCTTAGACATTTATAACTATTACAGCCAAACACTAAAGCATGCAGACTTAACCAAGAGCAAACTGATGATTGCTGTAGAAGCCTATTCTGGAATATGCTTTTGTTTCTTTATTATATGTCATCCTTAGCCCCAGTTTCATCATTTGCTTATCATTTTAAACCTCCAGGCATCAGTAGAATCCTTGTTTCAGGAGACAGAAGTTCTTATATACCTGTGGAATGGTGTATTCATGATTTCCCTAGTACTTTTGAATAAGTTTCTCCCAGGCCACTTAGGATTTTAAGTTGTACATTACCAATAGGTCATTGAATGACCATTCGATGACTGTCCCCTCTCTGTCTCTCTTTCCAATCCTTGTTCAGTCCATTGATAGCTTGAAGATGTCAATGGATAAGATATGAATGTAATTCACTCCTGTGTGTAAAAGGAAAATCTAAGGGAGCATTTTATCCTGTTCAATTCAACCAAGGGTGAGCTGCACAAGGGTGAGCAATGCAGCAGCTGCAGCCCCAGGGCTTGGGATTCACTCTGGCATTCTGAAAATCCTGGCTGTGTCACCACCTGCAGGAAGACCTTTCATGTGACCTGAGAGGCAATTTGAATGTAACTGACGTACATACATGAAGAATCCCCGAGAGGCAGTGTTGTTTGCAGGGGTGAGCATTCACCCTATGTATGCCCTTCCATCTCTTCAGCAGATTCCATTGATCTCCTTGGTTACCAGCTACACCATTCAGCAGCAAGCAAAAGTGCATGTGATTTCCTAGAGCGGAGAACGTGTAGAAAGAACAGTTGTGATCCAGTTTAAGAGGACAGAACTACCAACAAAGGTAGGTTTCTTTGGAGTAGGGGCAAGATCTCTGTAATTGTATAAAGTTTTATATGTAGCAGCACTGCGCATGCCAAACTCCCCTTTTCTAGCATCCTTAACTGGAGATTCTAACCTCAGCATCAACCTCTGAGTCTCCCTTTTCTTTAACTCCCTTGGTGTCTCCTGGTTTCCACATCCCTTTCAGCATCTATCTCCTCTTTGCTCAGAAGCCTATGATTTATTTGCATAATTGTTTTTGTTGGGTGGATTGGTTCCCTGATCATATTTGTTGTTTAAAATTTTTTTTTTGATGGTGGGAGAACTTAACAGTGTTACAGTCTTACCTCTAGGATACAGAGTAATTCTACTTCTGCCTGCCTATAATTCCAGGGTTGGGGGAAAGTTGTATCCTACAGAGGTGGTGTCATTTTTCCTCTACTGAACTCACTACAGTCAACGGTTGTGTATATTTGATTGATTGGTTAATATCTTCCTTCTTCACTGAACTTAAGCCACTGTAAAGGTGGTAGCTACTTGCTTTGCTCACAACTGAACCCCTGATGCCTGTCAGAGTGTCAGCATCTATCTCCTCTTTGCTCAGAAGCCTATGATTTATACTGTACAGCATCTGTACAGTACTAATTGGAAGGAAGGAAAGAACATACATGGGCTTCACTAAAATACCTGCTGAGTCACGGAAAGTCCTTAGCTGCTCCTGACAACAAAGGCCATGACCTATTGCTTTCAAAATAATTTTGTAGAAAGACCCAGGTTTCATTAATGAGTGTGTTCTGTATGTTGTTAGTTTATTTTGAAATATCCAATCTGTAGTGTTTGGGGGTGGAGATGAACCATACATTAGATAATATGAATACATTAACCATTGTGAATTAGAAAAGCCCACCTACTCCTAGAGTATACAGATTGCTAAATTTTATCTTAAGCTTCTCAAAACTTGAAATATAGCCTGAGCACAATAGTACAGGCTGGGTGGTTTGGATAACAGATATCTGCTGTCTCATAGATCTGGTGCTTAGAAGACTGAGGTAAAGTCACAGACAAAGCTGGGTCAGTCTGTTAGAGGACCATAAGACAGGGACTGTCCCATGCCTCTTTCCTGGCTTCTAATGGTGCTCATCAATCCCTGGCCTTCTTCATTTGTGGAATAATCACCCCGATTTTTGCCTTCATGTTGGTGTGATCTCTCAGTGTAACTTCATCTTCCCTTAAGAACACTGGTTACACGTGGATACTTCATTCCTCCCCCAAATAGGGAATAAAATAGCCATGGAAGAAGTTGCAGAGACAAAGTTTGGAGCAAAGACGAAAGGATGGACCATCCAGAGACTGCCTCACCCAGGGGTCCATCTCATAATCAGCCACCAAACACAGACAATATTGCAAATGCCCACAAGATTTTGCTGAAAGGACTCTGATATAGCTGTCTCTTGTGAGGCTATGCCAGTGCCTGGCAAATACAGAAGTGGATGCCCACAGTCATCTATAGGATAGAACACAGGGCCCCCAAAGGAGGAGCTAGAGAAAGTGCCCAAGGAGCTGAAGGGGTCTGCAATCCTATAGGTGGAACAACAATAGGAACTAATCAGTACCCCCAGAGCTCATGTCTCTAGCTGCATGTATAGCAGAAGATGGCCTAGTCGGCCATCACTGGGAAGAAAGACCCCTTGGTCTTGTAAACTTCATATGCCCCATACAGGGGAACGCCAGGGCCAAGAGGTGGGAGTGGGTGGGTAGGGAAGTGGAGGGGGTATAGGGGACATGTGGGATAGTATTTGAAATGTAAATGAAGAAAATATCTAATAAAATAATTTAAAAATAAAGAACACTGGTTACATCAGATTGGCACCAACTGACTGCAGGTGGTCTTTTAACTGAATTAACCTATAATAACTGTAAGCAAGACAACTTTCTGAACATCTACATATTCAGACTTTAATATATAAACTTTGAGAACACATAGTCTAATTCACAGCATGGTCCCAAATAAATCATCCGTACCATAACTTGCCACAGATGCATATATTCCCTCCTTATACTCTCTGGCATGATTCTTCTGTGGCAAACTCTTGTCTTTTTACTGATGGAAGTACCAGGGGCTGGGTACTTGGACATGGCAATACATGGCAATTATCTCTGATTTGCCCTAAGTTGAACCTGTTTCAGAGAGCTGGACAGTGCATCCACTGCCCGTTGTCACTCTTGTTATCTCCACTGGCAGGAAGAGATACAGCATAGAGCAGGTAGTGTTTGAGACAGTGTGAGGAAACTTTTGATGGGCATCTGTGAAATCGTCTCTCTGCATCTTCAGTCCATGAAGAAAGCAGGGGAGTTTCTAGAATTGCAACCGATATTGACTTCTTGAGCAGACCACTAACATCAATGGATGAGTACAGATCTGCTTAGAGAACAGAGTCCTGCAAAGACAGAATCAGGATGATGAAATGTTATGGAGGGTCTGGAAATAATACTTTACCACAGTGGAATAGGAAGGCAGTGTTAGACATCTGGCTGAACACTCATGAGAAAGACCAATATTTAATCTATCCTTTGGCTTGTTATCAAGAGGACAAGTTCCACCATCTGCTTGTGACTTCCAGGTGCTTAAAAAAACAACTGGCTGAGATACAAGGTCTTTCCAAGTTGGAAAACTCAGTCATAGCGAGTCAGCTGTCCCTTTGATGTGGCCCTTGTTCTAGGTCAATCTATCAGCAGTTCAGTCACTGTCCATGTATGGACATCAGTGAGATGTAGCTGAGAAGTGTTACAGCAAGGCAGGCAGCAGGAAACACACTTTGTTCCATGATGAGTGAGTAGCCAAGGTCAGACTTGTACAACACTATCTTTGCTATCTTCTAAAGGATGCCAGAATGTCCTGAATGAAAATGTTCATCTCATGAAGGAAATAAGCCAAGGATTACTGAGTACAAAATGATATGGGGTCTGTGGGAACCATGCAAGGGCTAAGGGTTTTTTAGGCAACAAACCAAGAATAGATGATAAAGGTTGGTCCTATCTCTGGTTTGGATTTCATGAGAATCCAAAATAGTTCCACCAACATTGTGAAAATTCATTTCTAAGGTTGCTTGGGGGTAAAACTTCTATGATCCTAACATCTCAAAACAATTTGGAGTCTAGATCTCTACATATTTGTATAGTTAGAACAGTCTGCCTTACCCTATTTTTGATTTATAAACTTTCATATTTCTTGTCCATTCATATGACATAAATTTTCCTTTACTTTGATGACTTTAGGTTCTTTTGGGCATAAAGCATAGCTTAAAAGTATATTTATGCAAGAAAGCAAGTAAAATTTATTAAATGTGTTTAAGCGCAGGGGATACTGCCTGGGTCCTTCAAATTAACTCTGAGGATTACTAGATAATGATATGTACATGAAGAGAAAAGCAACCTCTGGGAGATGGACATCAAGTTGTACACTGTGGGTTCAGACACTCCATGCATCATCTTGAAGTAGATGTAGTCAGTGTCTCTATACCCTCATATTTGTATGATGATATTTTTGCCCTTCTACTGATACTGTTGGGATGTGGTGATCTCGAGCTCTGTGAGTTGGATTGCTGCCAATATAAGGGAGACCCAGGCAACTGGTCCGTCCTTCTGACAGGTGAGGGTACAGTGAGAAGTTACCTTCTGTGAGTCAGGTAGGTCCCCCCCCCACACACACACACACTGACTCCAGTGGTGCCTTGATCTTGGACTTGTCTAACTTCTAAATCAGTGAGAAGTGTTTTTTGTTTGTTTTTTGAGTGTAATTTCATTACATTTCTCCCTTCATCTTCTTTTCTCCAAAACCTTCCATTTATCCCTCCTTGCCCTCTTTCCAATTCATCAGTTTTTCATGCATTCATTTCTACTGCTGCATATATGTATTGTGTGTACATATATATTTCTAAATACAACCTGTTGAGTTCATAGGATGTCACTTGTATGGATGTTTGCAGGGAGAACTGTTTGCTTGGGTTTTGGAAGCCTTCCCTCTGGACATACTAAGGCACATGCTTTAATATGATACTAACAGTTGAAGTAGTCCAAAACTATGTTGGATAGTGGTTAGTTAGGAGATTGGCTTCTGAAGGCTGATGATTGGTTTGAAGGTCATTTCATCCACTCACAGCTAGTGAGACTGGACTAGTTTTGCAGCTTCCTCACGGTTAGTTTTCATACATGTAACTGGGTGGTGAGTGTCAACATGCACTTCAATTTTCCTTGACATGTGGGGATGAAATGACATAATGCCTGCAAGGTGTTTAGCAGAGAGGCTCATGGTAAATTCTAAGTAGATGTTAGGGAGTATTATTATACACTTGTGGTGTCCTTCTTGGAAAAAGTTGTCTCTGTTATGGAAATGGATTTAGAATCTGATGACCACCCATGATTTTTCAACACTTCTATTCTGAATTTATGAGGGATCATCAAGTTCCAGCTAGGCCAGAAACTCGAATCACCTGGAGTTCCAGATCTGATGAGAAACAACCTTGTGAAGCTTGGGTGTGATGGCCCTCTGACTCTCTCAGGAGCACTCAGTTCACTGCAAGTCAGAACAAAGTGATTCTCGCTCCGGGCAGAAAAGCACTGAGCAAGGAAATGTCTGTTTTGTAAGAAGACAATTCAGACTTGTTTTTCAAGGTGTTCCATAATCCCAACTCCTCAGCTGCACCAGGAGCAGCAGTGGCAACAGTTACAGAGTGTGGAGTCCAGATACTGTAGGGCAATGAACCCAAGGAAGGAAAGGTGGTGTGCAACCTTAGGCTGAGTGAAGAGAATCCTGGCCGGAAGAGGATTCAGGAAAAGTATGTGCACAGCCATCAAAGAATGTCAGTAGCTGTCCCTACTGTGTTGTAACACTGGAATGATTTTAAAAGGACGTGAAATTCAGCCACTACCCACTCCTTGACCATTTCCAGTGCAAGGGCATACCATGTGTTTTTAAGATTAAGACCCAGTCTCTCTAGAGACTGGATGGACATAGCTTTTAGAGATGCAAGGGTGTAGAGAGAAAAATGAATCTTTTAGTCTAACATTTGCTTGGATTCCAGTATTTCTGGACTTTGAGTATAAAGGAAGAAATGATGTGTAAAAAGACATGGTAAAAAGACATCATGTTCGTGGGGTTGTAAGGGCTAAGTGAAAGAATATGAATGGCTCATATAACACTGAAATTTACATATAACTGAGTTCAACTGTATGGTTATTGATCAGGCTGTTTGTTTTTTAGTCTTCATTACAATATTCTAACCCATAACAATTAACTTTAAAAAAAAAAAACTCTGTGTGTCTAGAATGATGATTCAGCCATTAAAAAGCTAGGCTTAGTGTGTGTGTGTGTGTGTGTGTGTGTGTGTGTGTAGACCCAAGGTTGATGTCGAATATCTTCTTTCATTGCTCTTCACCACATACAGTAAGACAGGGCTCTTACTTTAACTCAGAACTTACTGATTCAGCTTCCTCTAAGGACCCCTTGACTGTCTACTGAGCACTGATATTATAGGCAGACCATCACTCTGCCTCCACTCCTGGATCATCACTTCAGTCTTCCCACTTGTGTGCTTCATCCACAGAGTCATCTCCCAGGCTCCACCTTCATTTCTTTATACTTCTAGGACCTATTCTGAATAATAAGGGTTAAGGTAGCACCTGCATTATGGAGCTGTTGAGAGAGTTGGGCTTTTTGATACAGGGAAAGGGAGACTAGAGCCAAGTACATCTAAGGAGCTCTTTCAGTTTTAAGTCCCTCTTGATGGAAGAATCTCGAACTGTCTCATGGGGCTGCTTTTGCTCAATTCTCCGGCCATTCCTAGCTTTAACTGGCTTTCCTTAAGTCCCACTTAAAAGTGGTGTGTGTGTGTGTGTGTGTGTGTGTGTGTGCGTGTGCGTGTGTGTGTGTGTGTGTGTGTGTGTGTTTGACAGTGCACATGTGGTGGTCAGAGGACGACTTGTGGGATATGGTTCTCTTTCACCGTGTAGATCACAGGGATTGAACTCAGGTTTTCTGGCTTAGAGACAGGTGTCTTTATCCACTAAGCCATCTCACCAGCCTTCCCTCAAGAACCATTTTTGAGGATGAAACTAAAGGAAGCCAAGATAGTAAGTTTAATCTCCCTGAAGTCGTCTGGGCTAAAATTGCTCACATCTCCTAGGATTAAATAGGGATGAAGTTTAACTTCATTTTCAGAGACAGACAGAGAAGTCCCACAGCATGGGCCCCAGGGAAAGGTAACTCACTCATTTCAGAAGGGCGGAAAGAACATGAAGTACTCGGTGAAATGGCAGCCTGGAATGGGGAATGAAACACTGTGGTTTGTTTGAGAGCCTGGCAACATGGCGAACTCTGCAAGTGGCTGTGAAATGGGGAGCTTGCAAAGTCAGATGTTCCTCTCTTTTGAGGTGTATGAAACCAAGTTAGGTAACACTCACTCTGTAGTGTTGGAATTCACAGCTTTTTTTTTTTTTTTTTTTTTTTTTTTGCAAGTTTTTGGCCAAAGTGGGATTCACTGGTCACACCCATTCTAGTCTATATTTATTTGACTAATGAGATAATCACCCCCTGGGGCTTAACTGGTTGAAATCTGTAAATCTCCTAAAAGTGTAATTGCCTATTCATAATCCTTCTTTCCAATATTGCGCAAATCTCATTAGTACATATCTTTTTATATTATTCATGTTATGGAAAAAATTGCTTTTTGCCAGTTGTAAGAACAATGGACAGAGAGAGACCCGGGTGTTTTGCTGGAGTTGTTGGGTTCAAATGAAGGAACGTGCTCAGAAGTGGAAGAGATTCCCTTTGCAGCCAGTTCTGGCCAGACTCTCGCTCTCTCTGGAGGTCTGCAAGTACTGATGTGGGGCTGGAACATTCCTACAAAGTCTTAGACTCAATCTAGCACCACCTGGGAGTAAAATCCCTCCAGAAGACTTACGATACAGAATCTCAGAAAACCTCATGGTCCTTTCCTTTACATTGCATCTTGAGAGGGCAACTACTGCCTACGATTTATGTGTATGTTTAGTAAAAGCCTGGGAGTAGAGATGATAGATTTTTAGGTAGAGATGATATAACATCAACGGTACTTTCATAAAATTCCCCTGACTTAGTCAGTTGACTGTTGAAACATGGTATGACATCATAGCATGTGAAAAACAGTTTTGTAGATTTTAAAGTTACCTTGTTTTTTTGTGTGTTTTTTTTGTTGCACACACACACACACACACACAGGTATGCACACACATGTCCATGCCTGTGTGTGTGCACCAAATGTGTAAAGTGTAATAATTAAAAAGCAGTAGTACCATCTGCCTCCTGTATGGGATGCATGGGGATGTTTACTGTTTTCCCTGTGTGTGATTGTATGTATCTGAGTCTACATGTGACCCCGTGCTTTTTCTTGCCTCCAATTTAAGGCAGTGTAATTGCATAGCCTCTTTGGAGAAGAAGAGGATGACAGTAACAATTCTCCTACTGTCACTACTGCAAATCAGTGTGTACTAATGAGTGAGAGACACCTCTTCAAGTCTCATGACAGAATGCTGTACTATATAATGTTTAGTGTGCACGTTATGTCCCCAAACTTATCTATGGCCTTAACCTTGAGAGGGCTCTATTGAGCATTGCCTGAGTCAGTAGTCAAAGAACTGGGGAAAACAACGAAGTCGAGAAAGAAACTTAGACATGAGGTATAGAGATGAGGTAGAGAGATGGAGTCTGGGCATATCCTTGCATGTCTACACCCCTCTTCCTAACAAGGAGACTAACAACCAGAGAAGTTAGCTCAGTCTCTCCTACCTCTAAACCCAACCCATCCCAATGTCTCCAAAGAAACAGACAAAAATTCCTTTTATTCTCCCACTGCTCTTAATGGGTATCACATTTAATCAAGGGAACCAGGTTTATTTGGATGAAATATAAGTCTGCATTTTTATTGGTTATTTTAGTTATTTACATTTCATATGTTGTCCCCCTTCCCTGTCTCCCCTCCACAAACCCACCATCCCATCTTCCCTCCCCTTTGCCTCTAAGAGGGTGTTCCTCTCCACTCCTGTCTCACCCTGCTAGCATACCCCTATGCTGGGGCATCAAGCCTCCACAGGATCAAGAACCTCCTCTTTCATTGATGCCAGATAAGGCAATCCTTTGCTACATATGCAGCTGGAGCTATGGACCCATCCAGTATACTCTTTGGTTGGTGGTTTAGTCTCTGGGAGCCCTGGGGGGGTCTGGTTAGTTGATACTGTTGTTCTTCCTAAGGGTTGAAATCCCCTTCAGCTCCTTCATTCCTTCTCCTAACCCTTCTATTGGGGTCCTCAGACTCAGTCCAGTGTTGGCTGTGAGTATCTGCATTTGTATTAGTCAGATGTCAGCAGAACCTCCGGGACAACTATACCAGACTCCTCTTAGCAAGCACTTCTTGGCATCAGCAACAATGTTGGGGTTTGGTGTCTGCAGATGGGATGGATCCTAGGGTAAGGTGGTTTCTGGATGGTCTTTCCTTCAGTCTCTGAAGAAAAGTCTGCATTTTAAACTGATACCACATCTTCATATGTTAGATTATCAGCACAAATGATTATTTCCCAAAGCTTGACACCCCAAAGCATCATATTGCTGAAAGCCAGAGATCTGGATGATGACTTAAAATTTAATTTTTATCTTGAACACTTAAGTTTCTCATCCTAATATTTTTTAGAGCCAGTATTCATTTAGTCACGCCCTAGTAGTATATTCTAACAATCTTAGGTGACCTTCAATAGTTTCCTCAAATGCTTTATCTTGAAGCATCTTAAGGAGACTTATGCTATGTGTGCTCTAGCAAGTGGAGTGTGCTGATGTCTGTAGGAGGCAGGCAGTGACATCATTTCTTGTCCCTGCTTTTTTTATACCTCCTCAGCCCATTGTCTCTGTCTGCAGCCTCTCTGTGTACAGCCCTTTTGGAAGCTCTAGGAGGTCTGCCTACTATGCGTGGTGGAACACACACTCAGGAAGTATGTGTGGTCCCTTGTTTCTCCCATCAACTTGGGCACCTAGTCTGCCTGGTCCTATATCAGACCCATTATGGTGTGCTTTCAGCAAATTTTACTTGAGTAGTTGTATTTGGGGAATCTCATTTAGTAATTTTTCTGGATCTTAAATCAACTAAGAGGGCTCTGGACAGGTCTGCAAAGGTGTTTTCTAGATGGATTAACAGCAGGAGGAAGATCCTCCACTAGAGTGAGTGGCATCTTTTATTGGTGGTCAGACAGAAGGAAGTCTGAAGCAGAATCTGATGCTTTTGTCTTTTTTCATTTCCTTCTTACTTGCGAGTCCATCTACTCTGTTTTTGGTGCAGCCATGCTTCCCTGACATAAAAATTCAGCTTCTTTGGCCTTTCAATGTGGATAGAAGACCAACATCTCTTTGGGAATCCTCCAGGCCTTTAGTGCCAAATTGGACCAGCAGAGTCCAATTTTGGCCTTATAGATTGAGCAGTGACTGGGTCCTCAGCCTCCCCAGTATGAAAACTTCTACTGTTAGACTATCTGGACTATGCCATTTCAGTAAATCCTCTCTCTCTCTCTCTCTCACTCTCTCTCTCTCTCTCTCTTTCATAGACACACACACACACACACTCACCCTATTATTCTACCAGTTCTGTTCCTCTAGAGAACCCCTAGAAAAAAAAACAAATACATCTGATGCTTTTTTGGAGAAGTGGCTTGTATCTGACCCAGTATCCTTCAGAAACTCTAGCGATATCCATGTCCAGTAGCCAGAGTGGTTATCTTGCAAGGTCTTTCACTTGGCATGGAAAATAGGAGTTTCCTCCAACTTCCTGTTAGGCAGCAAGGACAAGTGGTGAGGGAGGCACAGAACTAAGGAGAATTCTTACCAAAAAAAAAAAAAAAAACAACCTTCCCTTTAACCTCAGCATTTAGATTTTTCTTCCTTGAAGAGGTTGTTAAGCCAATTCACAAACCCAGTTCTCTCTATTTCTACAAGTGTTGCACACACAGCACATCTGATGCCTTGATATGTGCATGTGTGTTACCATCTCCACAGAGCCGTTGCAGGCTCCTTCAGTCGAGAGCTTTAATTTGGCATATTTATGCCCCTTAAGATTCCTAGCACAGTGCCCTGGGGTAGATGTTCAACATATGTGTGACAGCTGATTGAGTGAACAGGGCAGACCTTGCAACCGCCTGCTTGCCCAGAAGAAGGGGAAGGCCTAGCTCCTGGTAAGCTGTGGACACATTCAGGTCGTCTTCCTGCGTTCCACTTCTCATGTAAGTACTGTTATTAAACTTGTAAATACTCCACAGAAGGCTGGGTTTTGGCAGTGGATGAACTCCTTTTGTCCCCTGTCCCGTGAATATCCTAACTACTTTGTCACTTTGATCTAGGGGGCATTTCATCTTCACAAATGCAAAGGAGTTGGCAAGTGCACAAATGTGTTCTATTTCCTATTGCTGTAAAAAATCCATTGCTCCTGAGCCTTTGCCCACCCCCTTTCATGGTAATGTGTCAGCCACTAAATTGCAGTTACTGGCTGTGGCCATAGCCATAAAAAAAAAAAAAAAAAAATCGTGAATGCCATGTAGATTTGAGGGTTGCTCCACTAAAGAGTTCACAATGGCTTTACTGTAACTGGGCTAACTAGA
The DNA here is from genome assembly GCF_900095145.1 of Mus pahari. Taxonomy (NCBI): domain Eukaryota; kingdom Metazoa; phylum Chordata; class Mammalia; order Rodentia; family Muridae; genus Mus; species Mus pahari. Next base: position 86,004,583 of record NC_034596.1, on the reverse strand, counting down.
ACTTGGCAGCGGCTAGCCAAGGAGGGTGATACCAAGTCCCCTCCCCCTTCCAGGATGCTGGCCTGATCTTCTTGTATTTGTGCAACTGGCCTATCCAGAGACCCAGAGCTGCTGGGAGGAGTGCCCCGGTGAGGACAACTCTCTCTGGGTCAGGTTACCCTTTTGCAGCTCTCTTTTCATAGAGCTTCTCTTCCTGCAATGTGAAGTAGGTTACAGGGTAGCTTGTTTTCCTTTGCTAGTTGAAATACAGCATTCGGGGTCATGCTCTGAATAATTTGTGCTTGTTAGAAATGACTGTCATCCTCTTGAAGCAGTAACAAAGTGCTACACTTAAATTAAATTCAGCCAAGCAAGAACATCTTCACAAAATCAATAGGGCTAGGCAGTTCTCAGAGATTTATGAATTTAAAAAAAATATTTGTAATATTTCAGGACATAAATCAGCAAAGATATTTATGAGGATAAGAAAGGAGTTGGCCATTGTTCATAAGGCTTGGAAAGCATTTAGTAACATTTCAGGTCGAAAGTGAAAAGATAAGAAAATATTAGATGTGATCATCTTTATTATTATTTATTTTATATTTGGCAAAGTTTATTCTTTCTCAGTCTCCGAGTGTAGTGTTCCAAGTACCTCATTTTTGAAAGATAGCTTCATTTATTCATTAAAACAATAAGCCCTCAAGCCCTCAAGAGATGAAAGCCATGTCAAATACATCCTGAAAAGATACTTTGCATAAATCTATTTCCACACGCATTATCTGCTCTTGTCTTTTTCCTAAATGTGACAAGAAACAGTGGGTGATCAATGAAATGGTGGCCTCATGTGCCAAGTAGAATATTTCTGTCAATACAAAATAATATATCTGTTTAATAATAATTTTCATTGTGTTGGAATGAAATCCCGTTTCTGTGTCCAAAGAGGCCACTCTTTTTTAAAAATTAATTAATTAATAAATTATTATTTTCTTTATTTACATTTCAAATGCTATCCCGAAAGTTCCCCCAACCTCTGCTCCCCTACCCACCCACTCCCACTACTTGGCCCTGGTCTTCCCCTGTGCTG
>NC_034596.1:85958077-86003315 GCF_900095145.1 Mus pahari | reverse complement strand
TCTAAATTTTGTCTCTGTACCTATATCCTTTCATGGGTATTTTGTTCCTTATTCTAAGGAGGAATGAAGTATCCACACGATGGTCATCCTTCTTGGTTCCAAAGAGGCCACTCTTTACACAGACAAACAAATGGCACCATCTTTTACAGTTCAAGACTCCAATCTTCCATTTGTTCCCACACTAGACATGTGAATATCCAGAACCAGTAAACTTAGCTAAAGTCACAGAAGAAAAGTCGTGCCATTGATTTAATAATTTATATGGTGGTTGCTCAGCTCCCTTTAAGGTAAAGAATCTTAGTCTAATAAATCAAACAAATAAGTTAATTATTAGTATGCACCGAAAACTTAAGCTCCCAATAGTCATTCAAGTTATCTGTATGGTAAAATCCTTATTGTAGACATATGTTTCTGCATTCAAAACAAGTAAGAAATTTTATGTTCAACCAATGTGGTTACCCTACAAGCAAAGTTATTCTTCATTTCAACATTGCCTAAAGCAGTATGTCTTTCTTACTTCTTCCTATTCTTACTGTAGGAGTCTTTCTTTGTGGCTTTGCATGTGTGTCATATAAGCACAGTAGACAACCCTGAGAGATTCATTTAATGGACACAAAAGAAAGACATCTCCATTTCTAGCCATCCATCCCATACCTTCTTAATTCTTTCCATGTACCTGACATAATCTATTTACCCCAAAGTCTCCAGGTAGCTTGACTTTGAGGAACCTTGCTTTAAATCAAGCATCACATCTAAGACAACTTGTGTACTAGTTCTTTCTGCTCAAGAGTTTATGTCAGGATGAGCCTATCTTCACAACAGAAAATGGTATATTCAATTATCATTTTATCTCAGTTCCAACATCAAAGCCTTTCTTTCTGACAGGACTAGTCTTCTGCTAGCAACAACTCTAACCCTGTGGTTCCTTCCTGTGTCAGTAGTATGTCTACTATGATTACTTCTCAAACATGAGCATTGTTAAAGCCAGCAAGGTTACACTTATGAACCCCTTCAGTAAAGCCTTTCTCAATCCACTCTCCCCACCCCCAAATCTGACATTGATCCAATTGCTTTAAGATGGCTCTTTTGGACTTTACACCTGGGATTTTGAACTACTCACATCTGTCACAAAATGAATCTATCCCTATGGCGCCTATCTGCTTTCTTTGTGACAAATCCATATTTATTCCTTCCCTGTAGGTCAGTGGACACTTGGTGCTGTTTCAGCAGTATGGTGACGTGGGAGGGGAAAGACTGAAAGTAGATGCTTTCATTTTCAGGTATGTTTTTGGATTCTGGAGCCTTTCCCATGACCATAGTTCAGAAGATGAGTAGCTTGCTATCTATCACTTAAAAAAATACACAATGAGATGGGACTGATTGCCTCATTTCGGAGTCCTAGAGAGATACTGGGCCTACTGCCCAATTGTTGCTCAGTCCAGAGTGATTCTAGATGGCAGATCTACGTGCCTGTGGCTTGCTGCCAATAATCCTCAGCTCTGACCTCAGATCACCCATCTCTTGTCACTGAGGCCACTACTTTTGATCAATGACTCTACTTTAGTTCTTAGAGACCTGAACTTAAGGATAATGTCTCTTCGAGACAACATAAAATGTATTGATTACATCATGCTTTGCATGCTTAGATGGTTTAATTTAATTCAATGAAATAAATTATTGCTATCCCTTCCATATCATAATATAAAAATGTAAAGATTTAATAGCTACTCATGGTCATAATGCTAAATTTATAAGACAGACTATTAAAAACTTGGAAAAGGCAAGTGAACCATTAATGGATTTTCTCTGGATTCTTGAGTTTGAATGATTATCCCATTTGGGTTTCTGTCTGTGCCCATAGGTATGGGCTCTGTTTCAGAAGGAAAGTTCCAAGCTCGGGAAACATAGTCTAATGCCCAGAGCAGGCCTAGGTACCAGCTCAAAAGTCTATGCTGTTGGACCTGCCCGTTTGGCTGGATGATTAGAAGGGTGGAAAGGATGGGTGGGCATTTTATAGCTGTTTAATTTTTTGGAAAAGATGTACAGTCCAACTAGAGATGTATTTGTGGACCATAGGGGCAGTTCAGCTGCCAGGAAGTGTGAAAGTCCTCAGGGAGGCAGAGTCTTGCTGGCATCTGTGTGGTACCTTTAAGTTAGAGAGATTTGCTTACTAGAGCTCTACATCTTGAAAGATTTGAAAGATTTAAAAGAGGGAAGACTACCTTACTTAAAACTGCTGTTTGGAGGGAATGAGAACAGGATTGTGTCACCTAATGATAAGCTAATTATCAAGTGTGTTAGTCAGCTTTTTGTTGCCATAACAAAATACATGAGATAATCAACTACTAAGAAGGAAGTTTTAGTTCATGGTGGATTGGTCCCGTTGTTTTGGACCCATGGTAAGCCAGTATGAATCTACTTACACATACTGCTCCCAGCACACTGGGAGTGTGGGGTGAGCAAAAAAGGGAGGAAGGGATGGGTCTCATCTGTGAGAACAGGCAGCTATGTTGTTCATTGTTATCTTCACAGGGTACAAACAGTGCCCATCACCAGGCAGACACCCAACCAATATTGCTGAAGGACTAACTGTGGTGCCAGTGAAGAGGAGAGGAAGCTGGGGGATGGGGGTCACATGTTTTTAGTAACTCAGACAGCCTACCTATTAGCACGTGCCATAACTATTTGCAGGACTGTGTGGCATAGACGTGCATGCAAAAATGGGTACTTTGTAAATTCAAAATTCATGAGTTGTGATTATCAGATTAAATACTCCAAAAAGATAATGTTGGATGGGATCTTAGGAAGTTCACAGAATCACCTAGAAGATCTGAGGCAAAAAGATCATTGCAGGTTCAAGGGCAGCCTGGGCTACACAGTGCAATGCTGTCTCAAGGGAATCCTGGGCTACACAATGCAATGTTGTCTCAAATAAGCAGAGAGGATGTATAATTGATATTAAATGCTAATTCTGGAACAAAGCATGGAATTCAAGATTGTGCTGCTTTAACCCACATTGGTCTTGAGCATGAAATATCATAGACAGAAAACATCAACCCCAACCATCACAGAATTTACAAATCTTCCTCTAGAGTTGCTGTGTAAAAGGGGAAGAAACAGAAATCTATTGAGTGTGAGGCACTGACTTCCTATTTGTATAGGGTATCCAGACGTCAAAGAAGAGAGATAATCACAATTTTTATAATATCCTTTGATTTGGAAATTATGATAATATGTTTGATTTCTCATTATAAACATTTGTAAAGTTAATACTATAAAGATTTCTAACACAAAGAGTATAAGCAAATTTGATTTCATAAAGATCTTTTGCTAGTTTTTTTATCTTTTGTAGATTATATACATTTTAATTTTTTTTAGAATTATTTATTTTATTTTCCATGTATGAATACTTTATCTGCATGTATGTATATGCACTATGTGTGTCCATACAAGTAAGAAGAGACTGTCTGACCCCCTAGTAGTGGACTTATAAATTGTGGGAAGCCACCATGTAGGTGCTGGAAATTCAACCCAGATCCTCTGTAAGAGCAATAAGTGCTTTTAACTACTGAGTCAAAATTTGAGCCCCTATATTTTATTCATAATAATGCAATATATGCATCTATCTATCTATCTATCTATCTATCTATCTATCTATCTATCTACTATATATATATCTATCTCTGTGTGGGTACTTGCACATGAGCACAGGTGCCCTTGGAGTCTAGAAGAGAGCACTGGACTACCTAGAGCTAGAGATCAGGTGGTTGTGTGCCACCTGACATTGATCCTCAAAACTGAACCAAGGTCTTCAGTAAGAGAAGCAAATGGTCTTGATCACAGAAACATTTATCTGACTCCATAATCTTAACTCAACTTTTTCTCATTTCTGTTAATTCATTGAGAAACTCATACAGAGTATTTGAATCCTATTACTGCTCCCCACCCGCTCCTCTAAGGTCCAATCCCTCTTTCCCTACCCACCGGACTTCTCTTCTCTTCTCTTCTCTTCTTCAAGCCATCAGTTCAATTTGTACGACTTGCATATTCTTGGATGTACAGTCATCCACCAAAGCATGGCTGACCTACGGGGGCCACACTTCTCTCAGTAGCTGTCAAAGGCAATAGCTTCCCAGTTCGGATTAGGACTTTGTGCCCACCTCCCTTCTCCAGGCTGCTGATTTTCCTGACTGGAGATTGTACAGGTCTTGGGCATGCTCACACAACTGCTGTGAGTTCCTATGTGGAATGGTCCGATTCTGTCCAGATTCACTTGTCATTAAAATCATAAAGCTTAAGCAACACCCAGCAGTTGTGTGCTAATTCAGTTTAGAAAGAATTCTAGGAAGTACGCGATTGGCTCCCTTCTGGCTCTTTCCCTGCCTAGTAGTGAAATGACTTAATCTGTAGCCATGAGTGTTTTGTGAAAAAAATTACAGTATCTTGAAATAAGCTAGGGCTTTCCGTAGAACCTCACAACTTTGCTCTCCCCAGCTGAGTATGGTGTTGACCCCAAAATGACTTCACCTGAGAACATTTAATTCCACTCACTTTTGCTATTGTGCCTTGGGCTTATCTGAAAGTTAAGCTGAACTTAAGCCTAGGTGGTTTTAATTCCTCAAAATTGAGATCTGATTCATTGTTTCCCAAATACCAGGGTAGGGATCAGTACTGTCTGTGACCAAATAAAAGATGTTAGGAGAGAAATTAGTTTTTCCACAATGATATTTTTCCCCCCAAATGAAAGCATTTTCCTTTATGTGATATTATCTCAGGGGGAGTGGTGATATTCTTTATATGAAAAGCTAATAAGCTGTAGGGTTTTTTTTTTTAAAGTCTCTACCTGACAACTTGCATTATTGACAATCCTAATCATTAGTTTTACTGTTAAATTTTTACACAAATAAATTAAAAGGAGTTATATTAGGATACCCTAAGTACCCTGCACTCCAGGTCACCCATCCTTCATTTGACAATGCCACCACTCTCCTCCTGCCCTCGCATTTTCATTAGTTTTAAAAACAGCTTTATCATATCTTTTTTTTCTATAAATATTTTATCATGGTTGCTCATGATCACACAAAGAAAAACAAAAATATGTTGCAGAAGACACTTTCCACAGAAATATAAACAACACCCCGAAGTTGTGTGCTAATTCAGTTTAGAAAGAATTCTAGGAAGTACGCGATCGGCTCCCTTCTCTCTCTTTCCCTGTGTAGTAGTGAAATGACTTAATCTGTAGTCATGATTTTATTGATTTAAAATCAGTAAGAGATATAAAATGAAAAAAATCTTAGAAAGGGGTATAGATACAAATATTCATAATATAAGATTAGGTAATACTTTCCTAGATAATAGGCCAAGAGATTAAGTACGCAAAGGAAAATCGATTTTGTTAAAATTGGAAGACTTATGTTTCAAGGGACACTGTCAAGAAAGTAAAAAATAAAGCCCTAGAATGTAGGCAGATATTTATAAACCATACATCTTATAAAGGTATGATATTCAGAATATGGAAAGAATTCTTAAAGCTCTATAATAAAATGTAATCCAGTTTAAATTTGGGCAAAACATTTTGGGTAAGCATCATTTCAAACAAGATATAAAAATTGTCAACAGCCTCAATTATTAGGGAAACAGATTAAACTGTGATGAAATACACCTTCCTACCCATTAGGATGGTTATAATCAAAAGATACTAACTAGACTGTATTGTAACTCAGAGGTAGAATGATTGCTTAGTATGCACAAGATCTCAGGTTTGATCCCCAGCAATGTTAAATGGGGACAGGGAAGAAAGGGAAAAGACAAATAATTCCAAGGGCAAGCAGGGCTGTGGGAAATGTGAGAATAAATGCATTATGGGAGAGATTTGAAGTGATGCAGCCACTTTGGAAACAGTTTCGTAGCTTCTTAAGAAAGTAATAAAGTTATCATATGATGCAGCAGTTTCACTCAGGAGAAAGAATTTCGCTGCAAGGAAGAAAGCAAATGCTCCCACAAATCTCTAATAATGTTTATAGCAGCATTATTAGTAATTGTTAAAAAATGAAACACTATGCATCAAGTGGTGATTGGATTTAACAGAATGTGGGGTACAGTAAAAATCAACTGACAAGTGGGTTAAGTAGATTGTGGGATAGCCATACAATGGAAGAATTTTAAGACATCAGGTTAATGACATCCTGACTCAGACGGTGGACCTTAGTGTATCCTGCTCATGTACCATCTAAGTGCATCGTGCAAGCATTTTTAGAGGAAAAAAGTAAAGGGCCATAGATCTCTGATCTCATTTTTGTTGTGAAATGTCCAGTGTATGAAAAGTGGCTGCTGAATGCTAGGGATTTCTTTAAAGAAACATTCTGGAATCAGATAATGGTACAACTGCATAGTTTCATGAATATTAAAATCACTACACTTCTTACTTTAATAAACTATCAGAAGCTGTGTTTATGGCTCAGTGTCATGCAAAAGTAAAAGTTGCAGCTTAGAACCCTAGCACCCACAAATTTCTGGGAGTGTGTGGTGGGCCATCTGTAATCCCAGCCCTTGGGAGACAAAGATAGGTAGGGCATCTCCTAGTGAGGACGCTATGTAGTTTAACTGACTTGCAAGTTTTGGACTCACAGAAGAGATCCTTTCTCAATATCTTAGGTTAAAAGCAATTGAGGAAGAAACACAGCATGGACTTTTGTCCTCCACATGCCTACACACATAAAAGCACCCACACATAGGTGAAAAACACACACACTCATGCACACTCACGTGCGTGCACACACACACAACACAAACACAAGCAATAATTTAAGGGTCTATTTTATGATGTGTGAGTTCTCTGTAACTTACACTGAGGTTACCTTTCTTCCTCCCCTCCAGGTAACCAACATCTTCAGACCCAAGGAGCTATTTCTTCCAGCTTCTTTCCTTCCACTAATTACTATCCTAAGGGGAGGATATGCCGAGATGCTGTAAAGTTAAAGCGAAGAATTACTTTCACTGTTTAAATGATAAAGTAATCATTTTAGGTATGGAACAATTTTAGATTTACAAAAAACTCACAAAGGTTTTTTTTGTTTTTTTAGGTTCTGGAATGAGATAGTGGTAATAATTGCATAATTTTGAGGATATACTAAACTCTCAACATTGTTTCCTTTTTTCAATTTTTTATTAGATATTTTCTTCATTTACATTTCAAATGCTATCCCCAAAGTCCCCTATACCCTCCCCCCGCCCTGCTCCCCTACCCACCCACTCCCACTTCTTGGCCCTGGCATTCCCCTGTACTGGGGCATATAAAGTTTGCAAGACCAAGGGGCCTCTCTTCCCAATGATGGCTGAATAGGCCATCTTCTGCTACATATGCAGCTAGAGACATGAGCTTTGGGGGTACTGGTTAGTTCATACTGTTGTTCTACCTATAGGGTTGCAGACCCCTTCAGCTCCTTGGGTATTTTCTCTAGCTCCTCCATTGGGGGCCCTGTGTTCTGTCCAATAGATGACTGTGAGCCTCCACTTCTGTATTTGCAAGGCACTGGCATAGCTTCATATGAGACAGCTATATCAGGGTCCTTTCAGCAAAATCTTGCTGGCATGTGCAATAGTGTTTGTGTTTGGTGGCTGATGATGGGATGGATCCCCAGGTGAGGTAGTCTCTGGATGGTCCATCCTTTCATCTTAGCTCCAAACTTTGTCTTTGTAACTCCTTCCATTGGTATTTTGTTCCTTATTCTAAGGAGGAATGAAGTATCCACACATTGGTCTTCCTTCTTCTCAATTTTTTTGTGTTTTGAAAATTGTATTAAAAGGATCAGAAGCTGGAAGATGGGTCACAGGGCAAAGTGCTTACCATGAACGTCAGCATTTTACATAACCATGGGATTCAACCAAAGAAATCAGCATTGTTGCTATTAAATAAACCTGAGATTATATTCAGACTTTACCAGTTTTCTCACTGGTGACCTTTCCCCCATATCAAAGTCCCAAGCAGAATATTATTCAGCACTTAACTGGCATTTATTTGAGAGAATGTTTATAGCAGTGTGTGTGTGTGTGTGTGTGTGTGTGTGTGTGTGTGTGTGTGTGTGTGTGTGTGTGTTGGAGGACAGAGGGAGCATGCTATTTCCTGGATCTGTAGTTACAGGTGTTTTTAAACTTCCCAATGTGAGTGCTGGATATAGAGTCAACTCCTCCATAAGCAGAGCAAGCTCAATCTATAGAGTATTTGAAAAGAAGTTCTCAGAAATTCTTCAGGACTATTTTTATTTTAGTTCATCTGGTGTTCTCTTCATAATTGTTTGAGTTTAGGGGAAGCATCTTCAGCATTGACCACACCTTCCCCATCTCCTGGTATCAGAGTGTCTGGAGTCAAAATAGCTCAGCATTGACCACAGCTTCCTCATCTCATGGCATCAGAGTGTGTGGAGTCCAAGTGGCTCACCCTTGGGGAGCTCTGTTCACCTTGTTCACATTTCTCCATGAAGTTCCCTACGTTTTTCCTTCCTATATCCTGTTCTTTAGAGGTTGAGTCCTTACATCCAGGTCACACGGATACCAGGATATGCAGAGATGCAGCTGAGACTTTTGGGCAGGGGCCGGGTGCTACAAAACACTGAAACAGTCTCCTATGCAGAATTGTTTCTTCTCCTTCCTATAGTCATCCAATCTTTTCTTCTTCTTTTCTTTTCTTTATTGACTCATGTGCATCTGTTTTATATTTTGTGTTAAAATGGAACACAGGACTTGATTTTATTGTTGAAATTGCCTCAGCTTCAGCTGTTATGATTCTTTCGCCTCTGAAATAACTGAGGGCTCCTTTGTGGTTCCTGCTCTATTATTTTTGCCTATCCACTATTGATCCCCATCCTTCCTTCCCTCCATCCCTCCCTCCCTCCCTCCTTCCCTCTCTTGTTTTTATTCTCCTTTATTCTGATCTCTCTCTCTCTCTCTCTCTCTCTCTCTCTCTCTCTCTCTCTCTCTCTCATTTTTCAGCACTTCCTTATTTCTGACTCTAGAAAACACTCCAGGCTTACCCTGAATATCTCTTGCCTAATACCTAGTCTTGGCCCATAGTTCTTTATGTAGAATCAAATAGGAACCAAGGTCTAGGCACAGAATGCAAAAGCTACATATTTCCATAAAGGAAAGAAGTCAGTGTGAAGTCAGGGAAGAGAATTCACCAGTTTTCTTTTGTTTTGTTTTGTTTTGTTTTGTTTTTCATGAATGAAAGCAGAGGAGAAAGAACTAAAAAGACATGGACTGGAAGGCTGAGTAGTAAATGAGGTGTTGGTAACTACAGATAAAAACAAGGCACCTGCTGGGTTACTTTAGTGAAATGCTGAACCCAAATATGCATAATGGCTCAACACAGACCTGTCATGTGATGATGGAGCGTGACAGGTAAACCTGCAGCAGGCCAGCTTTGACATCAACTATGATAAGCAGTTCCAGTCTGCCACTTCACGTGGGACCCTTCAGACTCCCATTCCTTTGGATTTGCAAAGCCAAGTGCTATTGGATATTTCAATGTCTGTTCTGTTCTTTCTGCCTTTTATAAAATCCACTCAAAGAAGCATTTAAAAATCAGCAGAAGTAGTTACCATAATGGTGGCTATTTTGGAAGGATTCTAGTGCTCCTGTTTGGGTTTTATCAGAATGATTTTTTTTTCTTCTTTGGTCCTGGCATGGGAAGACGGCATAGAACAGTGTGCAGGAACAGTGTGGTTCGGAGATTGGAGTGACATGTCAAAGTCACAGTACAGCAGGCAGGAATGCTCTGCAGTTCTGTCCTCTCTAAATCCAAGTGCTGAGGCTGCTGTGGGGAATCTGCTTAATAGGAGACTACCAAGGTGGACGGCCTTGCTATCCCCATATTAAGGTCTATGCACCTCACAAAATACATTTGGAAAATGCTGCCAGACACACATTTTTTTTTTTCAGAATAAATACTAGAGAGTGCAGTTTTTCAGCTGCGAAAGATTTTGAATTGTGCTGTAGATTAGCCAGAAGTTACAAAAGCTCTTCCCGAGTCAGCGAAATAGTGAAATGAAGTTTCCCGGAGTTGGTTTAGCCCTGGCAGGTAACACAATAACTCAGGAATTGTCGATTCAATCCATTGAGAGGACAGGACAAATGTTTGCATTTGGTTTTGGTATTTGCTCAGGATACCCAAGGACTCACTGTAATTAATAACACATTTTTGGACTTGGAGAATCGCTTTTATCTCAGGAGCCCGTGCTCGTAGAGAAGAGACGTCACTGAAAGCCCTAAACAGCCTAAAGTTTGACCTATAAGTTTTACTTTTCTACAAACACCTGTCTGGAGGGAGTGTGTGTCACATTGGGCTGGGACTGGGACTTATCTCATCTCTACTGACTCTTTGCTGTCTTTGTGCTTGCTTTCTGCCAAGCTCTCTCTCTATAGATAGATGGATGATAGATAGATAGATAGATAGATAGATAGATAGATAGATTTTATATTTTTATATTCTCTCTCTCTCTCTCTCTATATATATATATATATATATATATATATATATATATATATATATATAATTTTTAACATATTCTCTTTACATCCCACTCACTGTTCCCTGCACACCCCTGGGGGGGGGACATCAAGTCTCTCTGAGGTCAGAGAAGGCAGCCATGTGCTACATATGTGTCTGGGGCAGCTGAGGGAGGGAGGTACCTGGGTGGAAGAGAGGAGTGGGAGGGGGAATAGGAGAGTAAGATCAGGTATAGGGAGAGACAGGAAAGAGGTCCAGAGGGGCAAGATAATGAATGGAAGTCTGCAGCTCCTAGAGGTGGAGCTGGAGGAAATCTCTAGGAATTCCCAGAGACCTGGGATGTGGGAGGTTCTCAGGATTCAGTGTGGGTGACCTTCATCAAAGTGCCCAACAGTTGAGCTATGGAACCTGAAGAGACCACCTCCAGTAGCCAGACAGGAATCCCAGTGAAGGGGTAGGGACACCAACCTACCCACAAAACTTTCAACCAAAATTTCCTGTATAAAAGAAATGCAGGGACAAAAAAAAAATGGAGCAGATACTGAAGGAGTGGCTGACCAATGACTGGCCCAACTTGGGATTCATCCCACGGGCAGCCACCAGTCCCCCTGACACTATGACTGATGCTATGTTGGGCTTACAGACAGGAGTCTAGCATGGCTCTCCTAGGAGAAGCTCCACCTAGCATCTGATTGAGAAAGAAACCCCATGTATTGATTACCTTTGTAGTTGCTACAGCCAGAAAACTGACAGAAGCAACGAGAGGACAGCATTTATCTTGGCTCATTATTGAGGGTATATTTCATCATGGCGGAGAAGTCAGAGCAGCAGGAGCAGGAGGCAGGTGGAAGCAGCAAGAAGTGAATGCTGACACCAGCTAGCTTGCTTGCTTAGTTATCCAGCCCAGGACTCCACTCTATGGACTGATGTTATCTACAGTTACAGGCTAGGGCATGCTTTCCTACTTCTGTTCACCTAAGCTAGAAAAATCTCTCTCACATGTACCCAGAGGTTTGTTTCCATGGCGATTCTAAATCCCACCCACCAAGTCGACAGCTGGTCAAGGTCAATCATTAAACCTCGGGCCTTCGGAAGGTAACTTCATTTAGATGTAGACTTTAAAAAATGGTAATCAAATCAAAGTGAGGTCATGGGTGTGGGACCTTATCTGAGTGGTGAGGTAAGAACAGGAAATTCCATTCTAGGTATATATAGAGGCAAGGTGACTCAGAGATATAGATCTCTTTTGTACCTAATTACAAACCCAATTGATAGGCTTGTAACAGAAGCATCCCTTGTGCCATTAAAAGGTACCACCTCACAGCATTCCCACCTTGGAACCTCATCCTTCCGAAGACTAAGGGAACTGAACTGTCTTTGAAGACATTCATGCTGGGGCACTTAATTATTGAAAACCTAGTAAACCAACACAGGGCTGTATGCAAAGATTATAGGACTCCTTAGGGAGAAGTAGAAATGAGTATTTGTTGAAGGAAATGAAATAAAGAAGCATACACTTATTTTACCTCCCTTGTCTGTTTTTCCATTTAGCTGTGTGTGTATGTTATATACATGTATGTGTGTATGCATGGTTGCATATATGCCAGCACACGTGTGAATAGAGGCCTGAGATTTAGTGTTGGAAATCATCTTCACTAACAAGTTCGCTTTAGGGATGCCGTCTCTACCTTCTGAGGCCAGAGTTACAGGTTGAATAGCATCCCTACCCAGCATTCACATGGGTCCTAGGGAGCCAAACTCTGGTGTCAGCAAAACCAGCCCTTTGACCACCAAGCTGTCTTCCCAGCTCCATCTTTTTTTTTTCTTTCATAATCAGAACTGTAATATCACGAGGTGAGCATTGCCTTTAATATGTGAAGACTCTGGAGAGAGACCTGCAGTGACTTGCATAAAATCCAAGAACTGACGGTAGAATTGATTTCAACCCATATCTCATCTACTAAGCCTTTGTATCTTCTCTTTGCATCATTAAGGAGGGAAGCACACACATAACCCAGGCCCCACCCTTGTCATACTCATGCAGTAACTTCAATGAAGACATATTTGCCAATTTAGGAGCAGGATTAAGCCCAAGGAAGCTTTGATCTGAAATTAATCCCAACCTCTTGACAATGGCTCTGTTAACAATCTGTGAGTCACTTTGGCTTCTCACTAGGGGGTGCTGCAGCCCATGACCTCACCAACATGCAATAAGGCAGGAGCATTCCGACTCAAAGCTGCTTCTCGTACATAGATCATGACACTTTTCATTCCTGATGCTCATATTTTTCTACTTCTAACTGAGAGGGGAGTTCTAAAATGCACCAAAGCGAGGGAATCATACTGATATGGTAGATGTGTGTTATAATCATTGTGCAGATTGATATGGTAGATGTGTGTTATAATCTATATAAAAGGACAAGCAGTTCCTTCTCCAAGGGGCAGGGCATACTTTGATATCTTCAGAGAGCAGACAATTAACTCATGGTTGGATGCATAGGATCAAGGGACTTCACACTCTATAGTGTCAGTTTTTTCTTGTGATTGCTTCACTCTGGAAAGAGGCATGCGACTGCATTCTGTCCTACTTTTTCCATTTATGAGCCAGAAATAAAATGTGGGACACTTTACTTCAAAGGCACCCAGAAGATGAATGAGGTAGTGTCCTTAAAATACTCTGTGGTTATTGAAGAGGTAGCGTTAAATCCTTTCTGTAAATAGTATGGGAGGGACGAGGCCCACCACTTGACTTTGACCTGTCAGTGTGTGCTCGAATCTCTTCATCCCACTTGGTCACAGGCTATTCTCAAGAATGTTTATTGCTGTTTTCCTTAGTGAGATAAAAGGATAACCACTGGATGGAAACTCCCATTTGGGGACTGGATAAATGGATGTGTTTCAATTTTACATTGGAGAGGAGAAGTCTTCTTTTCTCCTGCCCTCTAGAAGTCTTTTGTCTCTGTTTTTCTCCAAGCATATAAATGGTTTGCCGTGGTAACATTGTGGCAACGTTTCTGCATGGTCTCTTTATTCATAGCCAACAGGAAAGGTTTCCACTGTACTTTGTATTCAAACTGTTTTCCAGATGGGTTTAGCAAGGCACACTGGGTGGTGCACTGGACAGTTCAGGTTAAATTAGAGTTTGGAAGTTTGAAGTATTCTGCGGATTGAATTATGCCCTGAAAGTCTTATGCTGGAAGTAAATTCCCCAATGTGTCTATATTTAGGGAGCAGCCCTATAAGCTGGTAATTAAGGTCACATGAGGCCCTGATTTGATAGAAATAGTGCCCTAATTGGAAAAGAGATGAGAGCTTTCTGTCATATTCATGCTCTCTCCTCTACTACATACCAAGATGGCCCTCTTCTGTAACCCAGAAGAGTGGTCTCTGTAACCATCCCATCCTGATGGAGAACTCAGACCCTACAGAAAACAGATGCTTATTGTCAAAGATGTCAAGTTTGTGTATGGTATTTTGCCATGACAGACTGACCAGATTACTTCATAATTCTTACCTTTTAGTGACAAGCAAGGGATAGCATGTTTTCTCTATACACATAATGCAATTTTAGATTTTGTGGTTCATACAATCTGTCTTAATTCCTTTTCTTGTTTTCCAGATCAAATACTCTGATGGAAACAACTTATGGAGGAGGCATTTATTTTAGCTCACTGTTCATGGTTCAGCCCATCCTGACAGGAAAATCAAGGTATCAAGAGCTTGAAGAAGCTGATAATATGATCACAGTCAGAAGAGGAGAACAACAAGTAGATACATGCTTTAGCTTCCTTTATCCATTTCACATAGTCCAGGATCCCAGTCAATGAATGCAGCCACATACAGTAGGTAGGCCTTCAAAATTAGTGTAATCAGGAGAAGATCTTACGAGCATGCCCAGAGTCCCTCTTCTAGGTGAGTCTAGATTCTGTCAAGATGACAATTACCAGCAGTGATCACGTACTTTCTGTTGCAACTACTCACTTCTACCATTTTGACTTAAAAACAGTCATAGTGTGTATGAAAAATGAAATGAGTTAGGTTGTAAAAAGCTTTATTTCCAAAAACCAAAGAGGGCCATATGTGCTACAATCTTTAGATTTTTTTTTTGACTTCTCATCTAAGAACACACAGTAAGTTAAAGTAGACATATTTAAAACTCTTATGAAAGCACAGACGTTCATTGTTACTGAACAAAAATAATGGCAATCAATTCTTTTAGCTATATATGTTTTTAAGTTCTGATGTGTGATTCTTGTTGATATTCATATAGTGCCTTATAGCTGGATATGCAGGAGCTAAATCTTCTTTATATGGTCGAGCCACAGAAACCCGAGTGTCCTAATTTTTAGGTTCCTCTAATCCAATGAAAATAATCTCTTCTTTGATGCCTTAATTTTTTTCCTGTACAAATATCCTGATGGAAGGTCTCTCTCTCCCTCTCTCTCTCTCTCCCTCTCCCTCTTCCTCTCCCTCTCTCTCTCTCTCTCACACACACACACACACACACACACACACACACACACACACACACACACACCAGCATCCTGTCTTCCTTCGCTGCATGCAGTCAGTGTGCTGACCAACATTTCTATGTTTTCCTACATGCCAATTCTGACAGTCCCTTTCTTATCCCATTATTCCCAGAGGCTGGCAGACACTTCACTTCCTCCCTCCTTTTCCTATCATGGACTATAATTATTTGAAAAATGTCTTTCCTTTGGCCTCTGGGTGTCTCCGACGACAATTGCCAGTGCTTTCTCCTCCTTGACTGTTTAGCTACAACCACAACCATCAATTACAATGTGCTTATTATGACTCAGGGGCTAAGCCAACTTTTTCCAAATATAATATCATTTAGTTACTGTAGCAGTCCCCTCAGATAGGTATTATTATGTCCATTTTGTAGATGAGGACACTGGAGCACAGAGGCAGAAAGTAAAGGGACTCTGATTGAGTAATTGTCAGGGAGTGGCACAACTGGGTTTGGAACTCAAGTGATTCTGAATCCAGAGACTGTATTGTATGCAGTTTATTTTCTGTTAGCTGTTTGGAGTGCATATGCTTTCAAGATGTCCTCTTTATAAGCTCTTACAACAATTACAGTAAAAAAAAAAAAAAAAGAAAAAGAAAAAGAAAAGAAAAGAAAAAGCTTTGTATCCTGGAGGTAGGGTACATTACGAATCATTTCGTGAAGAGAATTTAGGTTTTTTCATTCCTTTGTATTTTGAATTATCATTTTTATAAATATTCTACTTATTATAGTTAATGTATATACTTACTATCTTGGTACATTATTCTTTAGTTAGATATGGGTAAACTAATTCTGTGTCAGTAAGTTTTGTTTGTATCTTTTAGATGTGTACTGTCTTGATGTGTTATTAATTAGTTAAGTATGGAATAATTAACTCTATGCTGTTATGCTTTTGTTTGTATCTTTAAAAACTATCACTCTAAGAAAAATGAGAGTGACATTGCTTTCTCTATACTCTACTTTTCTAACCATAAGAGAACACAAATGGAAAGACACTGGGTCCCTGTGTTAGAAAGAACTCATGATGGACTTTTATATAGTTAGTGTAGTTCTTAGCCTCGTGGAACTTTATCACCTTCAGTTATTAAAAGGGTTGATAATGAACTGAAATCCAAACTCAAGTTTGTAAAGTAGGTAACTTAGTTTTGTGCCTGATACATAATAGCCTTTCTCTTTTAAATTAGTTCCTTGTACAATGAGTTTGGACCATATTCCCCCACACTCCAAAATTCCACAGGTCCAACACTGCCCCCCTACATAGGATCTTAATCAGCTTTACAGCTGCCAACAGCTCACGTCAAATGACATTTTCAGAAGCCTATAAAGCAATCATCTGAAATAGATCATTTTTGTATTTTAAAAACTGCGAGTTAGGGCCACAGGTGTATGCTTCTGAGTGTGAATGTAGATATTGAGGGAAGGCATGGCTTGCTCTTTCTAGACATGCTAGAAATCTTTCATATGACAGAGAGGCCTTTCAAAACAGTTTGCTGTTAGCAAAGAGTGAGAGAGACACATGGCTTAGATATTTGAAATGCACAATTTAACTTTCAAATGAAGGGGAAAAATTCCTCTGGGCAAAATGTGTTTTTTATATTCTTAAGACTAAATGCTATAAAGAATTACTCTTTCTCATATGCATTTGACATATATGTGGGTTAAAAGATTAGGTCAGGATTGCATAAATTAACTGGCTCCTTATGCCATTTTATTTACTATAAGCCAAAATGTTGGGTCAGCGACTCTGAGTGCTGGAAATTGCTGAATTGCAAGTACTCCCTTGGGACAAGAGGAAGAGGACTCAAACTCAGATTTTTCCAACCCAAATTACCTCTAAAGAATCAACCAATCAGCAAAGCTTAAATATGATTATCTCTGCTTATCACGTCTGTGGATTGCCTGGAGAAGCATCTCCCATCTTCTTTCTTGTTTCTGCCATAGCATCTGCTCTAAAAAGTATTGTTATTCAGGTTGTACAAAAGTTTGAGTCAAATTTTCTAGAAAAAATGAAACCTCCTTGAATGTAATGCTGAGACAAACAGACTTGGTTTAGGGCTTAGGAGTGTGTTGTGTGTATGTGTGTGTGTGTGGGGGGGGGACCAACAAAGCAGGAGAGTACTTCTCAGCGTGGTGCTCAGTGGCAGAGACTGTAAACTTGGGTTATGAATGACTCTTGCAGTGTTCAGGGTAGTGAGGAGAATGAGAGAGAAAACAAGGCTATCTGGCATCTGGAAAGACTGCAAAAGGGGCTGGCACTACTTTTAGTTATCTCCTCGTTGATGTTCTCTCAGGGTTCCAATGGATAGTCCCAATTCATTGGTCATGAATCTAAGAAGGGGACAGGTAGGAAAGGAACAGGGGAGGGGCTGAAAGGGACAGAAGGAAGATAGGTGGGAGGAGCAACCTGAATGCATTATAAAAATGTGTATAATTGTCCAAGAGCTAACTTAGTTAAAAAAGAAAAAAAACAGAATCTCTACTTAAATGTATCGTATAAGTACTAATAAACTAACATCTACATATATAAAACACTGACTGGGGCTTATCTATGCTAAAAAAGTAACTTACTATTTATTAGAAATTCAAATTTAATTAAGCTTCTTGAATTGTATTTAGCAACCAGATTGTGGAAGGGTGAGGAGGGCTGAAGTCGAAGAGGGGTCAGAGAGGCGAACAGCATGGCAGAGAGAAAGGAGCACAGGACAAGGAACACAGGACAAGGAGCACAGGACAAGGAGCACAGGACAAGGAGCACAGGACAAGGAGCACAGAGAAAGGAGCACAGGACAAGGAGCACAGGACAAGGAGCACAGAGAAAGGAGCACAGGACAAGGAGCACAGAGAAAGGAGCACAGGACAAAGAGCACAGGACAAGGAGCACAGGACAAGGAGCACAGGACAAGGAGCACAGGACAAGGAGCACAGAGAAAGGAGCACAGGACAAGGAGCACAGGGAAAGGAGGGGAGACCTAATTAATACAAGGAAGGTGCTAGATTTGGTTAGGAACCTTAAGGTTTTCAGATCTAGAAGATAGGAAGGTTGAACTGGATTACTGCTTCTTTAACAGAGGGAGAGGGCAAGTATCAGGCTGTCACCAATAGTCCCCTCCTCTGTGTCTTGCATCTTCCCTCTTCATTTCTTTATTAGTCTCCTGAGTTACTTAAGTCAATACTTACCTTGCTCTTAGCTCTATATCTTCTTTTCCAACCCTCTGAGGCTATATCTCTTCTCTCATTCTCAAAGCCAAGCATCTTGAAAGAATAGTTGCTAATGTTTGTGCCTCTTCTCTCCTCGTCTTAGTCCACAATGGCTCAGTTAAGACGACTAACAACTCCTTGAGTAGTAATCACATGAGCACTCTTTGGGATTTTTCTATAGCACTTGGGGTCATTGCATACAGCTATGTCCCTTGGCTTCTAAGACAGTCTGTGGACTTTTACAGACTCCTCTTCTGTGTATATAGACATTGAGGAGGCTACCTGAGTTTTAGGACTGGCCTGAATACTGTGTCCCTTTACAGGTCTTATGTTATCATGCCTCAACTGACATCGTTGTGTTGACGGACTATACTTGTTTATCTCTAGTTAGAGCTTTATTCTAAGCTCTACACTAGTACTCCCGACTCCAACATAACTAGAGTTAAGAAATCAAGGCCACCGTACCCTCAATATTGCTTTACATACCTGTTTAGCCTGTACCAGTAGAGCCTGAAGCAGAACTCACTTACCACTTATTATTTTTAACCAACAAGAAAGTGTAAAAGAAGCAATATTTAATATTCTCATGCACCCTTCCACTTCAGATATGTATTCTATGGAAAGAAAGTAGCCTTTACAATTTTAATAATTAAAATTTAAAGATTGCTATTCAGGTGATCACAGAACCTGCAATAGCCACTTGTTGGACCATATGCCTTCACAAAAGGAATTTCTACTGTGTTGAGTTATTGACAGTTTTTCCCAGGGACTTATGCTATTGATATTTATTATGTTCTTTTGTAGTTGTTACAGAATTTCTGATGTAGTGTGTTTTCTCATATCCAGAGTAACTACTGTGACTGCTGTGTTACTAATTCTTAGTGTAGTTTGGGTTTGTGGCTGGCTCAGAAAAGCACATTTCTTCTGCCAACACAAAAGGGACACTGTCAGATATCAGTTAAAGCTGTTTATATTAGGATGCTTATACACATGATGATTTTACCTCACTTTACTTGCGTATTATGCCTCTCAGGTATCATACTGAATATATTTATAAAGGAAACAATATTTTCTCGGTGATTTCCTTTGTGATTTTTTGGGAACAGACCTGTGCCCTCATGAAATATATTGGCACCATGGGCTAGAGAAATATCTCGGTGTTTAAGAGTGTGTGCTGTCATTGCAGAGGACCTGGATTCCATATGATCCAACTGTCGAGCTCCAGGTCCAGGACATCCATTGTCTCCTCTGGTCTATGTGAGCATTGCGCACCTGCGCACATACACATGGGCAGGTAAAAGGCTCATACAAATAAAATAAAAATAGATAAATTAAAAAAAAACAAACTAGCACCAGGGCAAATAAGAATGCTTCTTTAATGTGAAAATTACAATATTACAAAAGAGGGAGCTTTGGAAAATTAACCACAAAATATGAAAAGTAAGCATCATTTTTAATTTTATAAATTATCAAGAAAAGGGTTTGACTAGAAAACTGTTTTAAAACAATATCCACTGTACTTCCAGGATTTTGTTTGTTTTATTTTGAGAAAAGAAGAGAGTGCAGTGAAAGTAATTGGGAGACTCACATAGTTGTTGCAGTTGCTATGACAAAATGCCTTAGACAGGTGGATTATGGAGGAGAAACATATTTCTCACAGTGTTGAGGCTGCAAATTTGATAAAATGTATCAGTACTATACAGTTATTTGGGAAATGGTACCTTCTTGGCTCCCTTATTGCTGTGGAGGAGGGAAAGCAATTCTCTTTTGGTCTTTTTTTTCTTAAGAACACCAACTTCATCATGAGGATTCACTCTCATGACTTCATCAACCATATCTCTCACAATGATCCCCTCACCTAATACTATTGCATTGGGGTTAGGACTTCAATCTATGAGGGTTTTTTTGGTGTGTGGGGGCAATATAACAGTAAGGCTATATCTGGGATGATCTGGTTGCTATTGATTGATAGGTTCTCATATCTGAAAATTGATAGTAAAAGTTTTCTGCTTTGTGATAAAAGCTATATAGCTGAGTATATTTCAGGAAAAATATTTAACTCAAAAATAAAGTCTTAATAAGGGATTTTTTCTGTTAGCCTTAATACATCTAAAACATTGGATAAGTCAATACCCCAGAAGTTTATATTGTGTTCTTTAGACTATTGTAAACTCGGATGAAAAGAGTATATAACCCTTGATAAATGCTGCCTTTTCTAGCATTTTGATTTGACCTTGTGTCATTTCTCTGTATATGTTTCTGGACACAGAAATAAACTCAAGGAAAAGCTAGGCAATGAATTTGGCAGAATGAAGTGAATCAGGTCAGACTTTTCATCCTTTTAAAATCTTGCTGGCATTGCTCTTTCTGGGAGTTTTCATGATTTCAGTAGAGTTTAGAATTGTGACATTAAAAAAAAAAAAGAACTGATTTTTCAGGAGAATGAGAAGGGGAATGCTTTTACTTTTTTATAAAAAATCCAAACCAAAACATATGCCTTCAAAGATCATATAGGCATACATATGCTTGTCATAACATAATTCATTATATCTCCAAGAGGAGGTAATTCTAGTGACCGTGACCTTATAAATGGATAATAGATAATTGACTTCCATTCTGCAATCAACAAGAGTGACTGCTGATACATGCTAAAACAAATTGAACCTCAAAGACATTTTATTTAGTGGAGCATCCTAGGGCAATGCTATAAAATTTCTCATATATGAAATACTCAGAAAAGACAAATTTATAAAGCAGATCAGTGACTGCCAGTAGCCAAGCAAGGGGCAGCTATTAATGGCAAATGAGAGGCTCAGGAAGTCTTTTGTGGGTAGTGTAAATGTCTAAAGCTGCATAGATGTCTGATAGCTACCCAAATCCATAGATTTTCTAACAGTCATAGAGTACTACTACCTTTGCAATAAACAAACCTGTACTATATAAATCATAGCACAACAAAACCATTAGGAAAGAGAATTTTTAATAAAATATCTTGTCTATCATAATGAAACATTTCTGAACACTATCTCCCAGGGAGCATCCTCTATCCTGGGATCCAGTCTCAGCATCTCTTCTTTTGGATCATGCTGATTAGAATCTACGCACAATCCTTCAGAGTACATGCAGAAGTCTTCCTGGCTAACTGGATGCTTATTTTTTTTTCTTTTTAAAGAAACAGAGCAGGGAGATTAGGCTACTCTGACCATAGAATTATCGGTAACTTTCAGGTACAAGGTGATAGTAGAATGTCAGGAGACTCAACATATTCTCACAGGACGTACTGGATGAGGGCCTCCATCTTTGCTGGCACCATCAATCAGATAAAGCTAAAGCACAGCCTTGGCAAGCCAGTCTAGTGACTGTCCTTTATTCCAATTATGAGCCACAGGGGTATAATTCCTGACATATCAAATTCCTTGAGTAATGCCCATTAGCACTTTGCTATTGATGGACTGTAGATTGGACATGTTCTCATTTGAGGGACACTCTGTTCATTCCTATATCAGATCCTTTGGAGCAAATGCAGAGCGTGTCAAAAAGCAGGTAATAAATAGTCATGGATGAAGAACAGGCTGTTTGAGCTCTTAGTCACAGTGCACATAACTGCTACTCTCTCCTCTATCTTTAACTCTTGCCATCAATTCTTGTGCAAATAGCAAAGGATGCTAATAGAACTGTCTGGACAACCACTCTTTCACAAGGTCTTATTATTTCAGTTAATAGAAACAAATGCCCACATTTAATACACAAAGCAAACAAAATCAAAATATAGTTCTTGTCACCTTTTTCTGTCATCAAAATATACAAAATGCTCATTTTCCACAAATGGCACACCCATTGGATCATCAAGAATAGCAGAGGCACTGAATTATTCTTTGAGTCCCAATAAAAGCAGAAAAAAAGAAAAAAAAAACATTGTCATGCAAGAGATCCCACTAGCTTCGTGCTCTAGTGGACACAAGGATGAACTTTACAGCAGGCCCGAAATTCTATGTGACACTTCACTTGTGCATAGTTTTTAGGCAATCCAATTAGACTCTACTCTGTATAAACCTGTGAGAGTCATAAATGTTTTTACTTGACATGTAAGTCTTTAGAGAAACAGAATGACATTAGAGACTGAAAGAAAGTAGGCCAAATACAAGAACCTTAAGGGGATTGGACTAGAGTGAGTGGAATATTGGTTGGAAGAATTAAGGGGAAATTCAGGCATGGTAGGAATATAACTGTATCTTAAGTGAAGCTTAACCAGCTACAAAGGATGGGGAGAAATACTTTGGAAGGTATTAACACATAGAGAGAATATTAAAATAAGTTCTGAGAACAAAGACATGGATATACCAAAAATACATTTTTAGAGAATTATAGCAGACAGTTGAAATGCATCATAAGTCTTTATGAATTTGAGCGGAATAAGTTTAGATTTTCCTCCATAGATAACAGTGAAGAACTGAAAGTGTTGAAATGAGATGGGATACTATGCAGTAACACCTTCAAGTTAACGTACCAGTTCTAGTAACACTCCAAGGAAGACAAAGCCATTCAATTCTTGTGTGTGGGATGGGCATCAATTCAAAAGCAACAGGTAAGATAGACACAGAGTAGATATGAAATAGATCTTTCTTCTTTCTGCTATACTGGAGTTAACTCCACAGTTGCACGTTTGGATAAAAGGGAGAGTGATTTGAGTGCCGGCAAAATATTAATGAAGAAAGTGAACTGGTGCAAAAGGTTAGTGGTGTGTTTTAAATGCCAAATGCTGAGTGCACTGTGGTTGGCAAGCATTTGAGCTTGGCAGACCATGGCTGGGCATTGCTATGGTGTTCCACACTGTCTGCTGTGCGCTCTGGTGTTCATCACTGCATGCGGCAGGTCATGTGGACAGCAGGTGTCACATACACGTTAGGTGAATGACTTGAAAGAAATAAATACCCATGGGAATTTGGACCAAGGTTAGACCATGCCTGAATGTTCTCTAAACAGAGATTCCTAGTCAGTTTGTGAGACATGATCAGTTACTTAGGAGTGACACCAAAAAAGGTATCAAGATATAAGACAGGAAAGTTTTCAATCAGGAATAGTAACAAGATAAAATACCCACAAAACAAATAGTATAAAAGAGGAAGTTATGTAGATTTCCAGCAGTTTAACATGGTCACTAAGAGTCTTCTGCATTAGTTCTAGGAAAAGAAAATGCATTAATTTTATGAATAAGCAGTTTTGAGAATTTATTACATGATAGTTGTGTATGTTTGGGTGCTATAAAATCTTCTGTGGTAGGTTTTATGAGAAACGAAGGGCATCACAGTGCACCCATCTATTGGACAGGCATTTTTTTTTTTTTTGCCAAAAGTGCAAACATCTGGGTCACATGCATATACTATGAACACTGAACACTGACAAGGAAAGCTGGAATGATATATTATTCTTCCATGATTATACAAAACATAATTTTGGAAATGAAATCCAATACAATCTTAAATATCCCCACTCTGAGCTATTTATGAATGGTTCAAGGATAGGAACTTTTTCTTATTAGCTTCCAAAAGAGGTTTTTAGTCAGAGCACATGATAATACCAACAATATTTTGTTACAACACTAGATGAAAGCTTTTCTAAAAATATCATCTTGTAACACAATCTTTGGAATATTCACTACAGTAGGATAATAATTACAGTTTTGTGTGTTATTGTGCTCTATCCATATTTAAATTTTCCTTCTAAGTGCTGACATTCTATTATAAGGAGAAGTGAAGTTGGAATTTTTCTCTTGAAATTTCAGATTCTGTATGCACTGTGCTTGAAGTATTCTGCCAAACAGCCAAGATCCACTGACAGTTACGATTTTTTTCAAGTCTGACACAATTGGTCTTTTCTCCTGGTTCTAAAAACAGGCTACTTGGTCCTTCGCCTCATAAATTTAGCCAAAGCATATTTCTTTCTGAGAATCAAAACATTTCAACATGGAGTATGGGCATGCTTTGATTCACATATATGTCTTCAACACCCACAGGGAAAATGTGGGCCTTTCTTCCATGCAGTGTTTTCTTAGGGCCAACCCCTTGGATGGAAGAGCCGAGGCACAATTTTGGGCAGTGTTTGGAAGATCATCACTTGATGACAGATGGTGGGGGGGGGGCACTTTTTAAAGCGTTTTGGCCAGCAATTAAGATTACAATTTTAAAAACTGCGAAGATTGCAAATCCCTCACTGAAACTTGACCTGTTTTTTAGTAAGACGCAAATGGGATCAGACTAACAATTCGTCTATGTGGTCGTTCTCAAGGTTTACAAAAGGAGCATTTTTAGGCTGGGGCAAATGCTCAGTCAAAGAAGTAACTGGCAGGCAGGCAAGCATGAGGACAGAACCCATGTGAAAAAGGCAGGTGAGGTGACCTGGATTGTCATCGCTTGTAAACCTGTACTTGTACTGAAGATACAGAGACAGAATAACCCCTGGCGCTCTCTGGGCAGTCACTTGGCTCGCTGGCAGTGTCTAGACCAGTGAGAAGGCCAGTGAGAGACTCCATCTTAAAGACAAGATGAATGGCTCCTAAGGAATGACACCCGTGGTTGACCTCTGGTGTCCACACTTGCACACACACACATGTACAAATGTATACCCAAGAGTGCATGAGCGCACACATGCATGTGTGTGCATGTACATGTGCATGCACACACACAGATACGAACACAGACAAAGACACAGAGAGAGACATAGAGAGAATTTGGGAGGAAAGCAGTTTTTACTCCATAGTAGAAATATTTACCTAGATAATACCATAAGCTAACTATTACATTTACTTTCTTAGTACAACCATCCCAAGTTTTAGGAAAGTAGATTAAAGTAATGACTGATCCTATGTCAAACTTGAATGACTGTATTCTTTCCTGACTTGTCCATTTGAAGACCGACTACAGAAATTACAAGTCAGACACATCATAGTGTTTGAGTAAAGTTGTGAGAAATACTCAGAACGCTAGTCTAAAGACAGTCACCAGACAAGAGTGGATTTTACCTTCTCTAACTAAAAGAAGTTTTTTGTTTCACATACAACTACCATGACCCCGGAGGATTCTTAGTTATAGGTTTTAATAGCTTCCAACTTCATGTGTGGGATAGAGAATAGGACTTCTAAAGGGAGATTTAAAAACTTACATTTTAAAAAATTACTAGTAAAATGTCTTCAGGAGGTTTAGCTGGCGTCACTCCTCTGTGGTTTTAGATTTAGATCACAGTGAGATGTTGGACCTCATCCTTTTATGCTCATGACCCTTCACTTTATAGGGGCCTTTTATAGTTTTAGAGTTTTACTTTTGCCAGTGATAACAGTCACCCTAATCTTTCTCCCAAAGAAAACACATCATCAAGACACTAAACAAGATGAACCAACCAGAGTCCCCAGGACTAAACAAGATGAACTGACCAGAGCCCCCAGGACTAAAAACGCATCCTCACTCTTGTAAACTGTTGCTGAGATAAGAACCCCTATCCACTGCGCATGCTCCTACCCAACTTCTTCAACACATATTTGTTCAGTGTCATCAGTGGTGACAATAAGTGGTGGTGTGGCTGTTTCAGACTCGTATTACTCCAGTAAGGAATTTTCAAGATATTTTCTCATTGCTGCCCATTTGACTAGTTTAAAGATGCTTGGTTTGGGGACAAATGATCTTACCTTAAAAAAAAGTTGCATTTGAAAATCTGAGTCCAATCAGTACTGCTCACATAGGCATGGCTATTCAGTCACACCCTTTCCCTGGGGTCTGGGTAACCTACCAGTGGTTGCCTTCCAAGGAAAAGTCCCTCTCCCTCTGTCAGCAACTATCAACTTCCAATAAGTTCTCAGCTAAGTGTGGGGCTTCTCTATTCTCTCCCATCCATGCTAGAAAAATTTTAACTGGCTTTGTGTGGGTCTTGCAGAGCTCACCAGAGCATTTACATTGTGTCTGGAAGATAGTATTTTTCAGCATTCTGTGTTCTAGCTTGCATACTTAGAATGAGCTGTATGTAGTTCATGGACATGAAGTGGAAGACGCCCTATGAGTAACCATCATGAGACCTTCCAACCCCTTTTTTGACATAGTAGTAGATTCAAATTTTGTTCATATTAAAGAATAAAACATTTGCATGTCTTAAAACCCAATATGTTTTCAGTAAACCATGGTTTAACAGGTAGTAGTAACACATAAACTGTGTCGAACAGAATTAAGATATAATTAGTATATGTTGAGTTAAATGTTTTGCTTAGTATGCAGCTATTATTATGCAGTTTCATACCATCTTATTGGATTATATATTTTAATATTTAGCTCATGAACTTAATTTTGTGAACATTGTTTTTATGTTTTCAACTTTTCATACTTTCAATCTTATTATTAAATGCATTTATTTGAAGAGTATGCTGCCTGAATTATCTAGCAGATTCACACCTGAACTTCTAAGGGAAACCTCTTCCTTATTGCTTCCTCAGCCCTAGAACATTGCTAAATGTTAGAAAAAGGAAAAAAAATGACTCTGGGCTTGGTGGTAACCAGCTCGCCAAATACAATTGAGGTCAAGCAGAGTGATGGGTCCAAGTAAAGTCTTTGTGAATTGGCAAGAGGCTGATTATTAAATTTTCATGAAAAGACAACCTCCATAGCTAAATGAGGATGGAAACAAGATTGGAAGGTAGTGATAAGGCACATTTAAAAAACACCAGACAGTAAGCACTCTAGATGTCTGACCACACCAATTGCTCCAATGCCTTCAGGAAGCCCTGTCCACCAACGCTGTCTCTGCACATCAAAACACTGTGCTGTAGAGGCAACTGGCCCTGCCTACTGCACCAAGTAAAGTTGACAGTGCACGCAGCCCAAGATCCAGATGTCCCATTTCTGCTAAGTACCACAGAAAGCTTTTTACTCTGGTCCACAAAGAGGCATTGCAGAAATTCCCATTTCATATTTGCTATATTTGGTAGCAAAACTATATTTCATAGTTTTGCTATATTTGGTAGCAAAAATTTGAGGCAGTATGAATTTCTATTAATAAGGGGGAAGGTAAATATTTAGCAGGTGAAATTAGTTGGAACTGTATGTATTAGTATGGAAAAATGTGAAACATGAATGTTTTCCTTAAGGCTTCTATTGCTGGGTTAAACATCATGAACAAAATCAAGTTGGGGAGGGTTTATTTTGCTTATGATTTCACATAACAGTTTATTATCAAAGAGAGACAGGTCGGAACTCAAGCAGGGCAGGAACCCGGAATCAGGAGCTGATGCAGAGACCATGGAAAGATGCTGCTTACTGGCTTGCTTTTCATGGCTTTCTCACGCTGCTTTCTTGTAGAAGCCAGAACCACCAGCCCAGGGATGGCACCACCCATGATAGTATTGGCCCTCTCCCATCAATCACTAATTAAGAAAATACCCTACAGGCTTGCCAAAACTGGATCTTATGGAAACATTTCATCAGTTGAGGTTCCCTCTTCACAAATGGCTCCAACTTCTATCAAGTTAACATTAAAAAACTAGCTGGCAAATGTGTATGTAAATAACGTAGACTATATTTACAAATTGTTCCAGATTTTCATATATTGTATGCTATCATTATGTAAATTAAAACAGGAAAAAGAACATGATTCAGTTGACATTAGCAAGTACCAAGGGACAGGTAAGGGTGACTATGGGTTCAAGACCAGGATGGGCTGTGTATTGAGACAGTCTGAAAACAGACTAAATAACTATATAATCACAAACACTCAGGAATTTAGAAACAAATGAATCCTTAGTACAAAGACACAGGTCCACATCTATGCAATAAGATTGATATTTGGGGGGGGGGGGGAGGTTGTTTTATTTTATTGTCCTGTTTTATTTAACCGAATGGGAAAGATTCAGGATAGTAGCTTCGTGGTGGGAGCACAGACTGACTGAGATTTTAAATAAACTTGTGACTAAGGAGACTGGTAACAACACTCACTAACTACATTTAGAAGTGTCCACCTTAAAAAATATTGATATAATAATATAAAATATTACATTTTCTGTATTGAGATGAACAACTTGCTGTTCGAACTTAATTATTCTAATTTTTAAATAAACCCTATTGTAAAAATATCATAGATGACTCCTGTCTAGAAGAAGTCTAGACAGCAAAAAGAACGTCTATACTGTTCGAACAACCATTCTGAATTTATGGAGATTCGCATTGGAGTCTACAGTTCACCAATGAAGATACGTTTTTTTTATATGCCCTGGAATACAGTAATGAACACTAGTTATAAAAGAGGATGTAAAATTAATTCCTTTTCTAGTTCTGAATCTGTCATGATTTATCCCCCTTTTTTTGCAGTGGATAAATTCTTTGAATCTATTTTTATAAATGTCCAAAATAGCTTACTAAAGCCAAAAAATTAAAGTGAAGATCTTGGTTCAATTTTGGGGAACGTATTTGAAGTTAGTGGCAGATAAAGGGAAAGTTTTAAGGCCTTTGAGACTAAGAATAAAATATTGGCTTTTATACATTGAAGCTTCATGGAAACCCAGACACAAGAGAGTGCAGGCATGAACTACAGCAGCTCAGCATCTTAGTGTCCTTGTGCATCTTGTACAATAGCATCTTAAGCTACTTATGTTTCTTGTGGAGAGTTTAAGGCCTGAAAAACCATCTGTTTTCTGAAGGAGAGGTAGAGAATAAGTGGGAGAAAGGGAAAATAGAAAGAATTAAAGACAGAAGGAAGGAAAGATAGAAGAAGAAAGGGAGAAAAGAAGAAGGAAGGAAGAAAGGAGGAAGGAAGGAAGAAAGAAGGAAAGAAAAACACAAGGAAGGAAGGAAGGAAGGAAGGAAGAAGGAAGGAAGGAAGGAAGGAAGGAAGGAAGGAAGGAAGGAAGGAAGGAAAGGAAAAAGGAAAGGAAAGGAAAGGAAAGGAAAGGAAAGGAAAGGAAAGGAAAGGAAAGGAAAGGAAAGGAAAGGAATGGAAAGGAAAGAAGGAAAGGAAAGGAAAGGAAGAAGAAAACATTAGGGGATTACAGAAAAATACCAATGTAGATAAACTGAGTAAGAGAATAAATAAGTCACAGATAAAGAAAAGAAAACAATAGATGATTATTGTCTGTAGGTCTGTGCGCATCCCTGAATGTAGGACCATGAAGGTGAAGGACTGGGGTTTATCTTCCTTTAGAAACACTAAAATCATGTTCTTTTAGTGTTGGATCCTAATTAGATCCCTAAAACTTAAACTCAGTGAAAGTGTAGAAGAATAGTGATAATTTATGAAAAGCAATTGCCAAGTCTGCTAAATATTAAGATAATTTATGGAGATATGGTCATATAAATACTTCCTTTGTAGGCTCTGCGAAGCCCTGGATATATAGTAGAGTTGGCAAATGGTTGTGAATTGATAGAGATTGAAGTGGATTGAGCAAGTCTATTCACCTTATTTAAATATGTGAAGAGTATGCATCCACATTCAACACATCCCTTACCCATATGCAAATTGCCTGCCCATCAGTGGCTTGCTGTGTAAAGTGCACTGACTTCTGAATAGCTCACTTCAGGTCGCAGTCAGCAGTCACATTCCTTCTAGCTGTAGAGGTTCCCCATTTCTGCAATTGGAGCCAAATTTCATGTGCTTCCTTGGATTTATTTGTTTAATATTATCACTGATAACAGGGGACCAAAGGCAAGAGACTTTTCTTTTGAACATTGGTTAAATGTAATTGTATTACTGCACATGACCAAATAAATATTTCTGAGAGGAGTTCTCTGCCAAATAATAACCCCAAATAATTTAAAAATAATTTGCTTCTTCTGGAAAACAAATACCAGGACTTTATGGCTGTATGTAATAATCCAGTGTAAAATTCTTGATTCTGACGAGTAGTCAGAGTCTTTGGTATTGAATGGTATTTTTATGATTAACTAAAGCTTTAAATGTATGGATTGAATAAAACTACAATATATTAGAAAAGGCAAATGAATAAAATTTTACAAAATTCAGTAACATGCAACTAGTACATATTAGATATAACTGTAGTCGGATTTAATTATGAATATATTGGGCATCATGATATATTCTGGGAACCCAAAATAAATTTAAGTCAGGGTGGATAGACATGGTAATTCACCCCATTCTCTGCTTCTGTATTTGTCTGGATTAAGAACTAATTTTGCCACTTTCAACTGGTTGAAAGAGAGATAAGTAAAAAACAATTATTTTTCTTCAAATAAATTTATTTTTCAAATAAAGTGTTAGTGAAACACAACCATATTTACTCATTTATGCATTTTCTGTGGTGGTTTTCAAGCTACTGAGTTGAAGAGCTGGGACAAAGACTGAAGTATTTAGGCCCACAAAGCTTAAAGCATTTACTTTATGACCCTTTTCAGAAAAAGCTTGCTGACCCCTGGTGTAACTATGTTATTTTAGAATTATGCAGTACTTTTCCTCCTGAAGACTGGCATAAACAGCTCTATGGGCCACTCTACAATCTTGGGGTTTGGCTAGTCATCAGCCGTCACTTTAATAGTCCTCCCAAGGCCACAAGACAGAAAACAGACAATTATACAATCGTCATCAATGTAAGAAATAGTGGCAATCACCGCGTAGAGTTTCCTAAGCACTGACAGAGGAGCCACTGAAAGCACACTTTGATTAGAGGCCTCTGTGCTCTGTGGGGAAAAGATTTCCTTTCACCAATGAGTTGAGAATGTTTTACAAATAATGTTGCTTATCCCAGGAAAGGACCAGCACTGGTGTTACCTTAGATCCCAGAACAGAAGATGCTAGAGGGATAACTACCTTCTTCTTACTACTGGGAGCCTTTACTACCAGCTGAACTTTGTCCTGAGTACTAAATTCTTCATTTTAGTATTTAATAGCTCACTAGAAACTGGTTCTGTGAGACAAATCATAGAGAACTAGGTGCAGACGTTCCTCAATTCTGAGTGTGCTTGGGTTTTAATTGGCTAGCTGCTTTATGAATGCTTTTTACTATAAATTCTGTACCAAGTTGGTCCATGATTGTTTCAATGTATTCCTGTCACCAGTGTATTCCATGTCACCAGGAATCAAACATGGAATAAAATATCCCCACATACAATAAAATAGCAATAGACTCACTAAGCATACAACAAGAAAAAGAAAATCTTGCTGGGATTTGACCAGACTTTTTTTTTGCCTTACTGAGAGAAAATCCAGAATTGATGTTTTCCTAATAAACCTTATTTTCACTTACTAACTTTTATTGGAAGTGTCTGACATTGCTATTGGCCTACCTACCTCTTTCAAACAGATGCGATTTTGTGTTTTCATAATTGTTGGATTTAGAAAGACCTACATGAGGTCAAGGCCGTTTTTAAATGTCATGTCTGTGCAGTTTTTGCTTCCTTTGATGGCATGAAAGGCTGTGTAAGCAGCCAGGGACCAGCCAAGCTTAGAAAGGCTGAAAAGACTAACTGGAAATGGCAGTTTCTCTGTTGCTCTGGAGAACACCAAAAAAAGTCTTATAGTGCTGTGATCTTCTATGATATAAAATATTAGGCCAGGCTTGGGTGTGGAATTCTGTGCTCCTGGAAGAAAGCATGCATTTCTGGGCCCTTTCTATCCTTTGTTTTTCTTCTCTGCCTTTCCCCCTTCCTTCATCTTCCTTTTCAAACTTTCTTTTCATTTGGTCTCTGTACTCTTTATTTATTTATGACTCTCGTATGTACAAAATAAAGCACATTCCTGCCTTCGTTCGTTTCTATGTAGCGTTTCCCTCAGTACGACAGGTCATGTTTCATTCGAATTGTGGAAAGTGCTGTGTGCCTCGTGGTAGGTTCGCTATCACCACAGGTTAGCTGGGAACGAGTAGACATCCATAAAGAAAATGGTGACAAACCTATCTTCTGTCTTACGCATTTCTTTGGCTTTCCTTGGAAAGGGTCTTTCTCTACTCCATTCTTCCCCATTTTTCCATCCTATTGCTGTTCCAATATTAGCTTACCTTTGCTGTGTTACATACTACCACTCAGATAGTGTCTTAAACACATATTTCTATCTCATAGTTGTGGGGGGCAGAAGGCCAAGTAGCTTGAGTTTTCTTTTTAGGGCTTCAAAAGGTTGGGTTGTGTATGTGGAGACTCTAGGGAGAACTTACGTCATTCTGGTTGGTTGGAAGAAGGAACTTCTGGCAGTTGCAGGGTGCGCGCTTGTTAAGTTCCTCTCCAAGTTGGAGGCTACTCTGGAGTTCCTCATTCTAGTACCATGTTCCTTGTAAGAATCTATCTCATCTCAATCTGGAAGAACCTCTGAGATTCTTCTGAAAATGAGAAGGAGAATGTGCTGTTTTGAGAAGGTCCCTAGGATTAGGGAAGCTTCTCTGTGATAAAATCAATCGTAACTATAAGTGATGTCAAGAGGTGGAGGACATCGCCTTTCCCTGTGCGTGCGTGCGTGTGTGTGTGTGTGTGTGTGTGTGTGTGTGTGTGGTGTTTGTGTTTGTCTTTTGGAGGAATTGATTCTAGAGCCTTACACATGCTGAGTGAGCTCTCTACTACTGAGCTATATGCTATCATTTTGTAATGATGCTTACAGAAAACCTTAGCCCATTCTCCCTTTTTCTGGGACAGGTTATGACATCAGTGATTCCGGAATTTGACCCAGTGGAGCGTATGTGAGTAAGATGAATCTCTCTGTAAGACTGGCCTTAGGTAAATATGAACATATCCATGAGCCAGTTCAGGCTTCACAATTTTCTTTCTCTGTGTACCACGGTGCCTTAAAACCAAAGTAGTAGAATTCAGAGCTGCATTTATTTCATAATTTTTCAACACCAACATTTATCAAAGACAATGATTAAGGACTAAAAAATGTGGAAGGCAATTTAGAAGAACGTATTGTTTTTTCCTTGATTAAGAATCACTGTGAGATGAATTGTGTCACGCTAAGATTTACCCAGCAAATACCCAATCACCTCCCTGTATGACAGAATATGACCTTGGGAATAGAGTCTGTCCTGGTTTGGTTCTTGTCAACTCCACAGAAGTTAGAGTTATCTGGGAAGAGGAACTTCATCTGAGAAAATGCCTCCATTAAATTGGCCAGTGAGCAAGTCTGTGGGGCATTCTTTTGATTAATGATTGATGGAAAAAGGCCTAGTCTACAGGGGGTGATACAGGCAGGTGGTCCTGGGCAGTATAAAACAAAAGCAAGCTGAATAAGCCAGCTTACTTGGGGTAGGGGGGAGGGGGAGGGAGACAGTGGGGGGGGGGTGCTGCAAGGAGCATTCCTCTGTAGCTTTGATTCAGTTCTTGCCTTCAGGTTTCTGCCTTGAGCTTCTAGATTGGCTTCCCTAAATCTGTAGCGTAAACTAAATAAATCCCATTTGCTTTTAGTCGTGGGGTCTTTATCCCAACAATATACAGTAACTATATGACACAGTTGTTGCAGATCTAACAAGTTAAAATAAAATTGTGCTGGTCATTGGTGTCCTCATAAAAAAAGGGACCCAAGAACATAGGTAAACTCACAGGAAAATCTACACCTCAATGTGAATACAGGGCTCTGAGTGATGCTAAAAGCCACAAAAGACCAAATACTTCAATCAAACTACCATCAGCCCAGGCAGAAGCCTGGAATAGGCCTTGCAGACCCTGAGAGAAGCCTGTTCTGCTGTAGCCTAGCTCTCGGACCTCCAGTTCCAGAGCTGTGAGAGAAAAGATCTCCACTGCTTATGCCATTCTCTTTGTGTTAATTTGTTAAGGCAGCCCGGGGACATTAACATGAGCACATACCAAGATCATCTAACAGCGAAAGCCCTAGCCCAAAATAGACATGTTATATTTTGAACAGAGGACACCTGGCTTCTAATATGTGATTAATAAATAGTCTCATGAAAAAGAACTCAGAAACAAAATATATTTGGATCTAGATCTACTTAAATGTCTTGGTCTGATATAACACAAACATTAGGGCGCCTATTGATGTCTTGAAGTAGCACACTAGTAAACTTTCTTGCATTCAAGTGTAGCAGAGTGCTATTTAGAGCAGACGGTGATTATGGGATGAGAGGCTATAGGAGGGGAAAGTGGTAATATAGAGTGCCACAGAATCACTCCACAGAAGGCTCAGTAGAAACAAACATACACAGACTGAGTAAAACAAGATTTGTTTTTTTCATTAAAAGCAAATATATGTAACATAAAGTCTTTTTAAATCAAATCCCAATTTCACCAAATTATTCATTTAGCAAAGCCCTATTATGTATACATGACTTGCTGGGTGTAGGATTAGCACCTGAACACAGTGGTTAATGAAAATGACCCAGAGCCTAGTCTTTATAGCTTACAGTTGAGTGAATGAAATTTAAAACCAATTGGTAGATATTTATGATCAGGAATTATTTTTAGTGTGCCATGAAGAAAATGGTCTCCTCTTATTCTTTTCTATCTTAGATAGTTTAGGTTTATATGTAGGCTAGATGACTCAAACCAAAGAGATCAATTTTTTTAAAAAAATTGAATTACTGGCCAAAGGGGTTTTATGAGAACCCTCAAACAACCCAGGCTCTTGACAAGGCTATTGGTTGCTCTCTGCAAACTGATGGTAAGGCCCTATTGCTGAAAACAGCACCCATACAATTCACTGGATGTGGAGAAGTAGAGCTGGTGCCTACATAGAGCCTTTAACCCTATGGACTAATAATGTTCATGCTATTGAAAGGAACTTTGCTTGCTTCGAAAGGATGAAAGGTAAACACCAATCTTAGCCACCAACTCCTTGATCTATAATGGTGACCGACCTATAAGACATGCTAGCACAATACTGGCACAGAGCTTGTTGGAGTCACCAACCAAGATCTGATTTGATTGATACCATGAGATGTAACCCATACTCAGCATTACTTGTGTGGCCGAGAACTTGAGACTAGATATGCTAGGAACCTAGGGGAAAACGGAAGACTACTGTTCTGCAGTACATAGCAATCAAATTCATTGCTGTATGCTATGGTATATAGCAGTAAAATGACTCCTAGTGACAGTTGTTCCTTGCTCAAGCATCATCAGAGAAGCTTCCTCTACAGCAGATGGGAACAAACACAGAGACCCATACCCGGAGAATGTGCAGAGAGCAAGAGACTTTGGAACACTCAGCCCTAAGTGAGATATCTATATCAAATCTCTCTCTTCAGGTCTTGGGGAACTCTTTGGAAAAGGAGACAAATTATAAAAAGATTATAAAAGCCAGAGGTGATAGAGGATGCCAAGGAAACAATGCCTTCCGTACACAGTAGGGCTGATGCATGCATGAACTTACAAAGGCTATGATAATACACACAGAATCTGCTTGGGTCTGATCCCGATGGCATCCAAGTCCCGAGAAGGGTGGCAGACACAAGCCTCATCCCTAACCCAGGAATCTTATCTCCAGTTGGTAATCACACAGACAATATGCAGAGTGGGAGACATTCTGCCCTAAACAGGAGGTCTCCATCCAATCTCTCCCCTCATTGCTCAAGGAACTCTGGAAAGAGTGTAAGCGCCAGAGGGGATGGAGGAAAGAAGGCCTTTCCAAACAGCACAACCAGTATACATATGGACTCTTACAGACTGTGGCAGCATGCACAGGGCTTGTATGGGATGCCCCAGATGGAGCTGTAAGGCTGAGAGAAAAGAGTACACACATCACCATCCCTAAACCCGAAGAGATCTCCAATTCGTAGACACTTGCAAGTGAAAAATTCGTTTTCTTCAAGGGAGTCTTACTAGTGATATAAACCACTCTTAAGGGCCTGCCCCATGAGCCACAGGAGACGGCTAAACAAAGTGAACACCATGGCGCCTTTGAGGTTCCTGGTCTCGTAATGTGTCAGGGCAGCTCTTTTAAAGCCTACCTATCTTCTTCTTATGTATTATAGCTTCCAGGTTTGTGTTTTTGAGGGATTCCTGTGTGTATGTGCAACATGAGTGTCTCCTGTCAATATGTTTTCTCCTGCTTTTTCTTTGATTCCTTTTCTTCTGTTAGTTTAGTTAATTCTATTCCGCCTTTTAAAAAAATCTTATTTTGTCATTATTCTTTAATGCCTTTTTGTTTTTAAATGAGAGACAGAATGAGTGTGAATGGATGGTCAGAGGTGGGGAGACACTGGGAGGAGTTGCAGGTGGAGAAACCTTAATCAAAATTATATATATATATATATATATATATATATATATATATATATATATATATATATACTATAAGGATAATATGGAGGAAATATGGAGACAAAGTGTGGAACAGAGACTGAAGGAAAGACCATCCAGAGACTGCCCCACCTGGGAATCCATCCCATATACAGCCACGAAACCCAGATGTTATTGTGGATGCCAGGAAGTGCTTGCTGATGGAAGCCTGATATGGCTGTCTCCTGAGACTGACAAATAGAGGCAGAAGCTCACAGCCAACCACTGGACTGAGAGCTCTAGGGTCCCTGATGGAGGAGTTGGAGAAGGGACTGAAGGAGCTGAGGGGGTTTGCAGTCCCATGGAGAGAGCAACAGTGTCAACAGGCCAGACCCCCTGGAGCTCCTGGGGACTGGATCACCAACCAAAGAATACACATGGAGGGACCCATGGTGATGGCCGCATATGTGGCAGAGGATGGCCTTGTTGGATATCAGTGGGAGGAAAGGCCCTTGGCCTGAGGGGGTTAGATGCCCCAGTAGGACAGGAGTGAGCAGGTGGTGGAACACCCTCATAGAGGGAGGGGAAGGAGGTATGGGATAGGGGGTTTCTGAAGGGGAGACTTGGAAAGGGGAAAACATTTGAATGTAAATAAAGAAAATATCCAATAAAAAGAAAAGAAAAAGATTGTGTGTGTGTGTGGGGGGGGGGGGTCAGAGGACAGCTTTGTGGAATTGATTCTTTCTACCTTTATGT
The DNA here is from genome assembly GCF_900095145.1 of Mus pahari. NCBI lineage: Eukaryota > Metazoa > Chordata > Mammalia > Rodentia > Muridae > Mus > Mus pahari. Next base: position 85,966,192 of record NC_034596.1, on the reverse strand, counting down.
AGGTTCTAGGGATCAATCTCAGGTCACCAGGCAAGGGTCTACTCACTGTAGCAGTCCCATGGAGAGAGCAACAGTGTCAACAGGCCAGACCCCCTGGAGCTCCTGGGAACTGGATCACCAACCTCCCTCCTAGCATTCTTGACATTCTCTTTCTCCTGCCTCAGATCCTTTGGGCAGGACATTTCTCCATCAAAAATACTGTCCTTGAATAGCTGTCCTATTTACCCCTCCACTGCTTGCCATACTTTCTCCACGTGACATCCTCCCTGCACAAAATAAAACTAAACATCTAAAAGTTTCCAACATCAATATGCTTACTCTATCTTTTTTTTTTTTTTCCTTTTGGCTGACATGAACGCCCCTGCTAACCTCTCCAGTACGACCAATACTCTCCTCTCCCTTCCCTCATATTCCAGTTATCATTCTGGAACTTTCTCAAACATACAAATCTGTATCACACATTATCCTTCCTTCACTAAATGACTGCAGTAAATTTTTATTTCACAATGGGGGAAAAAGAAAATCCCTTTGGATGACCTACAAGATAGAGATTTATGAAGCCACCCTCCTCTGTTTGAAGAGAAGAAAATCTGGGTAGGCCAACATGGTAGCGAGGATGGATATTTCAGTCATCCACATCAGCATGATGGCTTCAGGCACAGTGTTATCTTTTGTGGCAGAATTTGACATTCCTTAGTGACTAGCTACTATCAGGATCGATCTCAGAGCCGTAAGAGGGACTACAATGTAGGGATGTTCTTCTTGATCATCCACCATGTGTTGGATGTGGAACAGAATTGTTGAAACTTAAGGATAAGTGTGAGTTCTCTTTTTAAAACATATTTGGTGATCTTAATGGATTTCTCCACTTGCAGCTGGGGGCACTCTTCATCTCTCAGGCTAAAATCTCAACTAGGTTACAGAAGGAAGAGGGGATGGATGAGTCTATGGAGCCAGCATTAGAGATACAAGGCTCAAGATAAAATTAAAAGCATTCATTCAGCTGCCTATATTTTCTCTGCCTTCACATCTTCAGGATGTTGAGAACTTCTCTGTGGCTGGCTTGCTGGAGTTGTTCTAGCTAAAGTGGGAGGCAATTTACAACAGAAAGGATTCTGGAAAGCAACAAAGTTGAGCTGTCTAAAGTCCCTGGACTATTTTCTGAATTTTAATCAACAGGCAACCCAATCCACCTACCCTCAGACAGAACTAACATTTCATTTGGATGCAAGATGGTGTACAATTGCAACTTGCTTTTGTGTAATCTCAGCTAGCTGGAAGGTAATGAATCTTTCTATTGTACAGGGTCAGAACATGGATAACAGCTACTGCTGCTGAACGTTAGGACATCTAGAAATAATTGACCCAAGGATAACAAAGTAAAGTTGGAAACAATCTTAAGTGCTCATGCACAGTCATAAAGAAGTATGAATTCAGTTCCCGAGGGAAAAGACTTGGCTATAAAAGCACTGGAAAGACCTCCAGGTACACAGGTGTTTGGGCCTGGACCCAGGACATAAATTGAGAGGAAGACAGGATGTCCCACATTGCTTAGTGTCTCTGATAATCAGTGTCCTTTCTCACTGTGACAACAATGCTCAATTTAATTCTAGGAAAAGGTTCTCAAGAGAGCGGCATTGCCAGAACTTTGAAAGTTTTGCCAAGAGGTTTTAGGGAACATTGTGTATACCTCACGATTGTCCAGTTGTTATCTTCTGCCCTGCTGGCAGGAAATTTGGAAAGTGGGGAGAGGCCCTTAGACGCATTCCACTCTATCCAGTGATTGTGACCAAATACTTCTTACTTGCCACAGATTCTTTGGGGATGGAATGTTGAGTACATGGCCAGTGCTGTATCCCGAATCCTCAGGTCAACATATAAGCCATTAGCAAATTTGTGTTCAAGTAGAATTTGTTTATAGGGTACCATGTTTTGCCTAACAAATTTCATGTCTTCTCTGGATATATAGTCATATTTCTACAAATAAACACAATTTACTCAGCTATAATGTAGTATGCAAATACTGCCTGTGACAGGCAGGCAGAGATGGTGCTTCTAGTAGGATATATAGTGTAGATGTTAGCACCTTTGGAGTCTGCTTGCCTAGATTCAAATATCTTGGTCACCATATGTCTCATCCTCCTCATCTGTAAGATGATTATGATGGTGATAATCTCCTCAAAGGAAGTATTTATATTGTAGAACTGTGGAGATAAAGTAATCTGACATAGGTTAAAGTGCACATTATGTGTGCTAAAGTTTCAGTGAATGTTATAGTTTATGATGTAGAATGGGCCACACTATGATCTAAATAAAGTCAGAGGTTCTATGTCACAGGTTGTCAGCATGAAAGAAAGGGGACAGGCTGTCTGGGTCACACACTGCATTTTGTAAGAGTTTAGGAGGGCCCATACATAGTTCTGCTTAGAATCAGAGGCTGAAGGAAGGCCAGGGCATTCTCAAATGCTGCTGTTCAACTACAGTGCCTGTCCTCCAAAAGCTTGCCACTTACCAGCTGTTTGAAGAGTTTTGTTAGCTTATCCCGCCACATGCAGTGCATTTTTAAAATGTGGTGAAAACAAGTTGTTGTTGCTTCCTATGTTCTTTAGCTGCTACCCACCCCAATTCTTTAAAATATCTACATTAGACCAAATACCTACACACCCCCTATTGTTCTTTCTTGATTCTTCCTTTGTTGATCCACTTATTCAGCAAACTTTTCAAATGTAACACTCCAAGTGGTCCTGGGAATCTATTGAGTACAACTGGGTGTCAAGCTCTGTGAAAAGGCTGGATGTAAAGACATAGCTGGGTTGATGCCCAGAATAATATTTGCAGGATAAAAATTAATGTCTGTTTAATGTATTAAGCTTGATATGGGGGCGCAATAGTTTATGCAAGTCATATTTTATAAGTCACACCCAAAATGAAAGACCAGGACTTAAGTAAGGCTCTATGTTGTATGTTCTGCTATGTTCTCAGGTCAGGCTCTATGTTGTATGTTCTGTTATGTTCTCAGGTCTTGAACTAGGTTCTAGTCAAAGCTGAGAAAAGTTTTCAATTTGAAGATCAGTAAAGGTCAAAGACCAGCCATGAAGTAGTGGTGATCCCTGGGGAGATTCGTTAATATAATGTACAGATTGGCAAAGCATGGAAAACACATAGAGTAACTAACTGGAGGCTGGTGTCTCTAAAGCTGGGTCTCAAAGATTTCATTCCTTGTTCCTTGATCATCAACATTTGCTTGGTTTATTTCCATTTGGCGAAGCCTCTTCTTTCATACAGGAAACACGAAGAATTGGTAGAAGGGCTACTGTAGGCTGGAGTCACATAGTCTGGGTATTTTATAGAGCTCTCCTAGAGGTAATAAATCAGAAAAAATGTTCAAAATAAAGTCATAGGCTCTACATCACATGGTATAAGCATTAAAGAAAGGGTCAGACCATCTGGATCACATGCTGGGTTTCATGAGAAAAGACTGACAAGTACTTACTCAGGAACCTCTGGCACATCTGAAGAACATGTGAAGAACTATGGGAAATATCTTTGAACACTTATTAAATCTAAGCCTATAGACTGCATTCTTTGTGACATTGGTACCCAGAGTGTCTATGTTTGTGTAAAGGAGGGCCCAGGGCTTACATCTGTATCCCACCTCTATGAAAGCACCTCCTCCCGTGCGTGCGCGTGCACACACACACACACACACACACACACACACACACACACACACACACACACACCTCTGCTTCTTCAACAGCTCAGTTCACATCATTGGAGAAGATAGGAAGAAAAGTTTCAATATGTTGTAAAAGTAGAGAATTTACTTTTAAAGTTAAATTCGGCAATGTAGCCAGAATATCTTTGGGGGGGGGGGAATAAGTTCTTGGTATTTCCTTCTTCTTAGCAGAGATAATGAATGCAGAAAAGGATGGCCTCCCCCTACCATGCTTTAAAAAAATGTTTACCTACCCTTCTGTTTTCCAATCCAAACTGGTATGATAACATTCAGGAGGTCAACATTTGAAATGGTTTTGAAAAAGAAAACCACCCACACTCAAAAAACTATTTTCTTTCCTAGTAAATGTAATTTTAAATTTCAAAGGCAGGATTTAGGTCAGTGGTTTGGGTCATTTTTTATTTTACCCAAACTGGGCCACCCTTCTCTTATTGTGCAATCCAGAGAAATCAGAAAGATGTCAGGTAATAAAAATCCAGCAAAATAAAATAAAATAAGAAAGAAAAAAAGAAAAGAAAGAAAGTTTTAACATGGTCTGCCTAAAGTTGTATGCCCTTAAGTTTTGCTGACTTCAGCAGGATTTGTATATTAGTAATGAAGGGCAGAATCTGGTCCACTGATTTTTATTATCGTTGAAGAAGAGTAGAGTTTTTTTTTTTTTTCTGACTGTAAAGTAGAAAAGCATAATTTATGATTCAGACCCAGGCTGACAAGAACCAAGAGATGGAAACTCACCTCTCTATGGCTTTAAATTCAGTGCTAAAGTGAAGGGGTTCAGGTGCACCCACACATGATCAAGAGGTACCTGAATCCATGTTGACCTTTTAGCTGCTGGAGCATCCAAGGTTATGCTCTCACACATCATCTGCTGGGAAACCTGTTAGGCCACAGGAGCAAGCCACAGTGAGGAAGGCTGGCTGGACAAGACCGCTTCAATCTGTCCATCTCTGTTATCCTCATAAATCACGTCAGCACAGAGCGGGAGCCAAGAAGAATACCTCTCACCTCATACATAAGGCTTTAGCTTTCGAGTGCTGACATGGACTCTGGACTGATTGCCTTTGATGAATGATGACAACTAGGGAGGAGGGGTGAACATGATATTGCCTGGAAAATCTTTGCCATTTCCTTTCTTTATTACCCTCAACCTGCTGCACTCACCTTAGAATTTATATGCTTTCCACTAGATGCATATTTATTTGACCTTTTGCTTTCCGATGAATATTCTTTTTTTTTTCTGTACCACACACCCCAAGTTTGTACTCCTCAGGCAGAGTGGTGAGTACATTTCGGAGATCTGAAGTATCTTGGTCACTGTTCTATTGCTGTGAAGAGGCAGCATGACCATGGCAACTCTTATAAAAGGAAGCATTTAATTGTGGCTGGCTTACATTTTCAGAGGGTTAGTCCATTATCATTATGGTGGCAAGCATGGCAGCACACAGGCTAACATGGTCCTAGAGAAGGAACTGAGAGTTCTACATCCGCATCCGTAGGCAACAGGAAGAGAGAAGGCCGCTAGTCCTGACTTGGTCTTTTGAAACCACAAAGCCAACCCACCAGTGACACACTTCCTCCAACAAGGCCACCCTACTCCAAAAAGACCTTACATCCTAACCCTTCTCAGGTAATCCTTCTCTGTTTCCTGATAGCTAAGCATTCGAATATATGAACACACAGAGGCCGTTCTTTAAGCTACCACACCAAGCAACTAACCTCTACATTTTTAAAGTCTGCAAGGCTATTAACGTATAGTATCTTTAACAAGTTTAATATTAATATGTTTCTTATAATCGCTTAAAGTTTCTCTTTATATAATGCTTTCTTTTTGGAAGCCCATGTGTTTATTTGACAATCATAACCCAGTTCTTGGTGCATAGCAAACATTTAATGAATATTTTCTGAAGAAATGCATGTTTTTCTTATAGATAGCAGATGACGCATTTGAAGGGTAAGTTGAATGAACTGAGTGTTTGGGGAATGAGGAAGAGCGCAAGTGCAAGTGAAAAGAAGTTGGTTTGCTTAAAGCACTGTACAATGTGGCCCCACCCAGTGCCTCCTTCTCAGATGTAAATCAACACATAGGTGATGAAAGTCTGAAGGAGTCAGTGCAAGTCATTCAACAAACAAAAGGTGGAAAGAATGGGAGCTGTACCCATCTTCCAACTGGTAATAAGGACACATGCTCCACTATGTTCATAGCAGCCTTATTTATAATAGCCAGAAGCTGGAAAGAACCCAGATGTCCCTCAATAGAGGAATGGATACAGAAACTGTGGTACATTTACACAATGGAGTACTACTCAGCTATTAAAAACAATGAATTTATGAAATTCTTGGGCAAATGGATGTATCTGGAGGATATCATCCTTAGTGAGGTAAGCCAATCACAAAAGAAGTCACTAGATATGCACTCACTGATAAGCGGATATTAGCCAAAAAACTTAGAATACCCAATATACATTACTGCTTGTGGACGTTGTACATCGTGGTGCGCACTAGGCTCCGCACCACGATGTACAACGTCCACAAGCAGGTAGCAGAAGATGGCCTAATCAGCCATCATTGGGAAGAGAGGCCCCTTGGTCTTGCAAACTTTATATGACCCAGCACAGGACAAGGCCTGGGCCAAGTAGTGGGAGTGGGTGGGTAGGGGAGCAGAGGTGGGGGAGGGGTATAGGAAACTTTTGGGATAGCATTTGCAATGTAAATAAAGAAAATAATAAAAAATAAATAAAAAAAAATAAAAAAAGAATGGGAGCTGTAAACAACTGAAGGGAAAGTTGGAGGTTGGAGGATCTCGTTCAGCAGGGGAGTTGCTGTCCGGCTGGTGTGAGTTTCCCAAAGAAGGGAAGCAAAGAAGGCCTCCTCCTCTCTCTCATTCTCACTCTCCACACCTACAAAAGTAAATATTGTGAGAACTAGCAAGTCTGAAAGAGGCAAGCTGGAGCTCCAGACAAGACTTGATGTGGATGGAACCTGAAGGCAAACGGAGTCAAGAATCTCTCCCTTTCCTTATTTGGAGAAATCTATGAGATCTTCACTTAAATGGATGAGACCTGCTCACACCACACCGTCAGGGCATCATCTGCTTTATTTTAAAAAACGAAAAACAAAAACAAAAAAAACCCTACTGACTTAAATGTCAGTCTCATCTGAAAAGAAACACCTTTACAGTGACACTTACACTAATGATTGGGCTCAATGTCTGGTTACTGTGGCTTAGCTCAGGTAGCACACAAAACCAAACCTTTCGTCTGCTCAGTCACAGGTTTTGTTCTGAGCGATAGACATATGTCAATGAAAAGAGCAGAAAGACAATTTTATAGAGGAGTTTACAACATATAAATATATGTATATATTTATGTGTTTTGTAAATGTACATACATATTTGTATACATGTTTGTACGTATGTGTGTATGTTTGTATATTTCCATGGCATATGGTAAGTATTAGTAAGAAATAAGATACAAACTAGAAAAGAAGTTACAATATTAAACAATAGGCATAGAAATCCCCTTTGGAAGGTTTTCATTAGTTAAGAACTGAGAGGTAAGGAGGTGAGTATATGGTATTTGGGCAAAGAGTCTTCCAGGAGAGAGACAGCAAGTGTAAACAGCCAGGAGGGACTTGTTGTATGAGGAGTTAAAACTGTTGAATAGGTTAAAGTTACTATTGGGTTTCCATGGAAAGAGAAATTACTTTGAACACAATACTTCCGGGAATAGACCTTGATGCCAAGAACATGGTGGACTTACTAAAGATTACTAAATAAACAAGTGTCATTAAATCCCAAATGATACTGTACTGGGGTTGGACTCAGAAAGACAGGTGGGATTAAAGTGAAGACAGAGAAGGTTAGAGAAGTAAAGTTGGGTACTACAGTTGAGTCACCACAGGTTTGCTAGAACAGGGATGAGGAATGTAATGAAGGCTCAGCTCAAAAAGAAGTTGAAAGGAGATCACAGAGACTTTGCACCTAAGCCGTGGAGCTGGTGTTTTGTTTTGAAAGTGTTTCCAAATCATCATATTTCTGAAAAGTGAAGTCATCTTAACAATGGAGGGAGCTACTCATGAACACTCCATTTTTCTGATGATCTTCCCATTTTCCTCCCACTTGACTGGTTCCTAATTTGTTGTTGTTGTTGTTGTTGTTTTGCTTTGTTTGCTTTTTGAGATTATAATTTAATCACAGCATTCTCCCTTCCTCTTTCTCCCACCAAACCCTCCATGATACTCCTCCATGTTTTCATTCCATTTATTCATGACTTCTATTTCTTCTTGTTCTTGTTCTTGTTCTTGTTCTTGTTCTTGTTCTTGTTCTTGTTCTTGTTCTTGTTCTTGTTCTTGTTCTTGTTCTTGTTCTTGTTCTTGTT
>NC_034596.1:85950274-85957787 GCF_900095145.1 Mus pahari | reverse complement strand
TCTTGTTCTTGTTCTTCTTCTTCTTCTTCTTCTTCTTCTTCTTCTTCTTCTTCTTCTTCTTCTTCTTCTTCTTCTTCTTCTTCTTCTTCTTCTCCTCCTCCTTCTCCTCTTCCTCCTCCTCCTTCTTTTTCTTCTTATTCTTCTGTTATTACATCTACCTGTCTGTCTGTCTGTCTATCTATCTATCTATCTATCTATCTATCTATCTATCTATCTATCTATGTATCTATCTATCTATCTGTGTAGTCCACGTTGGATGCCAAATGTGCAGTCCACGTTGGATGCCAAATGTGTGGCTCTGCCTGCAGAACCACTGTGGATCCGAACTGGAGGACGGGAACTCCTGAGAAGGAACAGGGCTGCGAAAGGAAATATGGGGCCTTGGCAAAATGTCTGATCAAAGCCCAAATCTTTATTGTCAGGACTGGCTTAAATACAAGGAAGAGTTCCCAGCATTCCCCTGAGTCCTTTGAAGTTGCCAAGGCGTTCTCGCGATAATGGGCAGTCCTGGCAGTGGCGGGCAGGTGCCGCGATGTCGGGCAGGTCTGGGCAGCGGTGGGCGGTCCAGGCGATGGTGGGCGTTGACAGTGGGCGGTTCGAGGACGCTGTCCAGATCCAGGGTTCCAGGAAGAAACTCCCAACCTGTCTGCAAGAGGCGGAACACAAGGCTTAGAGGGAGGAGCCAACACTATCTATCTATCTATCTATCTATCTATCTATCTATCTATCTATCTATCTATCTATTTATCTATTATCTATCTATCTATCTATTTATCTATCATCTATCTATCTATCTATCTATCATCTACCTTTATATCTATAACCTACCCTCTATGTATTATGTTTTATTTCATTGTAGTCATAAATTTGTAAATTATATTTTATATTATATTGATTTAGTTATTTTTTCTCATTTTTCTTTTCATGTTTAGAATGCAGTTGATCAGTATGGTTGCTCTTGGTAACTAGAAAATAATGTATAACCTTCTTTTTTGAGTGGAGAGGCCTACAAAAGTTAATTTGACCAAGTTAGTTGGTGGTGGACTGGCCTCCTTTGACTTTTTAGCTGCGGAGCCCTCTGTCCAGCCTCTTATTTTATTTTTTACACCTGACAAAACTCTTATTTTTTTAAAAAAAATTTATTTATTATATGTAAGTACACTGTAGCTGTCCTTAGACACTCCAGAAAAGGGAGTCAGATCTTGTTATGGATGGTTATGAGCCACCATGTGGTCACTGGTATTTGAATTCCAGACCTTTGGAAGAGCAGTCGGGTGCTCTTACCCACTGAGCCATCTCACCAGCCCCTCTCCATTGACTTTTTAATTTCCTTGTTTTATGGCTTATTCATTCAGAAGGATGGGGAAGTATCTTGCTGTGTATTTTCATAATTCTTGTAGCTTTCAGTTTTCTTATCTAGTTCAAAGCTCTGCTTTAAGGTGAAATCACATTTGGAGTTATACTTATGAGATACCCTTATGCTTCTTAATATCTCTTTTCTGAAATACATGCCAAGATTGAACTTGATTCTCTCTCTCTGTTTCCCCTCCCGTTTCCTCTTCCTCTCTCCCTACCTCCCACCCATCTTTCCTTCATTCACTCTTTCCTTTCTTCCTCTAGCATCTCTTTCTCTTGTTGTTGATCTTCCTAACCGTTTATTAAATATTTCCTTATATATTTCTAGATTAAGTGAGATCTATGGATTGATTATAAAAAGATCTTGCTTTTTAAAGTCTAGTATAACTATTGCTTTCTAAGTAAGATACCTATATTTAGTTCCTTTATATTTGTTGTAGTTATTAACATCATTGAATTTAAATCTATCAAATTATTAGTTGTTTTCTACTTGCCTATATAGCTATACGTTTTCAATTCTGCCTAATTTTACTTATATTATCTACTCATATTTTATTAGTTCTATCATTTAATAGGTTTCAATATGGATTAACTGTTTAAAATATAAGTCATGTACATATATGCTTTAAGTTTTAAGAATATATGAAATAATATTTCATTATTTTATATATTGCATAAGAAACTACAAGTATTGTATTTTTATTCCATCTCTACATTTTTTTTCACATTGTAGTTTGAAACAAGTGTCTTTAGCTTTCCTAGACTGGCCTTGAACCCTGTCACTTGCCCAGGCTGGCTTTGATCTCATGGCCTTCCTTCCTCAGCCTCCCAAGTAGCTAGACTTACAGGTCTGTGCCATCAGATCTTCCTCTTTAAAGAGGTTTCATGCTCCACTATGTTATCCTTTCTCATCTGGTTTTGATAACACATTATATCACTCGATAGCTTTGAAATACTCTTCTCCCACACGCATTGTAGTTGTTTGTAGTAGTTTTGTTTGTGCCTGTGTGTACCTGTGTGTGCATGGACGTGGAGGTCAGAGGACAGCCTCTGCTACCTCTCTCCAGACCCCTTCAGGGCTTTGAGACAGAGTACGTCACTGGCCTGGAATTTCCCCAAGTACGCTAGGTTGGCCAGCCAGTGAGCTCTAGGCCCGTCCCTGTCTTCTTTTGTGGGATTTGTCCGATGAAAGCTGCATACCACAATTCTTGTCTTCTAACATGTGTTCTTGTGATTGGACTCAGGTCCTAATGCTTCCAAGGCAAATGCTTTACCAACTGCCGCATCTTTCATGCCCTGTGTTGCAATTTTAATAAGTATGATGGTGTTCTCGTATGAGGAGCAGTGAGACTGTGTATTCTATGAGTTTCCGATTCCACACTCCAATTTAACAAAAGGCCATGGTGAGAAGGGGAACCCCCTTTCCTCTGAAAACTGGAACTTTACGTGCAATCAGTTTCAAAGAATTGCTTGGCTCAGAAGAGAAAGCCTGAGCTGGGAGTATCAGGAAACTTTCCAGGCTTTTTTTTCCCCCCCTGTTTTTCTTTTTTGCATGGCATTTGGTGATTCACAGGCTGGTTGGCTCTTCCCTTAGAGTCGCAAGGCTTTGGACTGTTGACCTGTGGAATGGTCAGGAAGCACAAGAAGCAATACACAATATCAGTAAATCTTCTGAGTTGTATACTTCTAGTTCCTGCTGTGGAGCTTATATGGTATAGGTGTTAGAAATGAAAGTGTGTGTGTGTGTGTGTGTGTGTGTGTGTGTTTGTATGCACACGCGCGCACGCACACACGTGCACTAGATCTGAAACATGTAACTTGTAGGGCCAGTCACTTAAATCAACAAAATTGTATCACTATTTAATCTCCACTTGTCATATCAAACATGAATAGCAAGCCTGAAAACATCTAGGTGAGCTCCAACATTGATGACTTTCGGGTATCAGAGAAATCGTTTTCACAAAACTCATAAAAACATTTAAGTGATCATTGTTAAGAGACAAAAGTGAAAAAGAAAAAAAAATTGGGAACTATCCAGGAAATGTAACTTAATATTTCAGAGACAAGAGAATAAACAAGTAATAAAATACAAAGAGGAGACTTACTAGCTTTTCAGATGAACACTAGTGTGTTGTGCTTCTGGGCACAGCTAATCATATTTACCCAAGAGTCTATCTGCAGCTCATAGAGCATGACATGCACAGTGCCCTGAGTTCAGCACTTAAAAAAAAAATCAAATTCAAATTTGGGCAAAATGAAAAACAAGAAAAGCACATCACCTAGATCAACCTAAAACTTATTTTAACATTTAGAAGAATACACATAAACATATAGAGAGTTATTAGTAAGTTATTAACGAGTTATATCTTATTGGCTACTAAGGACAAAGAAATACTCTTTAAACTTAGAGGCTAAGACATGATTTTAAAATCTGATCCTTAGACATTACACTGTTCAAGTGTGTGACAACCCAAAGCCATTCTTGGAGACACCTGACTCAAAAGATTTTTTTTTTAATGTAAGTACTTTTGAGGTTTTAATGTCTAAAGATAAGTCTGTATTCTGAAAAGGAACTTGAATAACATGACTGTCTTCTTCTTTTGTGTTTTCCAGTGGGCTAGTTTGAAAAAGTTCATAAAACTAGTAGGTACTTACAAAGATGTGGAAAGAACACCCACACTCATTGTCACTTCATAGTATTAGTGTTAAGATTCTAAATTTTAAATTAGAACTCATTGAAATTTGAAAATTATCATTAAATTTTATCCTAGCACATAGTTGCCAGAAATATCTTTAAAGAACAAATCAATTAGCAAATGTGTCTGCTTTTAAAATGCAATAATAGCTTACCATTAATAAGTAATTAATGTGGAAATCCAAGATGATAAAAATATTTTTGCACAGCAGATGTAGAAATTTTATTTTATAATATATAGTCTTGTCTTCAACAAAAATAGAAATCTTAGTTGTTTTCCACAAGGGAACACTGCCTCACCATGCTAAAATTATTAGTGTAAATCAACATTATGCTTAATGATGAAATGAAGAGCAAACATCATTAAATTTATGAACGAAGCAGTAGAATCCGTTTTATTATTTAGTATTGATTTAAAAATTATATCAAGTACAGTGATATAAAAAAACCAATGAGCTATAAATATTTGAACAAAGGAAACACAAATGTCAATACTTCATATTATTTAGAAAATTAAAGAGAATTCATTTAACAGTTGTTTGAACTCATATAAAGATGAAATGAGCCAGCCCATCGACAGTTGAATATACAGAAGTTGATGGGGTTTGTGGAGAAACATATTTAAACGACAGGAAAATAATAGTAAGCAATTTCTTTGTTAATAATAATAAGAACAAAACTTGAAAATATCTATGGTTAAGACTATTAAGAGATGTAGTTGTATGGGAAATTGATCATAATGTTTATTTGAAATTGGCAGAACTCATATTTCAAATATTAGCTTATATAGAAAAATGATTGGACAATACCCATGATAGGTTACTAGGGTTATTTTTTATTATAAAATGCAAAGTAATTTATTATTTATATATATATTCATGTATACATGTATGTATGTATGTATGTATGTATGTATGTATGTATGAATGTATTTGAGAAAAGGCTTCATACAGCACTAGTTGGCCTTGAATTCCCTATATAGTAGAAGGTGACCTTGAACTTTTAGTCTTCCTACCTCTACTCTGGCTGTGTATGTTTTTGTTTCCTTCAGCACAAATTACAATTTAATTTTTTTTTCAGAAAAAATTACAAGTGCTTTTTAAAATGTAGCAATATTCTTCATTTTATTTACACAAAACATTTAGAAGTTGGAACAGAGTGTCATCTGCAGCTGTCTCAGCAGATTTCATCCGAGATATTTGTTTAACATTCAGGTCCCTGGATATCCTGTTATGCTCCTTGTAACGTAGTGTCTTGATGAGAGACCAAGAACTTGTATTTTAAACAAACACTCTGGGTGATTCTTTCGTAAACTAATATTTGAGGACAAGTATGTAAAGGGCTTTGTTCAGCTTGCACACAAAGATGGTGTTTTACAGAGCAGAGAAAACGAAAAGCTGTAGTTTCTGAGAGTCTATTCTTTCGGAGGGATGGTTTCAAATGCAAAGTTGTAGGCAGCCAGATTGGTTGCTAAACAGAATAACCGAGACTAAGTAATTTATGAAGGAAAAAAAAGAGTATTTGGGTGCATTCTTCATGAAGTCCAACATGAAGTCTGGCATCTTTTTGGCTTCTGGTGAGGGCTCATGGTGCTTTGGCTTATGATAGATGGCTTTGGCTTATGATAGATGATGGAAGAGAATGTGGTCCTGCATAGCCATCTGCTTCTCAAAGAACTAAGCTGGTCCCAAGAGAATGAATCAAGACTGTAAGATGGGAGGCTGTTGATAGAAAGGGCTTTTATGAGAGGATCCAGTAGTCACACCCTTCTCTCCGATTCTGATCTTAGTTGGTGAGGATCCTTTATTTTAACATTATGTGGTTAGATGTGGTTAGATGTGATCTTCTGAATAATTTAGATTGCCTGGGCCCCTACCTTCTTACACTATTATATTAGAAACCAAGTTTAGATATAGGATTGTTTTTAGAGGCAAAACTATCCAAATCATGACAAAGATGAAGTCAGTTCCCATGGTGTTTTAGTTAGCATTACTATTTCTGTGACAAAACACCATGGCAAAAGATATTTGGGGAGGAAAGGGTTTATTTCAATTACACTTCCATATGATAGTGAGGGCAGGAATTCATGTAGGGCAGGAACCTGGAGGCAGGAGATGATGCAGAGGCTATGGAGGAGTGGTGCTTATTAGCTTACTCCTCATGACTTGCTCTGCCTGTTTTCTTATAGAACCCAGGACCACCAGCTCATGGGTGACATTGCCTACAATGGGCCAGGCCCTCCCCTATCAATCACTAATTAAGAATGCCCTACAGGCTTGCCTACACCCTGATGTTATTGAGATAGTGTTTCTTAATTCGGGGTTCCCTTCTCTCAGATGACTTCAGCTTATGTCACATTAACATAACACTAGCCAGAACATGCACCCAAGCCGCTTCTTCATGTACTAGGGAGAACACACGTTGCCTAAGTTACTAGGAAATAGGAGGCAACTTTTCACTAATCTGTTGACTTACCTCATTCAGTGTAAGCTCTCTAAATGTCAGCTTCTGTGATACATCACTGTCCGTCAAGTTCTCTGTTGTGTCTCCAGCACATAACACAATGCCTGGAGTATTATAGAAACACTGTCAATATCTGTTTAAGGAACAAATATGTGCTAACCTATGGTCTCCCAGGTATGTAATAAACCTTGGTGCCCTAAGAAATCGCCTGAGAAGTAAGTCTTGCTCATTTCTTTCTTTCCCACACTGCACCCCCTCCTTGCATTACCTGGTAATTAACCTAGATTTCCAGGAATCCAGAGGGCTTTATTGTTAGGAAATTGCAGGTTCCTCTTATCCTTGAGACATATGGGATATTGTTGGAACTTGACTTTTGTAGATTTAGTTATGGTACCTAAGAATATTTGAGTTCATCTCCTAAAAAGTAATGATGAATGGACCCTTTAGGTCCAATAGCAATGGTTCTGCATTAAGAGAAGAGTGTGCCTCTCCTTCAATGGGAATGATGCTCGAAGATACAATTATATACTCTGCAAAGCTGAGTCACTGACTAACTTGAAATTGCTTTGTATTAGTTCCTTATTACTGCTATAACAGGTTATCAGACATGTCAGCACTCAAAAACGACAACTAACTGCAGGTTGGAAATTTACTGAACTGGTATGCAGATGCTGAGCTGTCTAGATTCTATTTGGAACTTCTAAGGCATGATGGTTTTCCTTTCCTTCCAGTTTCTGGAGAGGGCCAGCATTCCTTGGCTCATGGATGCTTCCACTTTTCAAAGATAACAGCCTTGGGCCTTTTGGACCCTTCCTCTGACAGTATTAGTTGGAAAAGTTCTATTTTATACCATGTGATTAGAGGGGGGGGGGGTCAACCGAATAAATCCAGGTCTCCATGTGATTGAATAGACAACTGAAGTCAACCACATCTACTAATCTCCCTTTACCAAGTAAAGTAATGTAATCACACACACACACACACACACACACACACACA
>NC_034596.1:85948731-85950044 GCF_900095145.1 Mus pahari | reverse complement strand
AGAGAGAGAGAGAGAGAGAGAGAGAGAGAGAGAGAGAGAGAGAGAGAGAACATCATAATTTCAGGAGTGGTATATCTGGGTTCTCAAGTAGTCCTGTGTCCAGTTTTCTGAGGAACTGCCTGACTGATTTGCAGAGTGGTTGTACCATCTTGCAATCCCACCAGCAATGGAGGAGTGTTTTTCGTTCTCCACATCCTTGCCAGCATCTGCTGTCACCTGAGTTTTTGATCTTAGCCATTCTGACTGGTGTGAGGTGGAATCTCAGTGTTACATGCATCCACTATGTTCATAGCAGTCTTATTTATAAGAGTCAGAAGCTGAAAAGAATCTAGATGTCTTTCAACAGAGAAATAGATACAGAAAATGTGGTACATTTACACAATGCAGTACTACTCAGCTATTAAAAACAATGACTTCATGAAATTCTTAGGCAAATGGATAGAACTTGAAAATATCATCCTGAGTGAGGTAACTCAATCACAAAAGAACACACATGGTATGCACTCACTGAGAAGTGGATATTAGCCCAAAAGCTAGGAATACCCAAGATACAATTCATAGACCATATGAAACTCAAGAAGAAGACTAAAGTGTGGATGCTTCAATCCTTCTTAGAATGGGGGAACAAAATACTCATGGAAGGAAATACAGAGACAAAGTATGGAGCAGAGACTGAAGGAAAGGCCATCCAGAGACTGCCCTACCTAGGGATCCATCCCATATACAGTCACCAAACCCAGACACTATTGTAGATGCCAGCAAGTGCTTGCTGACAGAAGCCTGATAGAGCTGTCTCCTAAGAGGCTCTGTCAGAGCCTGACAAATATAGAGGTGGATGCCCACAACCAACCACTGGACTGAGCATGGGGTCTCCAATGGAGGGTTAGAAAGGTCTGAAGGAGCTGAAGGGGTTTGTAACCCCATAGGAAGAACAACACTGTTAACCAAATAGACCCCCCACCCGCCTCCCCAGAGCTCTCAGGGTCTAAACCACCAACCAAGAAGTACACAGGGAGTGACCCATGGCTCCAGCTGCATATGTATCAGAGGATGGCTTTGTCAGGCATCAATGAGAGGAGAGGCTCTTGGTCCTGTGAAGGCTTGATGCCCCAGTGTGGGAGAATGCCTGGGCTGGTAGGCAGGAGTGGGTGGATGGGTGGGGGAACACCTTCATAGAAGCAGAGGGAGGGGGGATAGGATAGGGTGTTTCTGGAGGAGAAATCAGGAAAGGAAGTAACATTTGAAATGTAAATAAAGAGCCGGGTGGTAGTGGCACATGCCTTTAATCCCAGCACTTGGGAGGCAGAGGCAGG
>NC_034596.1:85941877-85947919 GCF_900095145.1 Mus pahari | reverse complement strand
TTTTTTTTTTTTTTTTTTTTTTTTTGGAGCTAGGTGTTAGAACTAACTCACTCCCAGCTGCATCTGTTTCGAACATAAGGCAAGACAAGATGCCAGACTTCAATCTTATCAAGGTGCATTAATGATGAACCAGAACCAAACATACAAGACTCCAGCAATTTGCCTAGAATTTAATTAGGACATAGAAAGGCGACCTGCTGATGTATTTGCTCAGCGTGTCAGTATCTGCAGAGGAACATTAATAATATGAGAAGAGTATGACCTATATTTGTCTGAGAATGTAAATAATAAAGTCCTTCTGCCAAAGCCCAGAAACTGTTTATAGTCTGTGGAGGATTTCATAGAGAACTATTTTTATCATGTATTTTCTCTGTATCTTGTGTAAATACCACATGGAGAAGATTATGTGCAAGCAGGAATTAGTTAGCATTAAAACAGGATGTGCTCATGAAGTTTTCAACAATGACAGCATTTTCCAAATGATATGCTGTCAAAGGCCTTCATGACTGCAGAGGTATGCTAATGTGAAGAGGGGGGTATGTGCCTAGATATTTTCTGTCCCCTTCTTTTTTATGCAAATGTGGTGAATATAGAAATGAATTCTCACCTGCATGAGGGATGCGCATGTTGTGTGTATGTTGTATGTGTGCGTGGGGAGGGAGTGCATCTCACGCACATATACTCATAGTTGCCTATGGGCATTTGTTGATTTTCTTTTTCTGGCTGCTTTTTTGTTTGTTTGTTTGTTTGATTTTTTGTTTTTCGAGACCGGGTTTCTCTGTATAGCCCTGGCTGTTCTGGAACTCACTTTGTAGACCAGGCTGGCCTCGAACTCAGAAATCTGCCTGCCTCTGCCTCCCGAGTGCTGGGATTAAAGGCGTGTGCCACCACGCCCAGCTGATTTTCTTTTTCTACAATGCGCAGTGAATTTCACTATGAGACACTAAAGCTATCCTTTATATTCCTGAATATTTCTGCAGGGACACCAGCTGATGGCAAGTCTACCTGCTGCTAGTTAATAGAGGAACAGTGGTTAGCCTTCGGGATATCAGAAACTAAGAAGGACCCTTGGATGACTTTGCTATTGGGTCAGGTTTTATGATTCTGGGTCTATATTTATTGACTTCAGAGGTGGAAAGTTGTTGAGTGAATCTTAAGATGAGAAAGCTTCAGTTTACCACTTCCCCTCCCCCCATGCTGTCCATACCTCTTTGAAAGTCTTGGAGCCTCTGGTCTAAATACTTCTATCATCTTATTTATAAAACAAAAGTAAAATAAGACTTGTTTCCCAGGATCATTGAATTAAGTCCTATTTGATCTGAGAACAGTACCTGTCATTAGCTATGTACTATGGGAGTTACCCCACTACTATACATATCTGAAGATCTAATATTTTACATTTTCATAAAGGGTTGTGCAAATAACATTTTGGTCAAATGAATTCTTTTTGGAAGAGCTTAGGAAAACTGTGTATTTGATAGAAGATGTCAGAAGTGATATGAATGGTGAAATGGCACCTTTTCTTTGTGTGTTCATCTCTCCCTTACTTTCAGATGGCTGGCTACCCCTGCTTCTCTTCAGTGTTTCCTTAATGAACTATGGCACCATAGAACACACTTCTTCCCTACCTTTTTACACAGAGCTTGGACTTCAGATAACTGTGTGAGTCCCTAGAGTTAAGCACCCCAAATAAAACAAATTCCTTAAGGGATGATGCTTCAATAAGATACTTAAAAATGAAAACAAATACAAACACTCCAATGAGTAAGGTGTCAAAAAAAAAAAAAAAAAGAAAAGAAAAGAAAAAAGAAAGAAAAGAAAAAAGAAAAAGAAAAGAAAAGGAATAACTTTTACTTCTTGATTTTTTTCTTCTGGTTCAACCTTTAATGTTTCCTGGAATACACCATCCATGTAAAACTTCAAAATTTCCAGCAATACATGAATAATAATAGTGGTGAGCACTGACATACCTCTGTGCTTACTACTGTCAGTAGTTTGAGTAATTTAGCTTAAGTAATATAAAGCCAGCCATTTGTTTATCATTAATGTGAAGTCCAGTAATTTATAATATCCAGTGTTTAGTTCATTGTGATTCATCATAGATAGCTTGACCTGGGGCGGGGCTTATGGTCCCATTTTTACAGCTCCTTCACCTATATCCCTTAGGATCCATGAACCACCAAGGCTTATGCCTTGTAGGTGGTTTTGTAAAGATGCAGGCTTCTAGGCATCATACAGACCTGTCAGTCAGTGGAAACTGACCCTGACCAACTTTGCTTCCTTCCCTTTCAATTTACTTGCTCTTCCCACAATTCCATTCTCCATGTTACAAAGACTATTAAGTGTTTTCTCTCCCCAGGCTTTATTCATACTCATTGGTTCTTGACTTCCAAACTCTTGCTAACTGTTTTCAGAGTGACCTCTGATGACCTCTGTCTGTATGGACTCCTTTTAAAAATTTATTTTCCATACTGAATTCTGGAAAATCACCAGGCATAAGCTAGTTCTGAACTCTGTGCTCCTCTTGTCAGCATTGTGCATTTTCAAACATTCATATATGGTCTTTTTTTTTTCTCTGTTTGTTTAAAGTAGAGAGGTCTGGTCTGCCATTGGACATCCCTTAAGAATAGTAGCTTTTAAACATTTAGGTCACTGTGTGTATGATGTAATCTTTACCACAATCCTTACATTCTCACACATTAGCAAACATAGACCACACAGAGAAATTAAATAATACTGAACAATGACATGACATGGAAGTCAAGGGCATGGGAAAGAGCAGAACCCTGGATTCTCCTTCATCGATGCACTCCTGACCTCTATGCACTTCTATGTTGACATCTATAATATGATTACTATATAATTCATGGAGCTGTTCTATAAACCACAGGGTAGTAACTGCCAGGTGCTCAGAGCAGTTTGTACAAGTCCTTAATTCTCAACAACTATTATTCCTGAAGTCACATGTGTATGGTAGTAAAGGCCAATGGAGGTTCTTTAACTCTAAGGTCATGATTTCCATGTTTCTGGGTCTCCCAGAAACAAAATCATTAACAAGATGCTCTAACAACTGAGCTTCTGGCAACAAATAGAAAGTCTTTATACTCTTTCAATGTGAATGCATTAAGATTCCAGAATATTAAAAAATCGAATTACACTGCTATAAACTGACCCAGTGATTCCCAAATCAATTTGGGAGCAGGGACTTGGGTCTTGTAGGGTAACATAAGGGCTGAGGTTTTAGCTCACAGGCTCAGATAGCTCTGCTCCTGTACAGAGACCAATCTTTGGCAGCTTTGGCACACAACTAAGGATAAATGTCCTGGGTATATTCTTTTTCTCTTTTACATCCCAAATCACTGTTTCGTCTCATACACACTCAATATGACTATTGAGTTGAATGAATGTGACTTCATTCAACTCATAGCTTGTATGACTATTGGAAATGACACCCTTGACTGAATTATGATGCTTAGGGAAGCAGTACTATTTACCTGTAATGTCCATTCACCATTCATTGCAAGTGTGTGTGTGTGTGTGTGTGTGTGAGAGAGAGAGAGAGAGAGAGAGAGAGAGAGAGAGAGAGAGAGAGAGGCATGTGAGTGTGTCATTCACATACAGAAGCCAGTGGAGGACACTGGTATTGACCTTGTTTACTGCCTACTTTATTGACATGAGATGGAGTGTCTCACTGAAATGGACAGTCACCGTTTGGCTTGGCTCACTGGCCTTGCTCCTGGGATTCCCTTGTGTCCCAACCATGCTGCAGTTACAGGTATGAGCTGCTGTGCTTGGCTCCACACACGGATATTGAAGACTTGAGCTCAGGTTCTCATGTTTGGATAGCAAGCTCTCTTAACCCTCTGAGCCTTGTCCCAAGCTCTGCTGTACGGATAGCCAATGAAATGGTCACCTTCTTCAGGTGGTTGTGTCCCTCTTAGACAATTTAGAAACACAGTTTAAAAAAAAAAAAAAGACATTGTCTCTTCTCCATGAAGAAAATTAAAAGAAGGATTTGATGGGATCAAACTTTACCTTACATTTCTTAAGATGATTTGGTATACTGAATGTTGAAACTTCTGTAAAAGCTCCTAGTGCTGAAGGAAGAGAGCCAGTGATGGATTACAGCACTCCACTCCCACCCTTCACTTCTTCCCAGGCTGGCTCCATTGCTACGTTCTTCTTCAGTAACTGCCTGTTCTTTTCTTACCAACATGGTCATTTTATTCTCAGAATTTCTGTTAATGTGACTTTCCCATCAACAGGATAATTTTTTCAGGTCCATTCTGTTGTTTTTTTTTGTTTTGTTTTGTTTTTTCCTTGTAATCTAGGGTCACTTCGGGTCTTTAAGGGTTTAATTTTCTTTTAATTTCTTCATTTCTTTTGTGTCTCTGTCATTTCCCTTTGTGATTCCATCTGGATGGAATTTCTTCGCTTTAATTACAAGTCACCAGTGTTCTTCATATCCTGCTCCCCAAGAGATGAGGAGCAGCTGGCTCTTCCATGAGGTAGGGAGGTACTGGGAAGGCTCACCCCCTCCGCCCCACCCCCAAGGCTGAGAGGCCATGTCAGGAATGCGCTGTGTTTAAATGTGAGCCCTGCTGTTTGTTTATCTGCATTTGCAGGCCTGACCTTAGCTGAAGTGAAAACTGATGAGGCAAGACTCACATCCTCGCCACTCAGCTTTGTTTTCTTGGCCCACTGAGTACATTTCCCCCAAACTCTTTGGCATTTCATTTGAAAATTAATTTGGAGCAAGTTTTCTTTTGCGTATCTAAAAACAAATGCATCGGAGGCTCTCGGGGTTTTTTTGCAAATGCAGCTTTTCCAAATGGGTTAACTTGATGCTATAAGAGCAGAAATGCTGAGGTTTTAAAAAACCTTTTTCTTCTGGAATGGTGGAACTTAGTGGATATTTGAAAATAATCTTAAGGCAAAGGTGTATTCCAAGTGGACAATGAAGGCATCTTCCTTTGGGATTATCACAGTTACAGTATATCACAGTATTCACAGATACCACTGAACCTCTAAGATATTCTCATTGGATACTTTTAATTCCCTGGTGAATTAAACCCAAACAAAGTCACCCTCCAGATGCTAGTATGTGCCTGTGCAGATAGCGGCAGCAAGATCCAAGGGAAGGCATGATGTCATCCTCCTGGTTCCTGAGAACAGTAGATGTTGTGGTCCTCTTGCCTTTGTCACTGTTGAGTTTCTTCAAACATTTGAAGTAGAAATGGTAAATAGTAGAGAAACTCATGAAGTCTTGGTTAAATTTACTGCGTTTATTATGTTTCCATGGCCTCCTAGAGGTCACATGCTGGGGTTATAGTTGGGAATGAGCTCTCTCTGCACCAAAAAACCCAATATGTGTAGTTGTAGGTCTCAATTGGATCTAGGAAGTTGCCGTATTCATTATAAGTA
Organism: Mus pahari; assembly: GCF_900095145.1. NCBI lineage: Eukaryota > Metazoa > Chordata > Mammalia > Rodentia > Muridae > Mus > Mus pahari. Next base: position 85,942,495 of record NC_034596.1, on the reverse strand, counting down.
GAGAGATATGTGTTCATTCCCTTATTGACATTTTATGTGTGTCATTATGAGGTGTCCACTGCAGCTATTTGCAATGAAATTAGCACATCAGAATATGTGTGGATCTTAGATAAACACACACACACACACACACACACACACACACACACACACTCTCACACTGATTTCTAAGTCTTGCTTAAGATCTACTGAAAGCACATTTGTGGAGATGAGACGCTCTGGAAATTGATCCTTTGTCTTTTATCATTGCTTATGTGTGCACGGGCATGCTTGTATCAGAGTGTATGTGTGAAGATCCGAGGACAAGTTGGTGGATTTTACATCCACCGTGTAAGTTTCGTAGACCAGACTCAGGCCATCAACCTTGACAACATGTGTGCTTATCCACTGAGCCATCTTGCTGGTCCTGAGCTTCATTTTTGGTTCTTTAACTGTTCTAGAGAAGCATCCAGGATTGAGCAGCATAGCATATATAAGAAATTTCAGCTTTTACTTTATTATTTATTATTATTGTCTTTATTTACATTTCAAATGCTATCCTGAAAGTTCCCTATACCCCACCCCACCCTTGCTCCCCTACCCACCCACTCCCACTACTTGGCCCTGGCCTTCCCCTGT
>NC_034596.1:85911243-85941498 GCF_900095145.1 Mus pahari | reverse complement strand
ATCCACATGATGGTCATCCTTCTTGGTTTTCTTGTGTTTTGCAAAATGTATCTTGAGTATTCTGTTTTTCAGCTTTTATTTTAGCAGCTTCCGTATTATATTCATAGTTTATAAAATCATCCAAATAATCCAATTATTTGTCCAAAACCCACCCTAGAATGTTCCAAAAGTTTTAAGATAGACTTTAAAATTGTGCTAATTTATTTTTGAAGCTCTCTTTCATGCTAATTTTTCTTTTTCTCCCTTTCCTCTCCCTCCCCCGCTTTTCCCCTAGTCTGTTTCCTGTCATCTTCTTGTTTTCTTTATCCTTTACACCATATTCTAGGAAATGAAGGAAAGAGCGTACAGGTCTCACCCACTTCTTGCCAACCATAATGAACCTATTCCTCTCTTGGAGCCATTTCCACTTAGAGAAGGTTTTACACTCACTGAGTTGACAAACCTTGGTTTGGTATCCGTGGACCAATGGAAATATTTATATATTTTTGAAATGTGTCATTTTAAAGAATGCCCTGGGATTTGCCTGCGAATATGAAAACCTGCTGTCCGTGTTTACATTTCCAGACCCAGACACGACCCCGGCACACAAAGCATCTGCTTTTCATTTTATGTCTTCTTGAACTTAATGTCCATCCTCCTGAAATAGGGTCCAGAGGAGTTCCACGAACAGCAAATGTGAAATGGAGGTAATTATCACAGTGGCTCTGGTTTAGAGCTGGCAGGATTTACAAAACTTTCTTCCTGGAATATTGAGAACCTGGGTAATATCCCTCTGACTCATTTTTTTTTTCTTTCTCAAGATTAGGCATGGAAGAAAGAGGCTATGAGTAGATATACTTTGTAGAAAGAGAAAATCATTTAATAATTGATATAGTATAATACAAAGTGTGTTTTGTCAAAATATAAGAGACATACAGTTTTAAATTCAGGACTTCCATGAAATGTTATAGAATTGAATTAGAATTTTAGAGCAGAGTTTGAGGATAGATGGATAGTGAGAAGTTCCCAGTTGGTGCTCCGTTCCATCTCTAGGTTGAAGTCAGTGGTAGTTGCTAGACTGTTTCTATCATCATCTCTTGTAGACTCCAGGTGCCAAAAATAGTTGCAGGGACATGGGTTGACTACTCTGTGGTCAGAGGGATGGCCAGAACAAGACAGACTGTGCTTTTGGAAAGAGAAGTATGACATGGGAGCTTGAAGCTGAAATCCTACACCAGCACCCTGGAGCCCTTCCATCACCCCAGTTGGTGAAAAGGATGTGGACAGGTGCACTGCTGATCTTGACTAAGTCTCAGTAATGTAAAGAGACCTTCCAGCAAGAAAGACATACAACTAGACAGTCTATACAAACCAGAACCCCTCAGAGCCCCAGTCACAGTAAGCTCTACATGCGGAATGTGTGATACCCCAACGACTAGAGTGACAGTTGTATCAGGAAAGCTTGGACCAGGACTCTCAGATAGGGATTCTGCAGGGTGTGAAGTCTCCACACAGAAAGAAGGACACAGCAACTGCACTTGTTTGGACTGCTGAAAGAAGCAGCTCTCTCCTCACCTTCTAAGATGACTACAAAAGACAATAGAGAAGGAAGAGGAGGGGTGTGTGTGTGTGTGTGTGTGTGTGTGTGTGTGTGTGTGTGTATACCACATTCTTCCTAAATAGGAACAAACAATAACTAAACATGTAATAGCTTATATTTCATATTTCAGGTTTCATTAATTTCATATACATGCTCACAACTGAGACTTTTCACTTGTACTGCACTTGAACAGGATTTTGTATCTACTTCTCTTCACTATACCTACTCCATAATGTTTCTAGTACTCTTATGTCTAACTCACATGATTTCTCTCATTCCTGCTTTTTTACCCTTTCCCCTTTCCAAGTCTAGTCTTATTTTACTATCCAGATATTACTACCCTTAGCACTATACAATTATAAGTTCCCCCAATCATTACTCTGATCCATCACCATCTCTCTACCTCATTGATGGCATATACGAGGTCCAAAGGGGTCTTTGCTGTCAAACCATTGTACCCATCACAGTAGCCTCCCACTAAATAGAAGTTGGAAGCACAAGTCCACGTAGATACAACTTTTCAGGATAAGAACTCATGTGAGATAAAGGAAACCACTGAAAAAGTAAAGGGACAAGAAAAATAAACAACAGTAGGTCACTTCCAACCCAACATGGGCACAAAACTCAGAAAGGAAAGACAAAAAGTGTGAAGGACAGCTAGATCACTAGGAGATTTAAACAAATCCACAACTTCTTAATACTAAGAAACACAGTGAGCCATAAAGATTTTTCACTTGCTTGGTTAGAGTCACACCAAGGTATTTTATATTATTTATGACTATTGTGAAGGGTGTTGTTTTCCTAATTTCTTTCTCAGCTGATTTATTCTCTGAGTAGAGGAAGGCTACTGATTTGTTTGAGTTAATTTTATATCCAGCTACCTTGCTGAAGTTGTTTATCAGGCTTACAAGTTCTCTGGTGGTAGTTTTTGGGTCACTTAAGTATACTATCATATCATCAGCAAATAGTGATATTTTGACTTCTTCCTTTCCAATTTGTATCCCTTTGACCTCCTTTTNTTGTCTAATTGCTCTGGCTAGGACTTTGAGTACTATGCTGTATAGGAAGGGGGAGAGTGGGCCGCCTTGTCTAGTCTTTGATTTGAGTGGGATTGCTTCAAATTTCTTTCCATTTAGTTTGATGTTGGCTACTGATTTGCTGAATATTACTTTTACTATATTTAGGTATGGGCCTTGAATTCCTGATCTTTCCAAGACTTTTACCATGAAGGGGTGTTAAATTTTGTCAAATGATTTCTCAGCATCTAATGAGATGATCATATGGGTTTTCTTGAGTTTGTTTATATAGTGGATTACATTGATGGATTTCTGTGTGGCAAGAACCTCAAGTCTTTGAAGAAAGAAATCAAAGAAGATCTCGGAAGATGGAAAGATCTCCCATGCTCTTGGACTGGCAGGATTAATGTAATAAAAATGGCCATCTTTCCCAAAGCCATCTACAGAGTCAATGCAATTCCCATCAAATTACAACTTAATTCTTCATAGAGTTAGAAAGCAAATTTGCAAATTCATTTGGAATAACCAAAAACCCAGGATAGTGAAAACTATCCTCAACAATAAAAGAACTTCTGGGGGAATCACCATCCCTAACTTCAAGCTGTACTACAGAGCAATTGTGATTAAAAACTGCTTGGTATTGGTACAGAGACAGGCTGGTAGATCAATGGAATAGAATTGAAGACCCAGAAATGAACCCACACACTTATGGTCACTTGATCTTTGACAAAGGAGCTATAACCATCCAGTGGAAAAAAGACAGCATTTTCAACAAATGGTGCTGGCTCAACTGGCAGTAAGCTTGTAGAATGCAAATTGATCCATTCTTATCTCCTTGTACAAAGCTCAAGTCTAAGTGGATCAAGGACCTCCACATAAAACTAGAAACACTGAAACTAAAAGTAGAGAAAGCAGAGAAGAATCACAAACACATGGGCACAGGGGGAAAATTCCTCAACAGGACACTAATGGCTTATGCTCTAAGATCAACTATAGAAAAATGGGACCTCATAAAATTGCAAAGCTTCTATAAGGCAAAAAACCCTATCAGAAGGACAAAATGACAATCAACAGATTGTGAAAGGTCTTTACCAATCCTACATCTGATAGAGGGTTAATATCCAACATATACAAAGAACTCAAGAAGTTAGACTCCAGAGGATCAAATAACCCTAATAAAAATGGGGTACAGAGCTAAATAAAGAATTCTCAGCTGATGCATATTGAATGGCCAAGAAGCACCTAAAAAATGTTCAACATCCTTAGTCATCAGGGAAATGCGAATCAAAAAACCCCTGAGATTCCACCTCATACCAGTCAGAATGGCTGAGTTCAAAATTTCAGGTGACAGCAGATGCTGGTGAGATTGTAGAGAAAAGGGATCACTTCTCCATTGTTGGTGGGATTAGAAGCTGGTACAACTACACTAGAAGTCAGTTTGGCGGTTCCTCAGAAAATTGGACATATTATTAATTACCTGAGGACTCAGCTATACCCACAAGATGTTCCAATATAAAACAAGGACATGTGCTCTACTATGTTCATAGCAGCCTTATTTATAATAGCCAGAAGCTGGAAAGAACCCAGATGTCCTTGAACAAAGGAATGGATAAAGAAAATGTGGTACATTTACACAATGGAGTACTACTTAGCTATTAAAAACAATGACTTCATGAAACTCTTAGGCAAATGGATGGAACTTGAAAATATCATCCTGAGTGAAGTAACCCAATCACAAAAGAGCACACATCGTATGCACTCACTGAGAAGTGGATATTACCCCCAAATCTAGGAATACCCAAGATACAATTTGTAGACCACATGAAGCTCAAGAAGAAAACCAAAGTGTGAATGCTTCAGTACTTTGTAAACAGGGGAAATACGGAGACAAATTGTGGAGCAGAGACTGAAGGAAAGGCCATCCAGAGACTGCCCCATCTGGGGATCCATCCCATACCCAGACACTATTGTGGATGCCAAGAAGTGCGTGCTTGCAGGAGCCTGATATAGCTGTCTCCTGTGAGGCTCTGCCAGAGCCTGACAAGTACAGAGGCAGATGCTCACAGCCAACCATTGGACTAAGCACGGAGTCCCCAATGGAGGGGTTAGAAAGAACTGAAGGAGCTTAAGGGGTTTGCAATCCCATAGGAAGAACAACAATATCTACCAACCAGACCCTCCAGAGCTCCCAGGGTCTAAACCATCAACCAAAGAGTACACATGGAGGGACCCATGGCTTTAGCCACATATGTAGCAGAGTATGGCCTTGCAGGACATCAGTTCAATGAGACGCCTTTGGTCCTGTGAAGGCTTGATGCCTCGGTGCAAGGGAATGCCAGGACAAGGAGGGGGGTTGGGATGGGTGGGTGGGATAACACCCACATAGAAGCAGGGGAAGGGGTGATGGGATATGGGATTTCTGGGGTGGGGGGAAACTGGGAAAGTTTGAAATGTAAACAAAGAAAATATCCAATAAAAAATAAACAGAAAGAAAAAAGAAAGAAAGAAACACAGTAAGCTCACTACAATGCTAGAAAAGGATTGCAGAGTCTATTTTCTTATTGGTTATTTTGTGTAGTTATGTTTCAAATGTTATGCCCCTTCCCTTTTTTCCCTGCATAGCCCCACTATCCCATTCCCTCCCCCTGCTTCTATGAGGGAGTTCCCCAACCCACCTACTCAGGCCTTAGAATTCCTCTAAGCTGGGACCTAGGGCCTCTGTTCTCATGGATACCAGAAAAGGTAATTCTCTGCTACATAAGCAGCTGGAGCCATGGGTCCCTCCATGTGTACTCTGGTTGCTGGTTTAGTCCCTGGAATGTTTGGGGAGGTTCTGATTGGTTAATAATGTTGTTTTTTTCCTATGGGGTTGTAAACCCCTTCATCTCCTTCAGTCCTTCCTCTAACTCCTCCATTGCAGTCCCCATGCTCAGTCTGATGGTTGGCTGCCAGCATCCTCATTTGTATTGGTCAGGGTCTGGCAGAGCTTCTCAGGGGACTTTTAAACAAAAGAATCAATGGTCTGTCTCATAGAGTACTCAAATACACAGATGAACAAAATTAAAAAAAAAAATCAATTTATCAGCCAGACAAGAAAGTGGATAAAAATTTTCATCATTGGAGGAGAAAATCAAATATCTAGCAGAAAAAAAAAAAAACTCTCAACTTGAGACTGAAAATGAAGCAGACAGAAATGCATGAGAAAGTCACATGATCAAATAAAAACTCACTAGAAAACACTATCACCACTAAGTCCAAACACAGGATTGAATTTCTAGAGTAGAAGATAAGGCTGACACATTAACACATTCAGATATATACGTAAGAAAAGGACTAATGACCCCACCAAAGGACTCTCTGATACATGGTGAGGTAAATGCTAAAGATGCAGGCAAGTTATTCAGATAAATCATCGTAGAAATTTACCCAGACATACAGAAGAGGACTCTGAAGCACAGTAGGCAGTTAGAACCCCAAAGAGACATAAGACTATGATAGCACAAAATGTCAGAAATAAAAAGCAAAGAAACAATCTCAAAACCTGTAGGAGAAAAATGCTGTATCAGCCACAAATACATTGTGATAACATCAGCTCTCTCATCAGCAACTAACATCTCAGAAAGCAAGAAATTATATATTTTATGTCCTGAAAATAACTGCCAACAAAACAAAGTTATCCGATAAATTTTTGTGAGAAATAAGGCTACAATAAATTAAACACAAATTGAGGCAAGTTGTAAAAAACCTCACACCACTGCAAGAAGATGTTTAAATGAATGTTATGCACAAAGGAAAAAGAAACAGCCTCATCTCTGAGAGCAGGAAATCAGGATGCTTTTCATGAGAGGTAGAAACAAAGAAGGAGCTTGTTGGCAATCCATTATGTCCATCACAGGAAACCAGGAAACCCTCAGAACTCACAGGGACAAGGAACAGCATTGGCAAGAAGGAATCAACCAGAACAATAACAAACAAAACTATAGGAAATAACAAACTCCACACAATAAGCCTAAATGCAAATGACCTCAGTTTGCCCTTTAAAAGATGCAAAGTGGCTGAGTTGACTAAAATGCAAATGTCAACTATTCCTGGTAACTAACAACAGCAGCAGCAACAACATTTCTCACAGCTGAGATATCTACAAACTGAGACTCAAGGAGTGGAGGTCCATCTGTCAAGTGAATTGAAGATGAGAACAAGCTGGCACAGCTAACTCGAAAACTAATAACACAGACCACAAAGAACTACCCAGAAGAGATACAGGGAGCTACTGTATATTAATAAAGGGTACCATTCTAGAAGGCTCAAAATCAACACTAAATTGTGGAAAGTGAGGGCAGCAGGCAGAGTTGGAGAGGAAGGAGCATGGAGGACAGAATGAATGACTCAAAGTACAATGACACAGGTGTGTTTGACAATACAGTGCTTAAACCCTCTTCTTTTTTTGCACTAACCCACACAATTAACTTATAGTTAATAATAGAAACTAAAATGCATAAAAATTACATAGGTCTTGATAGAATAATGTGGAAGCTTACAGTACCCAACTCTAGCCTTTCAGGAAGTCATCCAAACTAAAAATCAGCAAAGAAACTAAGAGAGAGCTAAACCATACCACAGAGCAAATAGGTTTAATGGGTATCTATAGAATATTCCATTCAGCAGATAAAGAATACATATTGTTCTCAGCAGTTCACCGAACCTAACTGATCCCATTATGGGCCACAGAGCAAGCGTTAACAAGTATAAAAGAACAGAAATTATTCATTGTATTTGCTCAGATCAAAGTGGAATAAAGCTCAAATCTAAAGCAAATGAAACTACCAAAACTCCACAAACATTAGGAGACCAATCAATGGACTTTTGAATGAACAGTGGGGCATTGAAGAAGCAGGGAGGGTATTTTTTTTTTTAAACCTATAATCAAATGGAAACAATAACATAACTTAGCAGGACCTCTACCACACAGATGAAGCAGTTTAAGAGTCATCTTTATAGCTCTAAGTGCTTACATTAAAAAGAAAGTTCACAAATAAAAAACAAAACCAAACAAAAACCTAAAGATTCGCCTCAGGTTTTAGAAAAGCAAAAATGAGTCAAACACAAATGCAATGGATGGTAAAATGTCATAACAATTAGGGCAGAAATGAATGAAAGAGAAAGCAAAAATATATATAGAATCATCCAAATACAGAATTGGTTTTCTGCAATGATAAACAAAATCAACAAACCCCAGCCAAACTAATCAATAGAAAGACAGAAAAGCCCTAAATTAATACAATTATAAAAGTGGTGTATTAAAACAGACTTCAACGTAATACAGAAAACCATTAGGAAATATTTTGAAAGGTTATATAGCAAAAATATGGAAAATATAAGAGAAATGGATAAATTACTAAACAGTTGGAAAATATAGAAGAAATTGATATATTCCTAAAAATATATGACCTATCAAAATTAAATGAAGAAGATATAAATAAACAGATCCATAACAATCAATGAGGTTGAGACAGTTATTAAGTCTCTCCAAAAAGCAAGTTCAGGACTTGACAGATCTACTCAAAATTCTACCAGACATTTAAGGAATAGTTAACACCAATAGTTGTCAAACTGCTCCATAAAATAGAAAAGAACTTGAACTTATTCTATTAGGCCAGAATTATCCTAATAACAAAACCAAATAAGGACACACAGGCACGCAAAATTAGACATTAATATCTCTGATATTCACTCATGCATAAAGTTTGAGTATAATAGTTACAAACTGAATTCAAGAATACATTAAGAAGAGACTGGACATGGTGGCCCAGTGGACAAAGGTTTTGCTTCACTGACATGCAAAACCCTAATTCAGATATATAGAACCAGCAGCGAAAGCTAAGCATGGTGATACATGTTTACAAACCCAGTGTAGGCATGTTTTTGTGCCTTGTGTAAAGATTATCTTCATATTATTCAAATGCTGATTTTTCTGCCCCCATATGTGGTTGCAATATGGAAATGGGATTGTTGTGCTTATTCCAAGAATCTCCTGTCTCAAGTTTGTGTAAACGTTGCCCCCATTTATTCTATTTGTCAATCAAAACTGATCACCTAAAAACTGAGTAGAAGAAAAAAATAGGGCTGGACTTCTGCCACCCAGGGGAGGGAGGGAAGGAGAGAGAGAGAGAGAGAGAGAGAGAGAGAGAGAGAGAGGAGAGAGAGGAGAGAGAGAGAGAGGATGGAGGAGAGACCATGTGAAAACACTTGGAGCAGAGAGAGCCAAATCAATACTAAAATTATGCCAGTATCCCAAGTATCCCAGTATCTTGGGAATTTGGGTTCGGAGGTAGCTAGATTAGCCTCAATACTAGAATAAATTAATAGCTGCTCAGATATTATGCCATGAAGCTTGATTAAATAATTTTTAAAGTCTCTGTCTAGTTTAGTTGGTAGCTAGCTCTTGATAAAGAAAACAACAACAACAACAACAACAACTTTTAAAGTTACTCTAACACCCCAGTGCAGGAGTGGAGACAGGAAGGTCTCATAGACTACCTGGCCAGCCAGTATAGCAAAGTTCAATGAAGGTCTCTGTCTCGAAAGTTAGATACTAATTACACCCAAGTACAGTTGTTCCTGCCCATTTGCACATGATGTGTAGCACTGAAGGTGGAAAGAAGAGGTTGGAGTTGAGAAGAAGAGGGGAGAGTAGAGAAATGATGGGCTGGTTGACAGCTATGATCGATACATAGCACTATGACTAAATAAACCAAAGTCAGGGAAAGAAAAATGAAGGGAGATACCTGATATTGACCCCTGACTTCCACAGACATGTATGTATGGGTAAGCACATTTTCACACAAACACAAATAGATAAATAAACAATAAAAGAAAACCTTCTTTGCTCATGGATCAGCAGAATTAATATTGTAAAAATGTCTATGTTACTAAAAGTAATTTATGTGTTCAATACAGCCCCTGTCAAAATATCAATGGTATTCCTCACTGAAATAGAAAAAAAAAATCCAAAATTCATACAGAAACACTAAAGTCCCCACGTAACTGAAAGAATAACACTGGGGATGACATAGTACTTACTGTCAAGTTATTTGTTTTGCAGAACCATGGTAACAAAAGCAGTGTAGAATGGGCATATGTAGATCAGTGGTACAGGATGAAGGAAAGGCCCAGAGGGATGTAGTGACTCCTGCAGAATTTTTTATAAAGGTGTCGAAACATGGAGTGGAATGAAGTATCATCTACAAATGGTGCTAGAAAAACTGAATAGTCACATGCATGAGCGTAAAATGGGATCCATAAAAATCAATTCAAAATGGATCAAAGACCAATTAGGTAAGATCTGAAACTTTGCAGTTCCAGAGGAAAAGTCAGGGAAAATTAGAACAGCTTTAAAAGGATGCCAACATTAAAGGGATTAACTCCCAGAGTTGAAAACTGGGATGACATACATGAAAGTAACAATCTCTTTACAGAAGTCCCATCCAGCTGTGAAGCCTGTGAACCACAGTGACCAGAACTGCAAGATGTCCCTTAAGGCGCCCAAAGTGGCATTTATGCCTTGGTGTGACCAAGAGCTGTCTAACTGGATCTAAGGTTCTCTCAATAGGAGGGCTTTCCTGCCAGGTACTATAAACCTAGTCAACCTGGACCATGGCTGCTGAGCTCATAGAATCTAGAGGAGAACCTACTACCACCAATTTTTTTTTTTTTAAACCAGCAAAATGTCTAACTGCCTTCCAATTCTCACTTTTACATCCACAGGTATAACGCTTACTCCCCATCAGCATAGCTTCATTTTGCAACAACGACCATCACAGAAAGCCACAACTTGTCAAAATAAAATGGACCATGGGGTGTCTGGTCCCAGTTAATACATCTGTAGCAAAACTCCTTACATCTAAGGCTTTGGAACATGGCAAGAGAGAAGATGGAAAGATTATAAGAGCCAAAGACCAAGGATGTATGCTGCAAGGTGACTTCTATATAGGATAGGAAAATTGGATCCCTTCCACCCTATGAAATCTCAACAATTTAGTAACCTAAAAATATTTTAGATTGTGTGTGTGTGTGTGTGTGTGTGTGTGTGTGTGTGTGGTGTGTGTTTGACTATGTCATAAAACTTGAAAGGGGACCATTAGATGAGAAAAAGAGTTGCAGTGGGAAGAGAGTAGCTTGGAATACATGTGACAGGACACAGAGGCTTCTGGAAAACAGGAAGAGGACCAGCAAGAAGCTTCAGGGTAAAGAGGTAGGATATGGGGGAGGGGAGAGGACATGAAAATCCATAGTGAAATCCATTCCTGGAACTTCAATTTTTTAAAAAATCTATTTTTAATGATGGTTTTAAATGCTTTAACCTTCCCTGTAATCCAGCGCCCCCCTCACCCAGAGGTAGTGGAAAAGAAAGGATATTTGGGAAGTAGGTCTGTTTAGAAAGGTTCTTTGGAGCAACTCCTGTCTGTGCTATCTGGAAGTCAGCAGTTCAGTTCACAGGTCAGCAGGCAGCAGCAGCAGCAGCAGCAGCAGCAGCAGCAGCTGCTCCATCTACTTGCAAACACTTCATGGATACACCAGCAGTCCATTCGGTAGGGTCAGGTTGGTAACAGTGGTGACATGACCTGGCTGAGACAGCCAGGCCTCAGCCTCAGCTTGAGTCACAGGAGGGACCTGGAGGAACACCAGGAGATGTGCTCAGCTGTGCCTCTCTCAGGGAAGTGAAAAATCAGTGAAGATGTGAGACCTACAAGTGTTGCACAGCTAGCTGTACCAGCAAGCCAAGCTCTGTCTCCATCACTCTGTGGAGTCCTATTTCTACCCTCCAAACATCCCATGTCTTCCATGTGCCTTACCTCAGCATGTGTCTTGCCTTAGCTTGTGCATCCAATCAGCTCAAGTATTTGGAAGCAGCAACAAACTTCAGTATATCACCAAAAGTTTTTTGGGGCGTTTCTCTCCATAGTGTCCCAACAAATGCCGCTCAACTACGAAATGTAAGGTGGACCAATATATGTGTGTTATTAGCAAAGAACCCTCCATCACATGTGTTTTTATGTGTTTGTTTTAGCAAAACATCTTCTCTCCTGCGTCTGCTTTAGCAAAATCTTCCTTCACGAATCTGCCTTAGTCTTTAACACCTGTGTCTAGCAAAACACCATCCAACAGACTTTCTAAAGAACCCGTAAGTTTCCACTTCACATCCCTTTTTATAATTTAAAAAACTGACAACAACATCACAAATATCCTGAAGTACCATAAAGTCAAAATTCACTAGTGACTAACATACAGAACCATGTAAATTTAGAATATTTTCAACCCTGCAAACAAATATGTTGAACAGCACTGTTTAGTTTCAAACAGCAGCCAAATTCATTAAAAAAAAAATTAGAAGAAGCCAGTTCTAGAGAAGAGGAAATAACTGACTGGATCAAAACGATAGATGAAGAAAATAACAGAGGGCTCAGAAAATGAATATAATTTTTAAATGGAAATATTTAGCGTATAAGTGATGCTGAACACATGCTTGCTAAAAGGAGATGGTAGAAATGATTAGACGTTTCCATGCAGTGATCTGGTGTCAGAAATGTTCATTTCTCCCTTTGAGGTTGTATGTGGACAGAGTCAGTGACAACATCCTTGAGTTTCTGTTGTTTTTTTCCTTTAAGTTCATGTTCATAGATTCCCCTTCAGGGGTTCTTGTAGGAGTTCATTCAATGCTACTTAGGAAAGTAGTTTGTGAGTTATGGAGTGTCATAGATAAATAAACAAGGAAATAATAGAAATCCCACACCATAGGCAGGCTATGTTGCTATAATTAAAGGTTGGGGAGAAAGTATCCAAATAAGAATTAGTAAGGGTGAAGTTACATGTGCTAGAGCTGTTGCCGATTACAGAAGCTCTTGCTGAAGGCAAGGTAATTGATTGAGGGCAAGCATTATAAGTGACCAGTACTTATATTTCCGTTTCCAGAAGGATCTTTTATGGGTTAAGTAGTCACTGCATATTTAAGAGGACAGAGATGACTGACAGATGAGAAGTATGCCATTTAAGATTGAGAAATGGAAAATCACTTCAAAAATTATCTATTTAGCACAACTCAGTAGAGCTTTAAAGTACAACCAAAATCCTTACTTTTGCTAAACATTTTGGCAAGACACATAGCACTTTATGCCATTTTCCAGAGAGACAGGCAGTGACATAGAAAGAGGCCACAGGAGGAAGGCTTGCTCTGTGTGATTAGAAGCCCCATGTTCTGAGTAGTGTTATAGGCAGTTAAAGAGGCAGAGCCAATTGTTAAATGATTGGAAAAGCAGAAAGGAAGCATAACACTATGCCATCAGCCTGTTTTCTCACATGTCACAGAGCGAGCACTCTGGCGCCTACTGCCAATGAGAACCCATATCCATATTATGCACTGGGTGGGAAGCAGGGTGTGAACTTTGATGGGGAAGGGGCTTCATACACAGCTTGGAGAAATTAAGTTCCAAGGTTTAATTTACACCATAAGGATGGATTTACCAATCTGGCATATTTAATAATCTCTTTGTTCACTGTGGGAGGCTGTAACTTTTGTGCCTATACCATTTAGTTCACAAACATTTTTAAGAGAGAATTCTCTCTCTCTCTCTCTCTCTCTCTCTCTCTCTCTCTCTCTCTCTNTGTGTGTGTGTGTGTGTGTGTGTGTGTGTGTGTACATAGCTAGGCATACAGACTACTGGTGAATTCAACTGTTTTCCTTTGGTGTCAAATTTGTCCAAAGGTGTAAAGAAAGAGTGGCATAACACTCTATGAAAGCAATCCAGTTCCTGTTGTTACTGCATGAAGAAACCTAACATAAGAGGGCACATCAAGGTTAATCTGACTCATGAGTAGAGAGAACAGAGGTAGAGACAGAAGGCATAATTTTCAGGCCTATTTATACCCAGGGACAACACACATCAATGGAGGATGTATTCTGCTGATTGGACAGCTATTATCCAGCTATTAAATCATGACTACAATGTGAGTATGTATGAGTGTGTGTGAGTGTGTGCGTGCGTGCGTGTGTGTGGTGTGTGTAAGTTTGACAGAGTGATGGGGCAACAACCCACCTCAATATTTTAAGTGTGTTGAGAACCTCTTAATGGCTTTTCAGCAGGAGAGCAAAGACATCTAAGTTATTATACATAGACATGATCATAAAGAGACTAAAAATATTGGGGCAGTCACATCATGTACAAGATCAATTATCAGCTCAAAATTCATAGCTTAAATGAAAAACAAACTGCTCAAGTACAGAGATCTTGTGTGCACATTATTGTTGTCAGAGTTTTCCTAGCCCTTCACAGGTACTGCTATATACTAAATATATTCTGAAAATATGGGTAAGATTAATTTCTACTTTATGTGAGAACAGAAACACTTTAGCCTCTCATGACTTAGGACCATTATTACAGATTGGTTTATCTCCATGAAGAAGAAATGGCTTCATATTATCATTCCCTAAATGATTCCTTGGAACCAAAGGATGACTGTCTTCATGGTAGTTATGTGATGCTTTGCAAAGATGTAGTGGGAGAACTGGGGGAAAATATCATATTGAAAGGGGCTGAAGGGATATTAGAATCACACAAAACATATGACCCATGAGTGGAGACCAAGACTCTTTGCAGGGGTTTGGGGGAAAGGGTTAATCTTACTATCATAACTTGAAAGTCACTTTCAAGATTTACACTATGGAAGCATAAAGCTTTCCTCCTCCCTGTCAGCATAAAATGTATTTGATAAGGTCAGTAAATGTTGGGTATGAATAAGTCTCTCCTCTTTGACTTGCCTTGACCTGCACCAATAAAATCATCCATTCCTAGCTAAGTAAAAGAAATAGATCTGAGCACGCCTTTTCATAAGTTTGATTTGTGGGTGTCAGGCAAGACTACAAGCTCCCACCCTTATTATAAGCACCATGTCTAGAGGAGATGAATATTTTAAAGTTTTACAGTTATGATGCAGTCATGCTTTGAGATCATCTCAGAAGCACTGTAGAAGTGTTATGACTATCATTATAGCAGTAATGACTATGATTATAATGCAGTTAGGGGGAGCAGAGATGGAACAGCAGTGAGGAGCTAGTAGGATTTACCTCCTATACATCTGGGTAAGATATGTTTGTATCAAAAATCAGAAATATGCATGTGCGTGTGTGTGTGTGTGTGTGTGTGTGTGTGTTGATATGGCATTACTTGAAGACAATTATTCTAATATAGCTTAGTGAAACTGTTCAGAAAATATTCCCTTCCATTCTACACAAAACCTAGAGCATAGCGTTGCATGGCTTAGGTGTTAGCTTGCCATATGATTTCCTTAAATATCACTTCAAGTGCAATATTATTTCAAAAGCCTCGATGCCATAGAAAGTTGTAATATAGACTCTTTTTATTTTAGATAAAGATCTCAATTTTTCTGGGGGCACATGGAGAGATGTGAAAGAAAGTCTACAATTTGGCTGTGGGTCATTTTTGTCTGTTTTTCCTGAACATTCTTCCTTAATCATCATTTTTGAGAGTCTGTGGCTCTGAAGATCTAACATGGATCAATTCAATATACATTTATGAAAGATAGATTAATGCCACACAGCATCAACAGGATGAATATGAGCCATTCAGAAAACATGTAAATCGTGTAAAACCTGTCTTAAAGGTTTGACATGTTGATGAGGCAGTCAGACAAACCGTTGAAATGATGGAGGTGTTCAATTATTTAACTTCCCCAGTGTTCCCAGTGTCATAATCACACTTACATCTTAGAATTCTCCCTTTGTGGTTGTATGTAAGGTAAATTTAAGTAAGTTGGTATGGTGGTTTGAAGGACATATATTCCTCATAGTCTCAGGGATTTAAACACTTGATTTCCTACATGGATTGGGAAGTTTATGTGGTAAAGTCTTACTGAAAGAAGTGTATCACTGAGGAGGGCTTTAAAAGCTAACAACATCCTGGATTCCCTCACTCGCTCTCTCTACTTTGTGCTTGTGATGTGAACACTCAGCCTCCCATCTCTGCTGCCATGCCTGCTGCTTGTTGCTAGATTTCCCCTGAATGACGGACTGCTTTCCCTCTGGAACCATAAGCCCAAATAAACTCTTCCTTCTGTAAGTTGCTTCTGGTCATGGTGTTCTATCACAGCAACAGAGAAGTAACTAAAAAGATTGGTACTGAGAGTGGGATGTCCTTGGGAGGAACATAACTCTGCATTGTTTTGTTTATTGTTTGTTTGTGTTACTTCTTGGAGGAATCTGGACAACTATAGAATTTTGGACTAGAAAAGAATCTGAATGTCATATATATACAGAGTGTAAAGGGGTGTTCTAGTAGGATCCTAGAAACAGTAGCACTGAAAGCAAGGCAGAGTGAAGCATGGACTTAAACAGAAACTGTGCCAAAGGTCATTTGTATAGTATTTTGGCAAACAATTTGTCTGCTTTCTATCATGTTCTGAAACTGTATCTAGGGATAAATTAAAAATTAATGGATGAATTTCTTTGGGAGTATAAATTTCAAGGTAGGCTAATATTCAGTCTGTGGCATGGTCTTTACTAGTAACTTTTATGCAGGTGTACAATGAAGAAAGAAATACAAAATGTTCTTGCCAAGGCTTGTGCTAAAAGAGAAAAGGAGATTGATTAATGCCGTTAAGGCTTTTGCTAGCCACTATAATGGGAAAGGGTTAGGGAAACATTTGGAATATAGATAAAATAATTTTTAAAAGAATGTAAAAATAGCCTAAAGCAATAAATAATTACACATTCAAAAAAATAAAGGGAAGAGTGCCCTGAGGGTATGATCCAACCCATCTATGCTTCCAATTTCTGAAATGTAAGATCCCAAGAATTTTTTTCTGCTCTTAGAAAGTAACTGCAAACAAAGCCTTCTGCTAAACTGGTGTGAGTATATGTGGTTGAGTAGGGTGCATCCTAGGCTGACAGGGGAACTTGGCAAGGTCCTCTTTGGTGTGCTTTCTTTTGAGACACAAGAGTGAGGGGCTTGTGTATTTTCCCTTTGTGATTCAGGGAGCTGCTGTAGCCAGGCAGTGTGTGGCAGGGGAATCCCGGTGTGGAGACCTCGAGAGGCCATTGCAGGAAACTATGAAGTTGAACCCTGGGATGTGTTGAACATCCCAAGATACTGGAGATGCACAGGTGTCAGATCCTGCCAAGGATGAGAGAGATGTATGTTGTAAACAGCAAAGCTGGAAGGTGGAGCCATCTAAGCACTTTGACATTGGACATGGAACTAAAGGATTTGTTTTTTGCCCTACTAGAGTTTGGTCTTGCTTTGCTCAAATATTCCCTCACTATATCTCTATTAGCACCCTTTGGAATAGTAATGTACAATCTGTGCCATTATATTTTGGAAGTATGAGATTTGTGTTTTATCATAGCAACAGAATAGTAACCAATACAGTTGTGTACACAAGGGACTCTTACAGCTATTGTGGTAGAATAGGTAAGAGATCAATTCCAAGCTGTTAGATGCTATTGAAAGACTTTTCATCTATGAGACTTGTAATTTTCATGGCATGAAGTTGAGTGAAAGAGGGGTGGGAATCTATATAACTCAGATAGTGTGTGTGGTACTGTGGTCTGTCCATTCCATGATGGTGTGTACTGTTTGCAAGCAGAAAACTGTGCTCTTTTGAAGGACTGGCAAACACTTAGATGTTTGCTGTATGAAGGAATCTCTGTAGTTGAATAATAGACTTAGAGATATGTTGTTCAAGTTTTAAATCTATTTAAGATAGAGGTCCAGAGTCTCATATTCTCTTTTGAGTATGGTTCTAAATGAAGTCTAAGGGAGTATAAAGAATTATAGTGACCATCAAATTTATTACTTCTTTGCTAGCAAAGTGGATAGCCATGGGACATTTTAGAAGCCTTCTGAGATTTGAGAATTATTTTAGGTGAGAGAAAGAGGCAAGTTGAGAGGGAGTTTTGCCTCAACTGCGGTAGACAGTACATTGCATGGGAAGAATTCTGGTCCATTGTTCTAGATACATAGTTCTACAGTAATGTAACTTATGGGTCTGTACAATATGTACTCTATAAACTGCTTCCTCTCCTGGGAAGACTATAAAGTGACAGACTTTTAAGATTATATAGTAAAGAAGCTCCTTGCTATAATTTGATAATTTTAAAAGACTAACATTTGGCCATGAATCACTGGGAAGACAACCATGAACATGATTTAACAATGCTTCTTTAAAGGGCATGTATTGCGGTTACTCATAGATCTGCATGCACTTAGCATATATGTAAATATTTAATTACAAAGAAGACTTAATTGAAATAAGCCAAACTTCACACCTGGCTTGGGTTGAAAAGTCTGGGGACCAGCTGTTTTTCTATTCTGTCTGCCAGTCTGGAGAAAGAGAAAGACTTTAAGTTGAACCCCAAAAGGCAAAAATTTAACAAATAAACAAAGAGCAGAACATCAATACAAAGTCATAGAGAGAAAAATCTTGGTAGACATTGCCGTGAGACTCAGAAGTACCCTACTCTGGCACTACCAAACATTATTTTCTGAATTGTGATTACATATACGGCTGTATATTCCTGTTCGTTTGTTTTCTAGGGATCCTTTTAGGTATGGATTAAATAAACTCTTTAAAGCTCATATTAACCTAGGCAAACATTTTCCAGTAGGCTCCCCAGTATCACCCTGGCTCTTGCTAGTAATCTCTTATCCATTCTCATCAAGGAAGTCCAACAAATTTACTGGGTTGAACTTTGGTAGAATAAAACTCTGATTTGCCATTAAGAACTTTGAAAGAGCAATAGATATTCTTCACACCCCTCCATGAGAAAAAAAAAAAAAACTTACAAAAGCATTCACCTGTTGGAGAAAATTCTGCTGACCCCTCTACAATAGGCATTGTCTTTATTTTGACTATTTTTTTCTTATATTTTTTCTCATTTTTCTATTATTTTTTTTGTTTATTCAAATTTATGTTATTCATTGTCCCTCCCAAAGTCTGTCAGAGTTAAGGCCCACGGTTTTTTCTCTGATATAACAACAGAAATAACTCTATACCTGTCAAGCAAATGAGTCAACATGCTAGAGTTATGATCTAGATAATTCTTTCAAAAGCATATAATTCACGAGATGTTCTTAATGCTTATAATTGTACCAGCAGTAATCAAAATTTTGTTGTTTTCCCAAAATATTTTCAGTTGTTTGTCCAGATTTCAGACATCTGCTTTAGCATCAACAGTAGAGTGATGATTTTTCATTATTTTCAAATGTGAATTGCTGAGTTCTCCTTTGACTCCTGTAACCAGAAAACTTTGCCTTATATCAAATGTCCAGCCATGTTCTTAATGAGAACCAGAATAAACTGTTACAAGTAGAACTGTCTTAGCCCAGAGTTGATGGGGAGAATATACTGGACAAGTTTTCTCTTTTGTTTCCTTGTATATTTTATGAGAGAGTGCAGGAAAGGATCCAGAAACAGTAATGTTATGAGCTGGGGTCTTGAAATGTTAGGTCTCAATGACAGTCATTGCAGGGTGAGAGAGGAAAACATTCTCTTGTGATGTATCATTGCACGTTACATCTGCAAAAAGCAGATGTAATATGGGTCTGTACCTTTCCCTAGATCATCTGGCATTACTCATCATGCAAAGTAGGTACCTGGGTTAAATGGAACACATGTCTATTTCAGGATGACATGTTTCTGTTATTTATGGGTTGCCTATGAATTTTCTTTGGTTTTGCTCAGTCCAGGCATGTTAAGAATCAGAATGATAATGCAGATGAAGATTGCTTAAGAAGGGATAAAAATCTAGCTATGTGTTCTGGCATAATGAAATTCTCGGTAAGAAAGTTTAGTAACTGCAATTTAGTATATTTAGTAACCTGTGGCTGACATTCCACGATAGCTATGATATAGCATATCAAAGTTTACAAATGCGTAAAACTTCAGTCAGGGTACATGACGTAAAATCTCACTGAGAGAACTCATTTATCCTGTAGTGACATTTCCCAATTCTTGACCACAGCCTAGAGTTCTAGGACAAAAACTATGTAGGTATTTATGTTGTTGCCCAAAGCTTAGATTTTGTTCAATTCCAGACCAAATTTGTCTGATATTCTAAGAATTGCTGTTTCTTGACATGTTGTCTTCTGATGATCTGTAGAATGACTTGACATGGTTATGAAAAACAGATTCTAGGGGTCATCCCTACAAACCTACTCAATCAGGGTCTCTAACGTAAAAAAAAAACAAAACTCATTTTGTTGTTGAAAATTTATCTCAGTAAAGAATAAAAACAAAATAAGTCTCCATTTTCAAGGGTTCTCCAAAATGTTCTCATGAATTCTACTGTTAGAAAACCTCTGTGCACTGGGTCTCATTAAAGCTAAGTATCCTTCCTTCCTTCCTTCCTTCCTTCCTTCCTTCCTTCCTTCTTTCCTCCCTCCCTCCCTCCCTCTCTCCCTCCATCCCTCCACCCTCTTTTCTCTCCATCTCTCTCTCTCTCTCTCTCTCTCTCTCTCTCTCTCTCTCTTTCTTTCTTTCTTAATAGACTTTAAATAGAAATTGAGTTTCAAACAGTCACCTTTAAAATGATTTCATGGATCAGCAGTAGCCTTGCAAACTACTTTTGGCTCACCAGCAATGATGCTAATAAACATTGCTCCACAGTTAACCTTTAGAGACTTTAGTGTTGAGTTATGTACTAGTCACAAGATGAAGGCTTATTTTTAGGCACAGATGGAGGGTGATTTGTCTGCACGTGCATGTGGAGAAAGGAATTCAGTGGAGGACCATGCAGTATCACCATTCTTTCTTATCCCAGGTCAAATGTTCCTGCAATCATGGGACTAAGAGGAAACATTTCTTTCTGCTTTGTGAAATATTTTAAGAAATGATGTAGTTTTGCATTTCAGAAGGATAGGTGGCCAGCATACACATGCTGTTCTCTTTTTTTTTTCTTGTTTTCATTTATTTATTTATTTATTTTTACATCTGTTGAACAAAGATATAAAAACTTCTATCTATAAATGTTCAGCTAGCAATGGTGGCATGGACCTATGATCTAAACTGTTCACCAACCTGAATCAGGAGGGTCACAAGTTCAAGGCCATTTGGACTATATAATGAGATCTTGTCTCAAAAATAACATAAAAGGGCTGGGAATACAGGCGAATGATAAAGCATCTGTCCACCATGTGTAAGGTCCTAGATTCAAACCTTCACATCATAAGACACAAATAAAAGCAAAACCTAAAACAAGAATATACAAAGATAGAAAACATTATTACCACCATCTCTATCAAAGCATTCATGCTATCAAACATCCATGTTGACTTCAGTCTTCATGGGTAGAGATCCTTTGGTCATTACTTTAACTGACCTATAACTTGTAAACAAAACATACATGTTAAATGTCACCATGTGACAAATATTGATACCAAAAAGCAGGACCTTGGGAGATAGAAGGTTGAGGGGACCATCCAGAATGCACCAGAGACCTGGGAGGTGAGAGACTCAAATAGAGGGACTTTAGATGAAATGCCCTACAGTAGGGAGAGGGAACTTATAGAGCCCACCTCCAGCAGAAAGGCAGGACATCAAGTGAGGAATGGGGTTGCCATCCTACAGTCACAACTCTGACCCATAATTGAAAGGAGCCTGAGGGGAAAAAAAGGTCCAGCAACAGGCCCAAAGTAGGATCCTGCTCAAGGGGAGGTCCCAAGGCCTGACACTATTACTGAGGCTATGGAATGCTCCCAAAAAGGGATCTATCATGACTGCCCTCTGAAAGACCCAACAAGCAGCTGAAAGAGTCAGATGCAGATACTTGTACCCAACCAATGGACAGAAGCAGCTGACCCATGTTGTTGAATTAGGGAAGGCTGAAAGAAGCTGAGGAGAAGGTCAATCCTGTAGGAAGATCAGTAGTAGTCTCAATTAATCCAGACCTCTGAGAATCTCTCAAACACTGGACCACCAAACAGTCAGCGTACACCAGCTGATATGAGGCCCCTAGCACACATAGAGTAGAGGACTGCCAGGTCTGTGTTCATTCAGAGACGAAGCACCTAACCCTGAAGTGACAGGAGGCCCCAGCGAGTTTAGAGGTCAGGTGGGGTGGGAGTTGGGGGCAGGGAGATATGGGATGTGGAGCAGTTGGAGGGTGGATGGGTGGCAGCAGGGAATAAAATATGGATTGTAAAAAAATTAATTAATAATTTTTTTTAAAAAATAGAATTTCAAAGCATATGAAAATGAAAGGTAATTCCTCTTTCTTTCTTCCTGTCTCAGTATTCCTTTTTTTTTTTTTTTTTTTTAGAGTGACATGTTGGTAGAGAAAAGAATTAGGGATGGAAGAGGCTGTGTTGATCCCCTTATGTGTGCTCTCATTTTCTTGCCATAAAACCAGGAGTACGCGCGCATTGTTCTTGAGAAACAGGGAAATGGTACCAGCATTGCTTCTTTGTTACCTGGTGCCTTAGATAGGGGTTTATTACTGTGAAGAGACACCATGACCGTAGTAACTCTTATAAAGGCAAACATTAAATTGAGGCTGGATTACAGTTTCAAAGGTTCAGTCCATTATCATTGTGGCAGGAAGCATGGCAGCCCGCAGGTAGACATGGTGCTAGAGAAGGAGATGAGAGGTACATCTTGATCCAAAGGCAGCCAGAAGGAATCTCTTCCACACTGGGCAGAACTTGAGCACTAGGAGACCTCAAAGCCCACCCCCACAGTGACGCACTTCCTCCAACAAGGCCACTCCTACTCCAACAAGGCCACACCCCATGGGCCACTCCTCGCGGGCCAAGCATTCAAACACATGGGTTTATGGGGGACAAACCTATGTAAACCATCACTTCTGGGAATTATAGGAATGATAATTTTCATGTTTCAGGTACACTAAAGTTCATACATGCTCTTTGTATCCATATAGCAATGATTAAAAAAAATGGTGCTCATAATATTAACAAATATTCATATTGGTGGAAAGTAGAAACTAAAACAGGATTGATATAACTCTCAAAATGTAATTTAATTCATTGTTTTGTGTGTAGGTATGTGCACAGAATATATGCGTGTATGAGAGTATAGGTGTGTGCATGTCATGGCATGAGTGTGTAGGGGTCTAAAGAGTGGGCTCTCTCCTTTCACTGAGGGTCCCAGGTAATGAACTTAGGGACTTAGGCTCGGGAGGTGAGTGACTGTACCTGATGAGAGGTCTTGCAAGCTTGACCTTACTCTTTGATTGTGATGTACGGTTTCACAAACATTTTCTGTCTCCAACCTTAATCATTCTGGATGAGAGTCTTCAGAAGAAAACCTATAAAGACAAATTTCTCTTCCTACTTCACCATCTTTCTTTAAAAAAAAAAAAAACAACTAAATTCTCCTTCAGAAATACAGCAACCTGAGTTAGTTATAGGGGAATTACTCATGTTCTAGAGTTCACCTTGACCATGTTATCATTTCCCCTCAGTTTCTGTACCCAAGCTCATAATGTCAGTAATAACTGTTATCTGGGGCTTAAATGGACTCCTAAGCACCTGGGGAAAATAATATTGAACACTAAATATAATTGCACACTCTTCAGATGTGGTAAGATGTCTTCTGTGTCTTTGTGCAGAAAGACTTCTTCAAAGTCAGAAGAAGCTAGGTTTTGACTCTGTACGACTTTAGTGGTAACTGATTTGCTCTCACAGAATCTTAGATTCACATGAATTAAATACAACGTCAGAGTTAGCCTGCTCAGACCTGAGCCTATCATCTAGTCATCATTCCGTATCACTTCTTCTTGTTTTTATTCTAACACCAAGGTGTTTAATTATTTCAGCAGATATAATATTTGCTCTTTCATCACAACATGGACAGTGTGGCCTTTATTTGACCAACATGTGGCATAAACACCCATGCTTTTATATACATAGATTAAAAAAAGCTAAGCATTTTATTTCACAAGAGATGTTTCACTGAAAGTTTATTTGCCTCAAACAATAAACATGTATTGGCATAGGATTAATAATATGAGTGGCACAGAGGGGATAAAGGACACTATAGCGATCTTGAATTAAAAAACATCGTGTTCATAAAACAACGGTGATGCCTTGGACTGTTTGTGGAAGGAATGTGGAAGCATTTGGCACTTTAGGTTGGAAAACCTGTTGTGTGCTATGGACTTAAAGGTTGAATGTGTGTGTGTGTGTGTGTGTGTGTGTGTGTTGTAAAGTCAGCTGTGATTGAAAGAGATCAGCACCATTGAGGTAAACTCTTGTGTCCTTCCTTGGGTCAACTAGAAAGTATTTCCTCCGAGTAAGCACAGAGGAGCTCTGGTCCAGCAAACCAATATTACTTCTCAGGCTGGCAGCAGGACTTGGCAACTTGTAAGAGTCATCCACATGGTATTAGTTTTGAAAGGATGAAAGCTACAATATTGGAGACATCATATAGAGCAACAGAGGGCTGGTAGAGTGTGGCAGGGTCTGTGTCCCCGAGGCAAAACCAGAAGAGTTAATTGGTAAAGGGGCAGGCTCGGGTGCAATGGATACCCAAGAATATTAGAGATGATAAGACTTCAGGATACCCACCAAGTGCAGTGGCAGATGTAAATTAAATCCAGCTTAATTTGAACAAATGAGCTGTGTGTGCTGTGGGTACCAGAGACAGAGAAATGTACTACTCAAGGTTTTTTCTTTTCTTTTCTCCACCCCCACTTCTTCCTTAGGTTAGGAAAGCTTTCTCTCTGCACACACAACAAGTGCACAGAGGAAAACCTTCCAAGAAGCAGAGTGGGCACCCACTCTCTGTAAGGGCTGGGGGAGGGAGATTCTAATGTCCTTGAAGTGTCTTCTTCCCCTAATTTAGGTTAAGTTTAAAGAAAGACAGAATGTCTGATTGGGCCACTACTGTGGTGTAAACTTATCCTGATCTGGTCTTGAACTTGATTCAGCCCATTAGCAAGGGTCTCTATTGGCAAAAGCTCACATGTACTTGTTTTAAGCTACCAGATTGTATTGGATGGTTTTGTGCATCAACCTGACACAAACTAGACTCACCAGAGAGAAAGGAGCCTCAGATGAGAAAATGCCTCTATGAGATCCAGCTGTAAGGCATTTTTCTCAATTAGTGATTGCAATGGCTATTCTCAGTGGTCGACTTGTCTACATCTGGAATGAACTATAATCTAAAAGTGGAGGGCACACCTGTGATCCTTATCTTGCAGCTGGAAGATGCAGGCTTTTGATACAGATCTTGACATGGGATGACACATACTTTTGATCTGGGTCTTGAGGCATAGTGACCGTGAAAAGCTTAAGCATAGGCAAGGTACTACACACATTGAATCCAAGGAGACAGAGGTAAGCAGATCTCTGACTTTAAGCCAAGCTTGGGACAGAGCAAGTTTCAAGTAAAGGAAAGTTTAGGTCCAGTCACACACCTTTAATCTGAGCCATACCTTCTCCTGGAGGCCTACATAAGGGCAATGGTAAAAGGAAGGATTTGGGCTTCTTCATCTACTTACACTTGCTTTGCAAGCACATCTGTTGAGACCTATTTCTTCAGGATTCCAGTTTATACAGAAGAACAGCTAAAACACACAGGCTCGTGGGACTGAGCAACTACTAACTAGATTCTTGGTCTTCCCGATCACAGCTGTCCATTGTTGAATTAGTTGCATCCTGTAAGTCAGTCCAGTAATTTCCCTTAATATATAGAGACATTCCGTAAGTTTTGTGACACTAGAGAATGCCTATTAATACAGAAGCTGGTACCTGGAGTGGATCTAGAGGAACAGAAGGATAAAGATGAATCTTTTACGTATCTGGAATTGGCGTAGTAATTTTCCAGGACCTTCTAGACCACTAGCACCTTCAGCTACTGAAACCTCTTCAGTCACTCTTTCTTCTGGGAGCTCAGATATTTTCTTGAAGGCCCACGGTGGAAACTATCTTTCAAACTTAAAGAAATAAATACCTTTGATTATCTTGATCTATTGTTTGGGACTGGCAATGGATTAGGTGACCCTGCATACGAAACTTTCTACAGTATGGGGGGAAATAAGGAAAATGACTTTGCAGGCTGTTGGCTTTTAGCATCTCTGGATAAATTGATAAAGGAAAGGAATGAGTGGCATGATAAAATGGGCTCCAGATTGGAGTGAATAATCTAGGGGTTGCATAGTGTGTTCTTAAAGAAAATCTCCTCTCTAGCACCCAGAGAGCTCAAGTTGCAAAAAATCAAACAGAAACACATTATAAGACTGGCTGAATTACAGCAAACATTCAAATGTCAGCCTCATAGGATGTGGGCTTGTGGTCCTAGATTCTATAAGCAGGATGAGCAAGCCATGGGAAGCAAGCCAGTAAGCATCACCCTTCCATGCCTCTGCATCAGCTCCTGTCCCCAAGTTGTAAACCTGCTTGAGTTGCTGTCCTGCCTTCCTCTAGTCATGGATTATGATCTGGAAATGAAAGATTAATAAACCCTTTTCTCCCCAACTTGGTCTTTTGGTTGTGGTGTTTCATCACAGCAATAGAAACCTGGATAAGACACAGGCTTTTATCTCTGACCATCAGAAGGGTGAGGAAGAAGCCAGCCATCCTGGAAATTCCTCATCTTTATTACATAGTCATGGCTTCTCTCTTACTAATAGGCTCTTCTGAGATGTACATTTACAGTATTCAATAGTGAAAAGGAAATCATCAGTTTCCCTAATGCCTATTATACAGCATCCTAACTTTAACTTTTTCAAAGGCTTCTTTTAATGATAGAGTTTAAATGCTTTACCTTCCCTTTTAGCCCACCACCTATCAGAGGTAGTGGAATAGAAAGGATATGGGATAAGTGGACATGTTTAGAAATGGTTCTTTGGAGCAGATCCCATCTACTTTGTCAGAAAATCAGCAGTTCTGTTCACCAGTCAGCAGCGGTAGTTTGATCAACTTGAAAAAAATTGGCAGATACACCAGCAGTCCAGTTCAGTAGTGTAGGGGTAGCTAACAAATCAGCAGCAGGGGCACAGCCTGTCAGGGAGAGCCAGGTCTCAGCCAAATGAGCAAGAGGTAGCAGGAGAGACCAGGGCCAACAGGAATGCCAGGAGAGGTCCTCTGCTGTGCCATTCTCAACAAAGCTAAGATCAGTAAAGATGAGAGACCAAGAAGTGTTTAGATATGTAAGCAAGCCAAGGAAGCCTAGCTCAGCCTCCATCACTGTCTGTAGAGTTCTATTCATACTCCCTCCAAACATCACATGTCCTCCACGAGTCTTGCCTTAGCACTTGTTTTGCCACAGCACATGACTCTATCTCAACCAATTGGCTTGAGTCAGAGGAGGCAGCAAGACAAGGAAGCACACAGCCAGAAGCTTTTTCCTCTATGGAGTCCTGACAAACGGAGCTCAATTATGCAATGCAAGGCGGATCAATACATGCATGTCATTAGTGAAGAATCTACCATCATGTGTCCTTTGACAAGCTTGCTTTGGCAGAACATCCTTTCAACTGTGTCTGCTTCAGTGAAATGTTCCTAGCAAAGCACCAGTCAACCAACTGACTTTCCAAAGAGCCCTTAAGTTTCCACTTCACAAGTTTTATTTTCTTTCCCATCTGTTTCCTTTAGTAAGGGGATGGGATACTGCCTTGTTTTCTTAATCTCTTTTGGTAAGAATTATAAAAGAATTAATAGTCTCACTTTTTGTCCAGTATAGGTGCTCCCTCACTCCCATATCACAATGCAAGGATACATGGCCAAGCTTTCAGAAACCAGAGGCTCTGCAATGAGTGAGCCCCAGGGTCAGGGCATTGAGCTACAGGATTTAAATTTACACTGCTGGATTTTGGTTTTGCTTAAATTTGAGTGTTACTATGCCCCCAGTTATTCCCCTTTGGAATACTAAACTATGTAGCTTAGTTTTTGTTTGTTTGTTTGTTTGTTTTTCAGGAGCTCAGAGTTTGGGAATCTGGATTTTTTAAGGGGAACTTGGATTTTTAAAGAATTGGGATTTTTAAAAAGACTATGAGACTTAAAAGTTGGACTATGTTTTATAATAGGATATTAACATGTGATTTTTGGGTGGGTGTCTTAGTCAGGGTTTCTACTCCTGCACAAAATATCATGACCAAGAAGCAAGTTGGGGAGGAAAGGGCTTATTCAGCTTACACTTCCATTCTGCTGTTCATCACCAAGGAAGTCAGGACTGGAACTAAAACAGGTCAGGAAGCAGGAGCTGATACAGAGGCCATGGAGGGACATTACTGGCTTGCTTCCTCTGTCTTGCTCAGCTTACTTTCTTATAGTACCTAAGTCTACCAGCCCAGGGATGGCACCACCCACAGTGGATCCTCCCCCCTTGAACACTAATTGAGAAAATGCCTTACAGCTAGATCTCATAGAGGCATTTCCTCAACTGAAGCTCCTTTCTCTGTGATAACTCCAGCCTGTGTCAAGTTGACACACAAAACTAGCCAGTACAGTGGGGTAAGGAATAGGAGGTTATGGTTTGAAAATGATGAGTTTGTGTGTTAATTTGAGGAGGGTGAAGTTAACTTCATCCCTGGTCAACATAATATAACCTTGAGTCACTTGAGTGAGGAGTCTCAACTGAGAAGATTGCTCAGAAGAGGTCGGCCTGTGGGCATGTCAGGGGGGTTGTTTTGATTGTTACTGATTTAGCAGGGCCTAACCCAGTGTGAGCTGGACAATTTCCTGGGCTGGTAGTCCGGGCTATAGAGAAAATACTAGTTAAATATGATCCAGCAAGCAGATTCCTCAATAATGTCTGCTTTAAGCTTCTGCTCTCACTTCTTTTAATGATGGATTGTAATCTGTGAGTGAAATAAACCCTTTTGTTGAAAAGAATTTACTTCTAGTATATTCTGATCACAATTTTCTCTCTCCTCCCTCTTCTCCTCCCTCTTTTATCTTCTTCCACATACTCTCTACTTTCCCACCTACCCAATTCAATTCCTTCTTTTTTCTCTTTAGAAAACAAATAGTTCAGTAAACAAACAAACAAACAAAGCAAACAGACATAGGAAAACAAAAATCAAAACCAAAGAATAAATACATAGGAGATGTATACATACACATGCAGACCCAAACACACACTCACGAGCACACACACACACAACTGGAAACCATAATACATAAGTAAAAGAAAAGTAAGATAAAAATGCCTTATTATTATAAGAAGAAACATTTCCAAAATGCCATTGAGTTGGTTTTGATGTGTAGATGTTGGCCACCTACTCTTGGGCATGGGGCCTCCTCCCTTAACTGTGGTTTGTATACACAGTAAGACTCCATTGGGAGAGGGATTTCTCTTTTGCAAGCAGTTGTTCCTTGAAGATAGCTTCTGAGTTAGGGATGGGGGGCTTGTGCTCACTTTTGCAAAGATTGGGACACTATCTGGCTTGGATCTGTGCAGGCCCTGTTCGTGCTGACACAGTTGCTGTGAATTCATATGTGCATTGGTCCTGCTGGATGTGGAAGGCACTGTGTTCTTGGTGGCTGCTGTATCCACTGATGTTTACACTCCTTCTGCCTCTTCTGCATATTTTCCTGAGCCTGGAAGGGAGGGCTTTGATGAAGATATCTCATGTAGGACTGAGCATTCCAAGGCCTCTCGTTCACTGTACATTATCTAGGGGAGGGTCATTGATAGTTTCCACCTACTGCAGGAAGAGGCTTCTCTGAGGATGACTGTGCAAGAACTGATCTATGGGTATAATAGAATGCCAACAGGAGTAATTTTATTGCTATGTTCCTTTAGAAGAACAAATGGATTCACCAAATAATGGGGTAGACAAAGCCTAAACTAGACCTCTCTCACCAGAGCTGAAACCTCTGTCCTACTAGTGGTACTTGGTACCGAAGGGTGCACTGCATGCAATGAGAGGAGAAAGCTAAGCACCAAACTAGTTCCAAATCCTGTGTTCCAGAACAGTGTCCTGTCTGCATGGTGTGCTGGTGGCAGAGTAGCACAGAAGTTGCATCCAATCTACCACACGATAATTGGATCTAAGGCCCATTCCATGAGATGGAACCCATACTTGACACTGCTTGGGTGGCCAAGAATACTAGATGGACCATGAACCTAGGGAAAAACCACAATTATATTCTACTAAATAAAATAAGCTAGTTTTATCCCAGAGCTGCCTTTTGTCAGAACGTTGTTATCAAAACAAGAGACAGAAAACTGTAATAGTGGCCCACTCTTTTCTGAACGTGCCTTGGTCCTTGAGTTCAAGGCCTGAACAAGTCGTCTTGATAGTGGAATGTGAAAAATTCCTGTTCCTGCATTCCAATGTGGTCCGGTTTCCCAATATGACTGAGGAGTATTGCATGTAACTGTGGTTTGAAAGACTATATTGTTTTGACAAACAGTATATTTATCTCAGTTTGTAGTTTTGGAAAAAAATGCGGCTTAAAATGCTTAGTTCTTAACACAGATGATTTTTCTAAACCACTTTGCTTCCTGTGCCTCTTGTACCAGAACATCAGAGGAATTCTCTTGTACATCTCATCTGATGTCTTTGCTTGTCATTAAGAACACCCATGACTTAATGTGTCTTGGATATTCCAAGTTTCTGGGCTAATATCCGCTTATCAGTGAGTACATATCTAGTGACTTCTTTTGTGATTGGGTTACCTCACT
>NC_034596.1:85906241-85910108 GCF_900095145.1 Mus pahari | reverse complement strand
AAAAAAAAAAAAAAAAACACCCATGACTTTATAACAATGTACCAAGGTAGGAAAGACTATCATCCTATGTCAATTACACCTAGATGATATAAATATGAGTTACTGAGAAGTTATGAATGTGGGTGATAAAAGGCAATCAAATAAATTAAAGCTTCCATGGAAAAATCTCCTGAGCTCAGAGTATTGGTTTTCTTAAAGGAATAGCTACTTTTTTTTCGGGGGGTGGGGGAGGTTGGCTCACAATGTGGTTCTATGAAAAAAAAAATGTCTTTAAACTCCAGGGAATTTTCTGTGTTTACATTTTATGTAGATGGGCAACTTGTATCCTTATACAAACCCTGGTTATGAAATACATTTAGCTTATGGAAAACAAAGGCTTTCACGTTAAATAAAAACAAACTTATGGGAGTACATGGGATTTGCATTTGTGTTAATTCTAGCCAATAGTGGGAAGTCTGGGGATATGGCTCAGCAGGTAGAGTTCTCACCGCAGAAGTGTGAAGACTGATGTTCAGATCCCCCAAACCTAGTAAAAGCTGTGTGAACATGACAGCCTACCTGTAATCCCCAGTCTGTGGAAAGGGGACACAAGCCAGACTAACCAAATGATGAGCTCTAGATTTAGCAAGAGGCCCTGTCTCAGTGTGTAAGGTAGAATTCAATAGAGGAAGACACCTGACGTCAACCTTGGGCCTCCAAATGTAGGCATAATATGTGCATTTGCACAAATGTGAGCACACACACACACCATGCACACAATACACATTTACATATACAACACAATAAAATAAGTATTCTGTATGAAGACCCATCATTATTTTCATAATACTTTAATTCTGAATTTTGGGAGTATATACATGTTTTCTAGTCAGGAAGAGGCATGTGTTATCTGCTTCTCATTGGGCTTAAGTTACACAATGCTTTGTCCCTTTCTGTAGTGATGGTAACTATGGTACAAAGTGCCTAAGTTCATAAAGATAAGTTTTTTTTTTTAATCATACACACAGCTTGCCACCTTCTACTGTACAGAATAAACTGAGATTGAGAAAGAAATTAAAGACAATCTCATCTCCTCATGTGTATTTCACATTTCCCACCTCTGTGGCATCCTCGTCTTCATGAATCTTTCATTGCCTCAAAGTTGGGTAATAGAGTGGGGTATATCAGGATTGCAGATTTTCTAGGAGAGATGTCTGTAATCATCTGATGGGCTGAATGCAATTGCTATGCAGGATGTAATTCCCATACAACACTCCGTAGGAAGACCTGAGCAGGGGTAAAATAGACTCTCTGCAGCGTGGGCACCACTTAGCCATGATTGCACAGTTCTTGGATGGTGCACCCTGGAATCCAAGAACTGTGATGTGAATAGCAAGCCTTGAGGGCAAGGTTTCGGAAGCAGGGGACTTGATATGCGGCTCTCTCTAAGTCTCTTGACATGATTGAGATCACACTGTTGAATGTTCCTCTGCTCTTTCTAAGAAGAGATGAGACAGGAAATTATTTTCCAAGTCTCACCTCAAGCAATCAATTCAAATGCTTTCCTGAATATTTCAGGCTTTGACAGTTTCTGAACTTTTCTCTGCTCTCAGTGAGAGCTCCTTGCATTGTTTTTAGGAAGAGACAATTTACCTCCTTTTCAGGATACTTCCCCTCCCCCTTCCAGTTCATCTTTCCTATCGCAGAGGAAGAACCAAGTTAAACAAATTTGTTATACTATCCATATGACCTATTTCATAACTGATAATTGCTACTTTTTACTAAGCCATTGTTCTAAGACTTCCTAATTTTTAAATGTATGAGTTGCCATAAATTACTGTAGTAGTATTTATTTATTTTGAGAAAAATAGCTTTAGATTCACTACGTAGCTAAGTGTACTTGAACTGCTGCTCTTTCTGCCTCCACTTCCTAAATGCTCCTATTATAGACATGTGCTCCACTGCCTTGCTTGTTAAACTACTCTGATTTAAAAAAAAAGTTGCAGCTTGAAAATATTGTAATTTTTCTTTTTCTTTTTCTTTTTTTTTTTTTTTTGCTTTGTGAATTCATGAAGATTGGTAGCTCTGTATTTCATTTTTTCCCAATCTAATCTTTCTCTTATACTTGAGAGAGGGATGCTATCGGCAGCCGCATATTAGCAATTTTGGCTCAAACCTCATATAAACTGGTGACTCTGAGATAGTCTCATGATTTCCTAAATCCCTCTGGCCTCCCTGTGAAGTGCAGGTGATGATTGTATCTCATGGAGTCACGAGAGTATTGAATAGAATAGTGCTTATATGTAGATTACAGAGAGAGAGAGAGAGAGAGAGAGAGAGAGAGAGAGAGAGAGAGAGAGAGAGAGAGGACTCATTGGTTAAGAACATGTACTAGTCTTCCAGAGGACTTGAGTTTAGCACACACACCACATAATTCTCAATTGCCTGTAACTCCAACTTGAGGAATATATGACACCTCTGGGCTTTGGAAGCATCTGCACTTATGTGCACATAACCATCCCCCATACATATAATTGCAGGAAATAAAAAGAAATTTGAAAAATGTGCACAAAGTTCTTGACCTATCGCATGTGTTAAATATTCGCTCTTGATGTGATTATTACCATTTCCTTAAAGTTATTTTAGTATAATGGTTCATATTTCCTTGACAATGTAACATGTTAGAGCAACTGAAGCTCAGTCATGCCATCATGCAACCACTCTTTCCTCACATTCTTATTTTATAGTTATTTTCCTATTTTTCCCTCTGAACAGTGTTTAATGTTAAGAGGTATATTAAGAAGAATTTTAGATGCTCTCATCTCTGGAAGCATTGTGATGGCCTTAGTCTCAATACCCATATGTAAGTTAAATAAGATTGCATTTTTAACCTTTTGTTGGTTCTTTAGGAATTTCACATCAGGCACTCCACTCATCTCTCCCTTTCCGCATACATCTCCTACACCCTTGCAATCTCCCCACAAAAGAGAAAAAACATTCTTATTGTGGAATCTTTAGTGGGTCACAGTGTATCTCCCACAGTACACCCTTTTGCCCACTCTTCTTTGCTTGTAAATGTTCATTGCAGTGGCTACTTGATCTGGTAGAGGGCCTCTGGCTTCTGCTATGCTACTAGTACCGGTACCTCACTGTGACTCCTCTCAGACATCCTGTTCCTTCTCAGTGACATGAAGTTCCTGTAGTTTTGGATCTGTAGGACTAGCCCCTTCATGCACTTCAGTCGTTAATCAACGGGGCAGAGGTTGGGGTGGGCAGATTCAAAGTCCTGAATCTGGGCCTGAGAGGTGTCTGAGATGATAAGCCTGCCACCCAGCTCTCACACCCACCAGCAAACTCTCAGGTCCAAACAGGACCAGCTCTATCTGGCTGCCAGAATGACATGCAGGGCCTACTCTCCCAAGTGTTGTAGCTGATGAGGGACATAGCCAGTAGTTCCACTCTCATGACCTAGGGCCGGCTCTCCTACCTGCCATAGATGGTGAGAAATGAGGGTAGTGAGCAGGGCATCCCTCCCTCACCAGGACTGGCTCTTCTATGCTTATCTTCAATACCCACATCTAGGGTCAACTCCACTGTGCTGCCCAGGTGAGGTGCAGAGCTTGCTCTCCTGAGCACTGCAGAGGATGAGGAGAAGGGCCAGCTCCTCCAGTTCGGATGACCTCAGGGCCAGCTCTCCTGACTGCAATAGGTGGCACATATCAAGAGGGGCAGACAAGTGGCACAGCCAGTTCTCCCATGCTCATGCCCAGTGCCTTCATCCCTGGCATCAGGGTCAGCTCTGCTGTGCTGCCAGGCAAGGTACTGGGCTTATGCTCTGAGGGCTGCAGCTGGTGAGAGGCAGGGCCTTTTTCTTGCTCTCATGACTCT
>NC_034596.1:85888173-85905182 GCF_900095145.1 Mus pahari | reverse complement strand
AGGAAAATCATTTGGATGTTAACTGAGCAGAGACATAGCGTCTCTCCTTTCTGCCACCTACTGACACACACGTGACACAGCAGCCCCACCTGCAATACCTCTGGGGACCGGAGGATTGCATTTTTTAAAATGCCATGAAATCCCAAAGTACATTCCTCTAGTTTATAAAAATATGAATTTTAAAAGATAAAAGTAAAATTTAACGATGAATACAGATTTCAGAATCCATTCCCTGTAATTGATTGTTTCTTTTCAGTTTTTGAGTGTCAACTACTGTTCAATTTTTAGTCTTTTACTTAAATCATCCTTCAAAGACAGTTATTTCATCTCTCTAAGAGACACAATCACGTGTATATGTGCACACACATATATACATGTATGCAATCACATACACATAAGGTGTGTGTGATGTCCATGATATTGTTCCAATGACATAAAGTGTGTATGGGGGAGATGATAAGGGCTCAGTTAACTCATATGCAGGTCATTTGTTAGTAGATTTTTTTTTAAACAGCTTTCTCTCTGGCTGGGTCCATTTTCTTCCTCTTTGAAAAAGAAGTCAGAGGTGGGGCTATAGCTTGGGGATAGGGTGCTTATCTAGCTTGTGTGAGGATGTAAGTTCAATCCTTAATCTTGCAACAATGAAATGAGATCATAAACAGTATCTGCTCCTCAGGGTCTCTAGGAAGATTGTGCAGGTGGCATCATCTGGAGTTAGTGACCACAGTGGAAAGTACAATGCATTAGATGTCAGTATGGCATGTGACTTTCTCTGTCTCCTCAAGCCATTTAGAGCTGAGATCACCTGAATGTGCATTAGAGCACATTCCTGACTCTTGGGAGAGCACACTGCACTCTCCTACCATGAGGATGTGAACACTGAGTTGAGAACCCTTTTGTCGTGACAAGGTGCAGCCAAAAAGCAGATGTGGAAAACAGTGTTCACTTTTAAGACTTGGAGGTTTAAATAAAATGTGATTATTTGTAAAGTACACAATATACTTCCAAGAGCCTACAAATGCCAAATAAATTAAGCTGTAACAATTGTTACTGGATTTTTTTATTTTCAGAAACAAAGTCAATTCCAGGTTTCTTTCAAGACAGACCAGAGGGTCAAGGCTTGAAGTGAAGGGTGATACTCAGACTAAGGTAGAAATGGCTAGTGTTGCCATAGAGACAGGCAGGCATAGCATAAACAGACCGGTAGTACTAGCAGTCATTGTTATTTTCCATGAGCAATGAGTCTGGTTTGCCAAGTTTTTTCAAAGACTACCATTACATTTTCTTTGTTTTTCATGGTAGGTAGATCTTGTAAATAAGAAAGTTTCATTTTTCCAAAAATGATGAGGTTTGGATATCAGGAACCATCCATCTGTAATTGTATAAATGTGAAGTGTGACTTCTCTCTGGTTTCTGACCTAAGTTTTGCTAGCCAGATGGTGGTGCCATGTTGGGAGGCTGTGGAGCCTTTCAAAGTTAGGGGCTGACTGAAGACATCCCTAGAAGACAGCCTTTGGGACAATAGCATAGATCCTGGTTCTGGTCCCTCTTTTTCTGTGTCCTGGTCTGCTGCGACTCGAGTTACCTCTGTCACATGCTGTTAGGATCATTAATGCTACCATGCCTCCCCTGCGATGGTGGATTGAAACCTCTGAGTCTATGAGTCAAAGTGAAATGTTCCCCTCTTTTTTGAGTTGAGTATTTGGTTTGCATACGCAAGTAACTGATACATGGTCCTAAGGCAATCTGAAATCTTTAGCTATTTAATATGGGCAAGGAAAAGAAGGTTTCTGTGAAGGCTGGGAAGAGAAAAGAGTCAGCTAAGTGGGGTAGCTTGCCATGGTAGAGAGTAAAAGGCAGCGAGTTAGAAAACGTGTATCTGATGGAAACTGGTAAAAGAAAATTTGTGGGAGAAAATTGTAATCTAAATCCTTTTCTTTATCTTCCCTTTAAACTTTTCAATAAAATGTTACTTTACCAATGTTGTGGTGTAGATGATGCTGTATAAATTTTAGTGCCCCTTCAAAGTCATGTGTTGAAATTAACCCCCATGGTGATGGTAGCATGCTTGATTCTTGTCACTCAGTTGCTCTCAGCAAGAATACAACTAGTTCTATAGTATGTGTAAGGAAAGATGGCCCTTGAAAAATGTTTATTTACTCTCTTTCACTAGACAGTAATTTGTAACAGTCAAGGAAGTTTTCAGGTGTTTTAATTCATGTTTTCAATGCAAATAATCAGGTAAGATAGTATATGATTTAAATATTCATAGTAACAATTAGAGTTGACAAACTAGTGTGGGAAACTAAAATACTTTTAAAAATTGCCATCATTTAACTACTAAGATGATAACAACATTCCAGTTTTTAAGATACAACCATTTATATACTGGTAAATTCATCTTTTCCCCAAACCAAGTATTCGTATTATGAGCAGTATGGATTTATTAGATTCTGAGCTTCAGTTTTTTAAATTCAATTTGCACATCAACTTAAGCTGCAGTTCACAGAATCAGGTGTCAGAGGACTACTGAAACATTTATTGGAAAAAGAACATAAAAATACTCATTCTCTCCATTTGGCTTGAATTTCCAGTGTATCCCAAAATTAGGAAATGTGAGCTGAATTGATAAGGAAACAATCACCCCATCTTTGCCAGTGCTTTTTTTTTCTTAGCACTGAGGATTATCGTTACTGTTTTATACTTAACTGCTTTTAGACCAAAAATATGACCTTCTGTAAATCTTGCTAACACAACAAACATTCATAACTGAAAAAATATAACAGATAATAATTAGCATTTTGTAAAAATGTCTTTACTGAGCACAATGGCCATTATTTAAACATTTATGGCATATCTAAAGGGGTTGGAGGGAAGTGCCCTTTAACCTTTTCAATTTATAGTACTTGTTGCTTTTGGGAAGATCTTTAAAGTGACTGTTTACATTACAAAGGACAATCACAGCTAAAGATCCTCTGGCAACCAATATATAAATATTTAGTAAATAAAACATAAACCAGAAGGGTTATTCAATAAAGCATTTCTTTTTCTTTTCAAGTGGAATTGAAAAATTCCTCTAGCAATGGCTAGCTCACAATTAATTGGACCCTTTATTAAGGATAGATGACTTGGTCAAGTACTGTAGCATATTTATTCATCCCCAAAGCCAAGAGAAAATGCTTTTGAAAGTTGCAGAAGGGGGGGGATAGATTTTTCTTGAGCTATTGTGTGGTCTAATATTACTTGATTGCTCTATTGTAGAGTACTAGACCACAACAAAGGCAACATATGACTTATTTTTCAAAGAGACACAGAAAAGAGACATATTCTGCAGAGTTCACAGCTGCTATTGTTCTCTCACAGTTATTTTCAGTAATTTTTTAATACATTGAAATGGCCACACACAGTAAGAAAAATCTTGACATAGCATTTTTGAGGGAATTGGCTTTGTAATTCTAGATTATTATGCACGCATTGTCCTACTTGAGGGGGTTTTGTTATTATATCACACATAATCCAATAATAGAAGAGCTGAACTTCAAGTAGTTGACATGAGCTTATATTTTGTAGAGATTAAATTAAAAGCATATGAATTTGGCTTCTTCAAATATGTTTTTATGTTTAGAGCCAGTTAAACATTTATACCATTAATACTCATGGAGGACCTAACTAATTTTTCCGTTGATAAATAGCATTTTTAAAACTTCTAATTGTTTTCTTCTATACCTACTTTTGACAGTTAAGTGCTTTTATGAATCATGTCTATGCATCTGTTATTGACTACTTATGCAATTATGTCATCAACTTCTTCTCAAGTCTAGAAATAACTAGCTGTCTATTGAATAACTGTAGTTATTTTACATTATGGAAAGTATACTCAATGTTAATCTCTTACACAGTCAACAAATGTAACATAAAAATCAAATCTGGCTTTATCTTAGGAAACTGACAAACTAATCCTAAAATTCATATCGAAATGTCAGAGCCCTGTACTAGCTATCACAATCTTGTGAAAGACATATGTGCTTACAATTCTCATCTCCCCCTATTTTAAACCTACTACTTAGCAGTAATCATCAAGCCAGGATGGTACTGACACAGAATAACTGTATATAGATCAGAGTAATAGAATTAAGTGTCTAGAAAACCATTGCAGTGTGTTGTTCTGTTGTTCATGTAATTTTGACAAAGAAAGCAAGTTGATTCAATGGAGAAAAAAATAATCATTTTAAAATAAATGATTCATAACTTGATATTCACATGAAAAATACAGATTTAAGCATATATATATAATGTGATACATACCATTTATGAATTTAAATAAATGATAGCAGACTCAAGTGTAAAAGTAAAACACGTGTAAACCTCTGTGGCATTGGGTTGGTTACGGCTTCTTAGGAATCACATTGAAAGCATTATAACAAACCAGAACATTGGTAAATTAAACTTTAGCATCAGTCCAGAGTTTTATGCTGAAAGGGAACCAACAAAAAGGTGACCGCAGAATGGGAGGGAGTATTCAGCTGTCATTTAACAGGAAAGGAACTTTGATGCTGGGTATATGAAGAACTCTTACAACTCAACAAGCAACCCAATCAAAAACTTGGCAGAGGATCTGAATAGGCAGTTCTTCAAAGGAATCTGGAAATGATGAAAAACCACATGAAACGATGCTTAGCACCATTCGTAGTTAGGGGAAATATAAGTGAAAACCACAATGGAATTCTACTTCACATTAACCGAATGGCTATAATAGAAGAGACAGACACAGTTGTTAGTGAACACACGAGTAAGTCCGAACTCACACTTTGCTTGGTTTGTAACATGTTCAGATGTTCTGGTGAAGTGTTTCAGTTGCTCAAAAGGTTAAGCATAGAATTATCATAGGGTCCCCAAATTTCATTTTAAATATTACATGGTACACCACACACACACACACACACACACACACACACACACACACACACACACACAAATGAACATTTCACACAAACACTCACATACAAGTTTTCATATCAGTATTATTTATATTAGGCAAAAGGAGAGAAACAATGTAAATATTTACCAGTACATGAATGAAAAAAATAATTATAATGTAGCAAAATAAAGGAGTGCAATTTGGTTAAATTCATAAAGTAAATATTGGTGAGATGGCTCAGTGGTTTTGAATATTTTCTGTTATTGGGGGGGGGGGAAATGGAGCTTGTTTTACAACACCCTTGTTGGGCAGCACACAGCTGCCTGTGATTCCAGCTCAGGGCATCGGATAACCAGTTTTGGCCTCCGTGGACATCTATACTCACATGGCACACACAATACACACAAAATACATGCACACATGCAGAGAGAGAGAGAGAAATAAAATAAATCTTCAAAACGAAAATAGAATGTCACAGCATAGACGAACTTCAAATGCAAAACATTTATTACAAAGGAGCCTGTCACAAAACATTCTGAATTCCATTGATATGAAATGTTCAGGATGATTAGTTAATCAACCAAAACATGAAATCAGATTAGGAATTTCCTGGGGCTGGGAAGAGAATGGCAACGCCTGCTGAGTGTATGAAGTTGCTCTGTACAGTGATAAAATGTTCTAAAGTTAGGTAACGGTGATGATTGTACAATTCTGTAAGTCTACTAAGATCTTCTAAATTATAGACTTCACACGAGTGGACTGTGCAATGCAAATTCTGTATCAGTAGTACTGCAAAACATGAGATCACCTCTGAAATATCATCTAAGAGGCATATGACTGTTTTCCAGGCTTGTTATTCCTAATGATTTTTAGCATGTGTTTCATATTAGTCCCCCGATAGTCTATGTTAATCTAATTTCATGTGCTTTTTCTCTTCCCTTTTTCTCTATACTTCTTCTTTTCCAAGTTATTCAGGCTTTAAAATTAGAGTTCTGTGGTAGTGGACTTTGGGCATCTGAGATCTAGATAATATAACTAAGTTTTCCCATAATTTAACAGGGATTAGTGTAGGTTATTATTAATTAATTAACAAACTTTGAGACATGGTCTCATTCTCTAGTCCAAGCTGACCTCAAACTTGTGAGAATCCACCTCTCTCAGTCTTCCATGTTCTGGGATAGCAGATACAAGCCACCTTTCATTGACTAGTTGAAGACATTTCAATTTAATATCTACTAAACACATACTACTACTTCCATGTTTATGCTTGATATTGGCAGGTGTACTTGACAATTATAAATCATAACTTCACACTGTAGGACCTCAGATAAATGGTCTTTTTCTGAGTTTTGACATTTCTTATTAAATTCAGAGAAAATTTTATTTTAGAAGATAGCAGAGAAGAAATTGAGTTTATTTCACCTGGGGAAAGAAAGCTCAAAGAGAATATTATAGTACTTGAAGTATCTTGGTTACTGAGCATCTCTGGTTTCTGAGTCTCAGTCTCTCTCTCTCTCTCTCTCTCTCTCTCTCTCTCTCTCTCTCTCTCTCTCTCTCCACATGTGTGCACACACGCATACACATGCATGTACTCAGGCTCGTTTGAGAGCACATGTATGAAAACAGAGGTCAATAGTTGGTATTATAGCTCAGGAGCTGTCCTCCTTGCTTTTTGAGAGTCTTTCAGTGGGTCCTGGGGACTATTAGCTAGCCAGCAATCCACTAGGCTCCATTCATTTCTGTCTCCCAAGTGCTGGGATTCCAAGCCAGTGATACCATGCCTGGCCTTCTAGGTGGGTGCTAGGTATCTGAACTTGGGTACTCCTGTTGGCTTGGCAAGTACTTTATGGTCTAAGGTCTCTCCCCTGCCCTGGTTTACAAGAAATATTCTTAAAGACTAGCTCAGTAAGCACTAAACCCATAAGACAAAACCTTGAACATCAGAATTCAAACACTGAGGTAATTTGCCAAATAGAAGTCTTGCATTATCTTTTTCTTCTTGACTACAAGAAAGATGACATCAATCTAGACTATAAATAATGACAGGTTGAGATAAAAGCTTTCCTCAGATAAAGTACTTGGACATGCCCTGCTCTATATAGTTTCAAAGCATTCAGTTTCTTCTTCTTCTTCTTCTTCTTCTTCTTCTTCTTCTTCTTCTTCTTCTTCTTCTTCTTCTTCTTCTTCTTCTTCTTCTTCTTCTTCTTCTTCTTCTTCTTCTTTGAACTTTTCATTTAGGTTGCTTTATTCCAGCATGATATAAATATTTAAATTACTTTTAAGGTATTTCCTATCACTTTAGACTGGGACCCAGTTCCAGTGAAGCAGAAGAGTTGGTGGAGTTGATGGTAATCTAGACTAGCTTTGAATAAACCTAGGAAGTTTATAGATGTTTTCTTTCACATCACTTTTTTTATTCTATCATTCCTGTGGTGTTTATAGTTCTGGGTAGGAAGCATGATGTAGGAAAAGCTTTCCTTCTGGAAACATAGTCCAGTTTCCTGCACCTAGTTGTTCATTGGCTTTCATCTGCTCAGCCAGCCTCAGCCTCTATTTTGTCATCATGAAGAGGATGGCAGTCCTACTTT
The DNA here is from genome assembly GCF_900095145.1 of Mus pahari. Taxonomy (NCBI): domain Eukaryota; kingdom Metazoa; phylum Chordata; class Mammalia; order Rodentia; family Muridae; genus Mus; species Mus pahari. The sequence continues at coordinate 85,897,676 of NC_034596.1, read as the reverse complement.
AGTAACTTGGTGTTTGTGCACACAAGGGACTAGATATACCAGTAATATTTCCATTCCATTCACATTGAGGCCCCACTTATAAAAGAAAATAAGAGGTTTAGCCTACCCCAAAGTGTTTATGCTCTAATATTACCACTCCCCCAAAGCCTTTAAGCCTTTATAAAAAACCCCTCTTTGTAGGGTTATATATATAATAGGTTGGAAGTGAGGGTGGGAGATATTTTAGAACACACATAACATCTTAAGTTCTCCCAAACATTATTATGGAGGTAATGTGAACATCATTTTGGCCAGTTTGCTCATGCTGTCACATAAATTATCAGCCAGTTGGCTGATATTTGGTTCAATGGATTTGGTGTAATAGCAATTTATGTGATACTTAAAACCAATGGGACACAATGGCATAGTATTCAGTTTCAAATGGAATGACATTATAACACAAATTATCTGTATGACTAAGCCATGAATTCATTTTCCTAACTGAAAAGAGACTATACACAAAGAACTAATATCAATTAGGTCTTCTTAGAGGCAGCCTGGTCAGTTAGGGATCCCCGACGAGTAGGAGAAGGGGGAGCAGGAAGGATCTAGGTAGTGGCGGTTGTTTCCAAGGCTAAACCAAAGGCTCGTGAGTGTGTAAAAGAGCAGTAACTGTCATTCACTGTTGGTGGCAACAGAAGGCGACTATAGGCACTTTGAAAGTCAGTTTGACTGTTTCTTAGAAACCTAAATATATTCTTTTGAGATGACACAGCAATCACAGTCTTTCATTTTTAACTCCAAAGGTGAGCATTTGTGTGCATACACAAACATGCTCACGATTGCATTAACATAGCAGTTTTTGTTCACAAGCAGAAAGTCACAGTCAGCCGAGATAAGTTTAACTAACTCGATGAATCGAAACCTAAATAATTTAATACTATGTAATGGTAAAAGAAGAGAGCTAACAAGCTAAAAAACAAAACAAAACAAAAATATAGAATGGGGCTGGTAAGATACCCCAACAGGTGAGGGTGCTTGCTACCACATCTGATGTCCTGAGTTCAATGCCTGGGACCCATATGGTGAAAGTGAAGAACAGAGCAGACACTACTGATCGTTGTTCTCTGACTTCGCCATTCACCCTGTGGCATCTGCACCTCCATACATGCATGCACACACAAATCAAACACACCAAGAAACCAACCAACAAGTAAGTAAATGGTAAATAATAATATTAAAAGGCACAGAGAGAAGACATCAATGTATATTACCAAGTAAAGAAAACCAGCCTGAGAAGATTATATGCATGCACTAGATGGTCCCAACACTGTAACACTCTTGAAAATGCAAAGCATTGAGTCATGATTTAGAGGGAGCAGAGAAGTTACTGGGAAAAGGTCTTCTAGGGTATTGGAAATGTTTTCTTTTTTTCTCTTTTTCAAAAACAATACTGAGAATAAGCTAGTATATGTCTAGTCAAATCCTTGGAACACACAAAACTAACACAAATGCTAACATGAATAGGTTTTGGTAGACAATTATGTGTCAGTGTAAGTTTGTCACTTGTAAGAAATATACCATTCTGGTTAGGGTTGTTGAAAATAGAAGATGCTAAATACACACACACACACACACACACACACACACACACACACACACACACACACACACATATATATATATATATATGTATATATATGCATGCACACACATATATACATATATAATACATGTATATTATATGCATATATATTATATATATGGGATATTTGTTTACTTGAGATGAATTTTCTTTCCATGAACTAAAAAATAAAGTCTAGTTTTAATAATGGACAGAAGACAGTGTTAGAGGGATGGCTCATCAGTCAAGAGTACTTGCTGTGTAATTGTGAGGATAGAAGTTAAGATGCCATTACCCATGTACGAAACCTGATGTCATCACACATACCTGTAATTCCCACCTCTGAGTTAGAGCAAAGGGGGAGGATATTGTGGCTCTTTAGTTTGTGGTCTAGTCAAGAAAACAAGAGCCCTTGAGTCAAAGATCTTGACTCAAAGAAATAGATGAAGAATCATAGAGAAAACTTTGTTGTCCTCTTTTAGCCCCTGGGCCAGCATAGACATGTATAAATACACAAACACTTACAGAGATGAAGACACACTAAGAGAGTAAAAAAGTAAGTGTATAGGTCATAATTATATATCTTGGTGTGTTTTTCACAAGCCATACTTACTCTTCATAATTAACATTATCATCAAGAAACTGATAATCACCTGTACAGTAGAAATCTATCATTCCTCTTTCTGTTGCTGTTTGCCATGCATCACTGCTGTCCTCAATTCTACCTTAGATGAAGTATCCATTGCTTTTACTTTTTACACTTTACTGTATATAATAGAGCAGCTGGATTGGATATATACTCTTGGATCTGACTTTTTCATGCCCTTTGCTCACCATCCATCCATATTGTTGCATATAACTATACGTAATTCAGTTTCATTGTGTATATTTTATTGCTCAAATATGATACAGTGGACTGAGCCAATCTACTGTTAATGAACACATAGGAAATGTCTATTTCATTGTAATTGTGAGGTAACTTTTTATAACCAGTCATTTCGAGTTCTCATACAGACATATTACTATCGAATTTATTCCCGGATATAGGTTGGCTAAATCATAGAGTAGATATATATATTCATCTTAGGATCTTCTCTCAAACTTGTGTCCAAAGTGATTATTTCAGTTTACTCCCAGCCATCAGTACTTGTGTGTTCTGCTTGCTTCTCATCTTCACTGATATAACCATTCTGTTATTGTTTTTTCAGTCTTTTTTATTTTAGATGTTGGTCTGTCATAACAAATGAAATTCTGTTCATGAAAATAGAGTTTCCATGGTGTCAATACCCTCCAAAACCCCACTTTCTTTTTTCTTTTTCTTTTTTCCCTTAGATGTTTTCTTCATTTACATTTCAAATATTATCCCCTTTCCTAGTTTCCTCTCCAAAAATCTCCTATACGTTCCCTTCTCCCCCTGCTTCCCAACCCACCCACTCCCACTTCCTGGCCCTGGCATTCCCCTGTACTGGGGCATAGAATCTTCACAAGACCAAAGGCCTCTCCTCCCATTGATGGCTAACTAGGCCATCCTCTGCTCCATATGCAGCTAGAGACATGAGCTCTGCGGGGGTACTGGTGAGTTCATATTGTTGTTCTTCCTATAGGGTTGCAGACGCCTTTAGCTCCTTGGGTACTTTCTCTAGCTCCTTCCTTGGGGACCCTGCGTTCCATCCAATAGATGACTGTCAGCATTCACTTCTTCATTGGCCAGGCTCCGGCATAGCCTCACAGGAGACAGCTATATTAGGGTCCTGTCAGCAAAATCTTGTTGGTATATGCAATAATGTCTGTGTTTGGTGGTTATTTATGGGATGGATCCCATGGGGTACAGAGCTAAACAAAGAATTCTTAACTGAGGAATACTGAATGGCTGAGAAGCACCTAAAAAAAATGTTCAACATCATCCTTAATCATCAGGGAAATGCAAATCAAAACAACCCTGTGATTCCACCTCACACCAGTCAGAATGGCTAAGTTAAAAAATTCAGGTGACAGCAGATGCTGGTGAGGATGTGGAGAAAGAGGAACACTCCTCTATTACTGGTGGGATTGCAAGCTGGTACAACCACTCTAGAAATCAGTTTGGTGGTTCCTCAGAAAACTGGACATAGTACTACTGGATCCAGCAATACCACTCCTGGGCATATACCCAGAAGATGTTCCAAATTGTAATAAGGACACTTATTGCTCCACTTAATGCTCTACTATGTTCATAGCAGTCTTATTTATAATAGCCAGAAGTTGGAAAGAACCCAGATGTTCCTCAACAGAAGAATGGATACAGACAATGTGGTACATTTACACAGTAGAGTACTACTCAGCTATTAAAAACAATGAATTTATGAAATTCTTAGGCAAATGGATGATTCTGGAGTATATCATCCTGAATGAGGTAACCCGATCACAAAAGAACACACATGATATGCACTCACTGATAAGTGGCTATTAGCCAAGAAACTTAGAATACCCAAGATACAATTTGCAAAACTCATGAAACTCAAGAAGAAGGAAGACCAAATTGTAGATACTTTATTCCTTCTTAGAAGGGGGAACAAAATACCCCTGGAAGGAGTTACAGAGAAAGTTCAGAGCTGAGACTGAAGGAAGGATCATCCAGAGAAAGCACCTCTTTCTAATTCAGTCACTTTGTGTGATTAGACTTTAACATAAGAATTGAGAAGAGATACATTTAGACCTTCACTATAAATAGATCAACTAGTGTAATTTCTGAAATGGCTTCTCAGTGATCCTTATTAAATACCTAGATATCTCTACTTTGACTGAGTCAATGTTCTGCTTTCATATTTTCTATATTTTTCATCCCTACATTTAATTCTTTTCTCCTTGTATTTATTCATGGATAAAATAGTGGCTTTCAAACCTGGGTTTGACAATTGTTTGATTGGAAATCAGTAGCAAGAGGAGTTCAGTGCCCACCATGAATAAATTAACAGTTGTCTTGACAGAATTAAAAAGTTTCCTTCTTTTGAGATAATTCACAACTATTTTGATGATGTAAATAATTTAGGTAGCCTGTTTCTATGAGGAATAAAAATCAAAGTATATTAAGTTCTCCAATGGGCAAAGTTGTTGGTGATGGCTACTTAGATATTTATCTAGCACTGTCTACTGTGTAAGAAATAATTGGGTATGTCAAATAACAGATAAATAAGAATAATATAAAAACTTCCTGATTACAACTAAGAGACAAATGTGTTAAATTTGAATGCTATATAAATTTTAGTTTGGTGTCTTCAAAGTCTACATAGCACTATATTGTCAAGTACTTTTTTTCAAAGACCTTTTTAAGAAATTGAGAAGAACCATTAACAATCCCTTAATTGAGGAATGGTAAAACTAGTTAATCAAGAAAACGTATTTTTCTAAAGCATTATGTATAAATTCTCTTGCACAATTCTCTGTAAGTTAGCAATTTGCTTCCCATGCTAGCCTATTCAGATACATCATAAATTCAAAATGAGCCAATCATGAATGGACTAATAACTTTTAAAAAATGTATATATGTATATATTTTTATTCTATAGATGTATACAATATATTGGTCTAAGAATTGACTGTGAACTGACAGTAGATGGAAGATTTATGTGTACCACTGCCTACTCAACCAAAGCCTCAGGGAACATTGGAGAAAGGCTTGAAGGTATATAAAATCTGAAGGATTAGAAGGAGTGTGGCGAAATGCATTCCTCTGGATATGAAATGGCTACTCTAAACATGAACTTGTATCTGTGGTTGACAAGACCAGACCTGTACATGACCAAGCCAGCTAACTAATAAATTGTTATAACAACACTCTAGTCTTCACTGAATACCAGGATTAAAATTAAAAGCACTGAAGACAAATCTGCATGTCAATTTACTTTTAGGGTTACATAACTCACAACTCACGTGATCAGTTCTACCGATTAGTTATCAGCATTATACATTGCAGAAACTGCCAAATAGCACGGCATAATTAATGACGTATTTGTGTAACAATTTTTGTAATCACTGTGTTATGGAATCCAGTAACATCCAGGTCCGTTGTGTTGAATCTGTCCATAGTTGTCGCTGAAAGAGAAAGCACTATAAATGTCGAAGATACTCTTCCCCGTACACAGCGGAATTCCACCACAGTACCACAGATCACTTTGGGATGGGTAATTGTCTCTGATTCTAATATGACAACCAGAATGAGTTTTCTTATCTAGTTATCCTTCAGGAGCATATAAGGATGCCCTTGTGATAATTAATTTGATAGACAGAAATAAAATAGAAATGATCATTTATTCGTGTATCTCTCCATCAGCCCTTGTTCCATTCATCATTAAATTTTAAGAATTCAGCATCTAATACAGCTGCCACGAGGATCAGCTTCTGAACCTTGTGGGACCAATAATAGATGTTTGCTAAAAGAATTGATGACTTAATAAACAATTGACTATTGGTCAAATTAAATGAAAGATTTCTGATTGGTAAATATATTTAATAGTTTTCTTAAGACAAGATGAAGTATTATTATGGAACTGTCTTTGTACTGAAATGAAGCATATAAAATGAAGCATATAAAAATGAAGCATATAAAATGAAGCATATAAAAAAGTATACAGTACCCTGTACTCCCTGGCAGCCTCCCATCCAAGTACAAACCAGACCCGACCCTGCTTAGCTTCCAAGATCAGATGAGATCGGGTGTTCAGGGTGGTGTGGCTGTAATCTGGCAATTCTATAGGAGGGCCAGCAATCCGAATTAATCTGGACCCCCGAGATCTCTCAAACACTGGACCACCAAGCAGGCAGCATACACCAGCTGATATGAGGCCCCCAACACGCATACAATAGAGGACTTCTGGGTCTGCGTTCATTCAGAGGTGATGCACCTAACCTTCAAGAGACTGGGGGCCCCAGGGAGTTTAGAGGTCAGGTTGGGTGACAGTGGGGGCATCCACGTGGAGACAGGGGTGGGTTGGGTAGGAGGTGTGGGATGTAGATCAGTCTGAGGGTGGATGGGGCGGGGAATGGAATATGGAGTGTAAAAAATAAATCAATTAAAAAAATAGAAGTATACAAACATTTGATGGCATTTCTCCTTAGTGGGATGTCTTTCTTTGATGGAATCATATTTGCTATGGAACACAAAATGTGGCCATTTTAAATTCACCCTGAGCTGCTACGTCTGAAGTTTATGGAGGTCAATTACCAATATTTTCTTTTCTAACAGCATTGTTTAGAGAAACAATGAGAGAAAAACTTGTGAAGATTCTGAGAATATTGGGTCATATACCTTATTTTCTATATAGTTTCTCTAGGGGAAAATCGTGCAGCAGAAAATGATAATATCAAGAACATTTTAGTGCAACAGTCTGCAATGAAACTCTAAACACCCTCCCCCCTTTGGTAAGTAATACTTTTTGAAGTCATGGACTTCTTTTGCTGTGGCCCACCTCTGCATCCTAGAAAAGTCATTTATATGCTGATGAATTTAATACCTTGTGCCCTCATTTTTAGACAAACATCATTGGGTTACTTGGATGTTAGCAAGAAAAATTAAACTCCTGCAAGTCTTCATTCAGGAGTAGAAATTGAGTGCTTTATTATATTTCTCTCTAATGGAAGAAATACCAGAAAGGGTGCATTGCATGTTTTATGTATGGGAATCTTGTTTCTTATGCCTCAAATGTGTTTTACTATGGCTTGGAAGCTATAATAAAGCTTTTTATCTCTCCCTGTTGTCCATAAATGCTTGTGTGTATACATCTGTGACAAGATAAACACTCCATAAGGCTTATGTATGCATGTATATCTATTAATTCCTTTTCTACTTCAGGGGCTGGGACACACTTAGGAGGACCGTGCAGTGCAGAGGAAAGAGCATATACTCTTGACCTTGGCTGCAAACCTGCTTTTACCTGTACAAGTGCCTTGCTAGAGGCAAATCAGTTAGTGTTTCTAAACCTTACTTTTCTCATCTGTACAAATGATTCAGTTGGAAAAATAACTTCTAGGATTAGTTTTAAAATCCTTTTATGAAAGATGGAAATTGAATTGCTACAGGGAGGTTGAAATGATTTATCTCAAGCATGCAGTAGGTGTTGAGCACATCAAGCATGTGTTTGATAAATGAAATCTTTTCTTTTAATTGAAAAAAATTCTTTTTGTACAATATATTCTGACCGACTCCTTTCAGACCCTCCCCACTTCCCCACCCTGCTAACTTGATTATTTCTTCTTCTTTCTCTCTCTTTTTAGAAAAAAATAAACAGGCAAACAAAAATAAATAAACCTGATTTTGAAAAAATATATAACAAAGAGAAAGCACAAAAATCACACATATAGAGACAGTGGCACACACAATCAACCCCCCCAACCCCCCCAAAATCATAAAATCATAAACTCTAATATATAAGCAAAACACATAAGAATAAATAAATAAATAAATAAATAAATAAATAAATAAAATGCCCAAACAAAGCAATATGAGACAAAAAGTTTACAAAAATACCATTGAGTTCAGTTTTATGTTGAACATCTACTGCTGAGCGCAGCCCTACCTTAAGTGTGGTTAATATAACAATGTCTTTTTAGCCCAGTGGAGAAGAATAATTTTCCCTTAGTAAGTAGATATCAATTGGAGATAGCTTCTTGGTTAAGGAATGAAGATCTTTTAAATGATGTTAAGTTTTACATATTCACTTGACTGGGCCTAGATGTTTGTCAACATAGTTCTGGATATTTTATGACAAGGTTTTGGGTCACAGCTAAGATAGAATCAATCTTAAAGAATATTTGTAATGTTGGTGAGTCTCATCTAATTAATAGAAGCCTTTCATAGAGCCAAAAGGCTAAGTGAACAGGAATCCTTACTGCGTGACCAATTGAGCTGAAACTGGTATTTTATTTTATTTTTTTTTAAAGATTTATTTATTTTATTTATGTGAGTATACTTTGCTCTCTTCACACACACCAGAAGAAAGCATTAGAACCCATTACAGATGGTTGTGAGCCACCATCTGGTTGATGGGAATTGAACTCAGGACCTCTGGAAGAGCAGTTAGTACTCTTAACCACTGAGCCATCTTTCCAGCCCTTAACAGTACATTTTTTAAAAACTTATTTTATTAGANATTTTCTTCATTTACATTTCAAATGCTATCCTGAATGTCCCCTATACCACACACACACACCCTGCTCCCCTGCCCACCCACTCCCACTTCTTGGCCCTGGCGTTTCCCTGTATGGGACATATAAAGTTTACAAGACCAAGGGGCCTCTCTTCCCAACAATGGCTGACTAGGCCATCTTCTGCTATATATGCAGCTAGAGACATGAGCTCTGGAGGTACCGATTAATTCATATTGTTGTTTCACCTATAGGGTTGCAGACCCCTTCAGTTCCTTGGATACTTTCTCTAGCTCCTCCATTGGGGTCTCTGTGTTCTATCCTATAGATGACTGTGGGCATCCACTTCCAGGCATTGGCATAGCCTCACAGAGATAACTATATCCGTGTCCTTTCAGCAAGATCTTGTTGGCATATGCAATAGTGTCTGCGTTTGGTGGCTGATTATGGGATGGACCCCCGGGTGGGACAGTCTCTAGATGGTCCATCCTTTTGTCTTAGCTCCAAACTTTGCTTCTGCCACTTCTTTCATGGATATTTTATTCCCTATTTTAGGGAGGAATGAAGTATCCACATGTTGGTCTTCCTTATTCTTGATTTTCTTGTGTTATGGAGATTGTATCTTGGATATTCTAGGTTTCTGAGCTAATATCCACTTATCAGTGAGTGCATATCAAGTGAATTCTTTTGTGATTGGGTTACCTCACTCAGGATGATATCCTCCAGATACATCCATTTGCCTAAAATTTTCATAAATTCATTGTTTTTAATAGCTGAGTAG